>NC_044980.1:93958886-94280309 GCF_008728515.1 Papio anubis
TGCTCTGCCCCCCCCGTGCAGATACATTATTAAATCACTATAATCTGCTTCTATTTATATTCTTCACACATGTAAAATAAACTCATCCCTCTCCCATGTCCTGCCACACAGTCTTGCTTATTGTGATATCACAGTAAGCTTGAAGTTCAACTTATGTTCAAGTGTGTGTGAATCATCCCAGGTACAGTTCCTTCAGTGTAGCTCCTTGAGTAAAATTTCTCTGTATCTGAAGACCTGTGAACTTCACAGACAAATTATCTACACACACACACACACACACACACACACACACACACACAGATCCATATGCAAATAAACTCCAACTAGGCAACAGTGAGACTTGTCCCGGATAACTCCTCTAGACTATCCCATTCAAAAAGAGAAAATGAGCACATAAGAATCACATATTTATAGCAAATTTGAAATCTAGCCAAGAACATGCCCCCAGCATCTTGATTAGAGCTTAATCCTGCTACGTAAGGATGATTCTTCATGACCCTTGTGAATTTACCTTCAAGGTTCTTGATTTTACTGACTGAGTTACTTATTTTCCATTAGAAATGACCAGTATTTACAGCTGAACAGTTTTCCCAGCATGCACCTTGCCTATACTAGTTCAAGATTTCAATAGACTTTTAATTCTGTTCTGTCTCTGTCCCTCTTAGTCTAAGCTGACTGAGTTTCTGCCAAGATGTTCTCTTAAAATTTTTGCATGTTCTAAATGAGGATTTTAGACAAAAGCCACACTCACAAATCTCATCAAAATAAACCCATCTCCTTGGCTTCCTGTAAGATTGCTGAGGAGGAAGTCCTCAGGCCCTTAAGACGTCCCATTCTTTAATGAAGATTTGTGAGGCACGGTTAGAAAGACTGCTGTCTGTTTGAGATACCATAATACATATTTCTGTGGTCTTCACAGAAGGTTTTATAGACATGCCCTTGTTGCCTCTTTTAGACTACATTTTCCTGATAATACTATAAATTTGATCTCTTAGAAAATATTTTTAATTTTTACAATCATTTGCTAATTGAAGAAGCTGTTGATGAAAAAAATGGCTTTAATTTGACAATGTATTTGACAATAAATAGACATATATAACATAAGAAATCCTGTTTTTATGCTAAATAAATACTTTTTTTAATCTTATTTCTTTTACGTTTTAATATAAGCAGTTAAAGGAAGCCAGGTGGCAACTTTAACACTTTGTCTGGAATATTCTTGAGTAGATCATCAAGTTCCTTTTTCTTATTTTTCATATTAATACAGGTAACAGTATCATTAAATTTCCACATACCAGTGACTTTTTTTTTTTCTTTTCATCTGTCACCAACATCTGGTCAAAGTACTACTAGGCTACTAACAGACTCTGAGACATTTTAGGCTCTCACTGTCACTCTTGTCAGCATCTTTCCATCTTCTCCCCATCACCAGGGCTTAAGGCACTCTTACCTGTTTTAAGTGTTTTATTGTAGTAGCACCACTTCTGGTAGCCAAAACTATTCCACATTCCAAGTATGCATTGTTGTGAAGTACACTAGTGCGATATTTAATCTGTAAAGCAAAATATTTTTTTAAAAAATTACACATCTGCTATTTGAGAAGGGCTTTGAGGATACTGCTTACCTCTGCTTCATTTGGCATTACACAGGGGTGCTGGATCCTAGAAGCTGAATGTTGGAATTATGTGAAGACTGTATCAGTCACTTATCTCCTGGTCAATCCTGGCTATAAGTTGTTGCCTAAGATAGTACTGTTGGTTTTTATACCATGTAGTCTCTTCATATAGTTTAGGTATCGCACAACATGATGGTTGGTTTCCCAAGATGAACATCCCAAGAGAAATAATCAAGGCTTTACTATCTTAGCATCAAAGGTCAGGCAGATTCCCTTTTGGTAGTTCTATTAGCACAAGGACACAAAAGCTGACCCATATTTAAGTGAAGGGGAATTAAATTCCACTCTTTGAAAGACAAGTTTCAAGATATTTATAGACAAGTTTTAAAACCAGTATCTTAAGATTTACCATAATGTAAATCTCTCTTTTATACTTTCAACCCTGGTTCATGATATGCTAAGAAGCATAAAGCATTATGAAAATACTCTTCTCCATGAAACTTTTTTTGGAGACTCTTCAAGTATCTCATTTTTGCAATTAAATTAGAAACTTGACTTGGTTTTCTTATTTTTCATTTATGCTGTAACAAAATACTGCACACAGCCCTTCAAGAAGATAAATAAATGAGTGTACAGAGACATAATTATGTAACAAATGCAAAGGATAAATACACATTAATATACTTTAATATATATTGTTACTGTTACAATCCAATGATAATCTCAAAAATATTACAGAGAAAAAAAAGCAGGAATTGATAAATCAGTGTCAGAACTGTTGGATGGATGTTTTCCTTGGGTATATAATTTTCATATAGGTGGGAGGTTGAAATACTAGTGTGAATCATAGTAACTGACTTTAAGATCTTCTTTTAAGATACAGCAAAAAATACAGTTATGCAGTTGAAAAGATAGCTATATAGGTATTTGAAACTCAAGAAAAAGTGCAAAAATAGCCCAATGTATATATGGTTTTAAAACAATGGCACCCATGGAATTGTATGTGGAAAGGAAAATCTTTTTAACAAATATTACTGGAATAATTGCATAGCCATATTGCAAAAATGAACTTTGACTCCTATTTCAAGTCACACAAATGCATGCACACACATAGACACATGCTCTCTCGTTCTCATGGGGGATAAAACATAGATCTATACTCACTCTGTTGTGCTACCAAGCACAAAGCCATGTTTATTCATTCTATTTTTTTAAAAGTATAATTAGATTGTTTGTAACACAAAGGATAAATTCTTGAGGGAATGGATACCCCCATTTTCCAAGATGTGATTATTACTCATTGCATGCCTATATCAAAACATCTCATGTACCCCAGAAGTATATACACTTAATATGTGCCCACAACAATTAATAATTAAAAGAATAAATCTAATATAACATCTAAAGTCATGAAGCCCCTGAAAATTATGTGATTATATTTGTGAACATGAGTTACATCAAGATTTCTTGTACAAGATAGTAGCCATGTTAGCCATAAAGAAAAAAAAGCATTAACTATAAAAAAATATAAATTAGATTCCGTTATCTTTTTATTAAAAAGATAAATAAGGTAAGAAGTGCTGCATATACAAATAAATATCTGACAATGTATTTGTACTCAGAATATATAAAGTGAGCTTATGAATTCATCATAATGCAAAAGACAAGCACATTTGTTTAAATTGTGGGCAATTTGAACAGACTATTCACAAAAGAGACAAATGCATATACTTTTCCAATAAACTCTAAACGAAAGTATATATTTGTATTAGTTATACTGGAAATGTAAATTAAAACAATTATTGTTATAATAATACTTATATTGACAATTATATTAAAATATAATTGTTGTGTGATTATATTTGTGAACATGAGTTATGTGAAGCTATATTAAAACATAAATGTTATATTAACAGTTATAACAAGGATGTAGAGCAACTTGAGATATCATATATTGCTTGTGTGGTGTAATATGCAAAACCTCTTCTTAAATTGGCTGACATTTTATAATAAAGTTAAACCTTATTCCTATTATGTAACCCAAATTTTCATCCCAAGTATTTATTTAAAGGAAATGAAAGAATACACAAAAATTTGTACAAGATTGTTTATAGCAACTTTGATAATCATTACCAAATAATGGGAAAAGCAAATATTCATCAACAGAGAGGGGGAAATCAAAGTATGGTATATTTATTCAAATTAAAAGTCTTCAGCAATAAAAAGAAATAAAATATTTGTGGATGAAACAACCTTGATGGATCTTTCAATCCTTGTGCTGTTTGAAAGAAGCCAGACATACACAAAAATATATTGTACAATCCCATGTATATGATCAAATACCGACAAAACCAACCTATAGCTGAAAGTGCACAAAAGTAGTTGGTTTAGTGTTACTGACTAAAAGGTGGCTCAAGAGAATTTTCTGGGGTAAAATAAATATATATCTTGGTTTGGGTATTCTTGATTGGGTATTGGATTTCTCAAATACATATAAATACAAAATATGGACAATTTTATGCATGTAAATATGTTATTACTTGAGGTATAATACGTATAAAATTAAATAAAACCATTTTAAGGTGCTCAAGTCAGTGATATTTAGTACATTTACAATGGTCTGCAACCATTGCATCTATCTAATTCCAAACACTTTGATCACCCCTAAAAAGAAATTGGATAGCCCTTAAGCAGTTATTTCCCATTATCCTTTCCTTCTTAGCCACTGCCAACCGTCAGCTATTTTCTCTCCTATGTGTCTATCTATTCTATATACTTCATGAAATGAAATAATGCAGTATATCGCATTTCTAACTGGCTTCTTTCGCTTAGCAAAATGTTTTTGAGGTTAATGCATTTTGCATAATGAATCAATACTTCATTCCTTCTTATGTTGGAATTTTATTTCATTGTATATGTGACGGAGAATTTTACATGTCCACTTGCTTGGCCAGACTACACAGACATGTGGTTAAGCATGATTCTAGATGTTTGTGTGAAGGGATTTTTTTTTTAGATGAGATCAAAATTTAAATCATTAGACATTGAGTAAAGCAGATTACTGCCTATGATGTTGTGATTCTCATCCAGTCAGCAGAAGGCATTAATAGAGAAAGACTGGCCTTCCTAAACAAGAAAGAATTCTGCCAATAGATTGCTTTTGGACTTAAACTGTAGCTCTTCCCAGTGTCTCCAGCTTTCGAGCTTACCCTACAGATTTTGGATTTGTCAAGCCTCTACAATTACATAGGCAAAGTTCTTAACACATGCCCCCACCTCTACATCTCTATCTCTTTCTCTCTCTATCTCTATCTATCTATCTATCTATCTATCTATCTATCTATCTATCATCTATCTATCTATCATCTATGCATCTAGATATATGTATATCTCCATATACACACATTTATATGTATATAGGCACATACATATAGTCATATTTATATACATATGCATGTGTGTATGTTTATATGGTAAGATTGTGTTTAATTTTATTTTAAAAAACTGTTAAACTGTCTTCCAAAGTGATTGTGTTATTTTATATTCTACCAGCAAATAATGGCAGGCAATGTTACTCCATATTTTGCCAAAATTTGGTGTTGTTAGTGTTTTAGATTTTGTCCATTCTATGAGATATGCAGTGGTATGTCCTTGTTTTGATTTGCAACTTCCTAGTGATCATCATCTTTTAATATTTTTAATTAGAATAATTTTTCTAATTCTGTGAAAAGTTACATGGATATCTTAATGGACATTGTATCTGTAGATTGCTTGGGACATTGTAATCATTTTAACAATATGAATGCTTTTGGTCTATAAGATAGAGTATATTTCCATTTGTGTCTTCTTCAACTTCTTTCATCAGTGGTTTGTAGTTCTTGTAGAGAAATTTCATTTGCTTGTTTAAGTAAATTCCTAGTTTTTTCTTTTATTTTTATTTATTTATTTTTTTAGTAGCTATGGTAGAAAAAAAAATCAACATAAACAAAAATAGACAAATGAGTACTAATTAAACTAAGAAGCTTTTGCACGTTAAAAAATAAAAATAATAGTTAACACAGTAAACAGATGACCTACAGAATGGGAGAAAATATTTGCAAACTATACATCTGACAAGGAACTAATATTTAAAATCTCCAAGGAATTCAAACAAATCAGCAAGAAAATAAAATAAATAATACAATTAAAAAGTGAGCAAAAGACAGGGATAGGTATTTTTCAAAAGAAGACATACAAGTAGCCAACAAGCACATGAAAAAATGCTCAACATCACTATTCATCAAGGAAATGCAAATTAAAACCACAAGGAGATATAGCCTCCCCCCACCAGAATGGCTATTATTAAAAAGTCAAAAATCAATATATGTTGGGGAGAAGTGGTAAAAAGGGAACACTTATATACTGCTGGTAATAATGTAAACTAGTACAATCTCCATGGAAAATAGTATGGAGATTTCTCAAAGAACTAAAGGTGTATCTACCATTCCATCCAACATTCGCACCACTGTGTCACTACCCCAAGGAAAAGAAAATCTTATATCAAAAAGACACCTACCTGCACACATGTATTTATGGCAACACAAGTCATAATTGTAAAGATATAGACTCAACCTATGTGCCCATCAACTGATGAGTGGATAGAGAAAATGTTATATGTGTGTGTGTGTGTTTGCATATGTGTATATATATCATGGAATACTACTCAACCATAAAAAAGAATGAAATAATGTCTTTTGCAGCATTTGAATGGTTGAATGAAACTGGATGTCATTACCCTAACTGAAGTAACTTAGTACTGAAAAGTTAAATATTACATGTTCTCACTTACAAGTGGGAGCTAATCTATGGGTACAAAAAAAGCATACAGAGGTGGTATAACGGACATTAGAGATTCAGAAGTGGGGAGACTGGTGGGGGGTGTTGAGCAATAAGAAATTATCTATTGGGTACAGTGTACCCTTTTCAAGTGACAGGTACACTAAAAGCTCATACTTTGCCACTATAAAATTCATCTGTGTAACCACAAACCACATGTACTCCAAAAGCTATTGAAGAAAAAAAAAAAATGAAGTGATTATTGATATAATTGGGGTAATGTCTACCATACTTTTTAATGCTTTCTCTTTGTTGTCCTTGTATTCTATTCCTATTTTTTGTCTTCTGCTTTTTTCCTGCCTTTTGTGATTTTCATTGTGAATTTTTTTGTAATATAATTTATTTTCTTTTCTTAGCACATCAGTTATCTTCCTTCTCCTCTTCTTTCTCCTTAATTTAGTTGTGGTCTTAAGAGTGTTCAATATACATTTACAACTAAGTCAAGTTCACTTCCTAATAACAGTATACTGCTCTATGGGTCATGTAAATGATTTATAAAGAAAAAATAATCTGAATTTCTCCATATAGTCTCTTGTACTGTTGCTGTCATTCATTTCATTTTTATGCATAAACATATGAAATTATGTTTACTATATATATAGTAGTCACAGTCTCTGTAGATTGCTTGTGGCAGTGTAAATATTTTAACAATATTAATGCTTCTGATATATGATCAATGTCTCTATCGCTAGATGTATATATATTATATTCATGTATAGTAACAAAAGAAAAAAATTCTCTTTATGGACTCATTGGTAGGTTGGATATGGCTGAGAAAATAATTTGAGAATATTCTCATGAGCTTGGGAATATTTCAATAGAAACTTTCAAAACTGAAAAGTAAAGATAAAAAATATTTTATAAAAAGAATAGAATATCGAAGAGCTGTGGGGAAACTATTATACAAAAGGCATAATATATACATGATAGATAGAAAAAAGATGTCGAGAAAGAAACAGAAAAAAGCAGATGTTTATACATAAACATAGCTTATTGAATGCATTGATTTTATTATTTTAAAGAATCTGATATCTATTAGATCACTTAAGAATAAAATAAATTATTTTCCCTTTACTTTTTATTTCTCTGATGATCCTTCTTGTATATACAGACTAAGTTGCTTATTTACAGCAGTTTTGTTTCTCTGAAGAACTTCTTTAACATTTCTTGCAAGGCAGGTCTATTACCAAATTCTTTCCATTGCTGTTTAGTTCAGAAAGTCATTATTTCTCTTCTACTTTTGAAAGATAATTGTGCAGAGTACATATTTCTAGGGTGGTAGTTTTTAATTTTTTTCTCTCAGAACTATTTCACTCCAGTTTCTTCTTGCCTGAATGATTTCTGAGGAGGAGATGAGTGTAATTCTTGTGTTTAACCCTCTGTATGGAAGGTATTTTCCCCAACATCATTTGGCTTCTTTATAATGTTTCTCTTTATCTATGATTTTGTGCAGTTTGATTCTGATACATCTAGATGTAGTTTTGGGGTTATTTTTGCATTTATCCTGTTTGGTGTTTTCTGAGCTTTCTGGGTCCATGGCTTGGTGTCTGAAGTTAATTTGGGAAAGTTCTCAGTCATTACTGCTTCAAATATTTTTTTCTTCTTCTTTTCTTTCTCATCTTCCATTTTGCATATATTATGCCCTTTATAGTTTTCCCACAGTTCTTAGATATTCTATTCTTTGTTTTTTCCAGTAATTTTCCTCTGAGTTTTTACTGAGGTATCCTTAAGTTTATTTATTCTTTTCTCAGCCATATCCAGTCTACTAAGGAGTACATCAAAAGCAGTATTCATTTCTGTTGCTGTGCTTTTGATCAAGAACATTTCCTTTTGATGTTTTTCTTAGGATTTCTACCTCTCTGCTCACATTTCTTATCTGTTCTTGCATGCTTTCTACCTTATTCTTTAGAGTTTGTGGCACAGTAAACATAGTTGTTTTGAATTTCCTGTTTCATAGTCCCAACACATCTGCAATGTGAGTCTGTTTCTGATGTTTTGTCTCTCTCTCTTCAAACTGTGTTTCTTGACTGTTAGTATGTCTTGTAATTTTTTCTTGGTAACATGACATAATGTCCTGGGTAAAAGAAGCTGCAGTAAATAGGCCTTTAGTAATGTGGTGGTAAGGTATGGCAGTAGGAAGACTCAGTTTTTTAGAGAGCCTATAAGATCTTTAGATTATGAACTTCACAGCACTTCCCAATTTCCACTCCCATCCCCTTTCCCTGGAACAGCCTGGCTGGAGTGAACCAGAGTTGGATATGTTTTTTTCTGCACATGACATGCTAGAGCTAGCTGGATTTGGGTATTAGTTGGGCTCTGGAACAATAGCAACTAGTTTTAGCTCTGGTAAAATAGTTTTTCTTTGGGCAGGCCTTTTTATTTTTTATTTTTTAAAGAAAAACAGAATGCTTAGGATAATAGCCTCTAGCTGCATACATGTTGCTGCCTCCGAACCTAAAATAAAAGTGAAGGAGAAGGAGGAGGAGGAGGAGGAGGAGGAGGAGGAGGAGAAGGAGGAGAAGGAGGAGAAGGAGGAGAAGGAGGAGAAGGAGAAGGAGGAGAAGAAGAAGAAGGAGAAGGAGAAGAAGGACCACAACAACAACAACCACCGCCACCACAACAAGAACAGCAACAACAGAATGCTCCAGTATATTAATTTCAAAATGGTTACTTTCTTTTCTCCCTGCTGGCAGCATGAAGGGAATTTTCTGATATTTACTATGAGAACCTGGTCAAGGTCCTGCAGATTAAACTCACAAAAGTGTGGGGGTCCGTGCAAAGTTTGAGAGTATTCACACCGAGCCTCCAGCATTCATCAACTCCTGTTTAGGTCTGCCTGTTCCCCAGGACTGGTCCCCACAGAGGTTTCTCCTCCTGGTTTTCTGCTCCAGTAAGTTGTGATTTTCTACCTCTGCCTGTCTCTCTAATATTGAGGGCACCAGTTTATCTGTGACCTCACTTCTCCTACAAATCTAAGAAGAGTTATTGACTTTTCATTTTCTTCAGTTTTAAGTTTTTTTGTTAGGACAAGTGACAGATTCCTAGCTCCTTGAATTTCAGATCAGAAAGCTTTATTGTTTCTTTGGCAATATTTTTAGTAATGCTTCCAAATAAAAATAAATAACAAAATTTCATCCTTTCTGATCTTTTTGCACCGTGAAAAATTGTTATGTTGTTTCCAAGTGTCCAGTTGAATTTATTTATTTTTTAGTTTTTAAAGTTTGATTATTTCTTCTGGTTAAAACCAACACGTTATCTATATTTCACAATAGCCAAAGTTTTTGATTATAACAATGTAATAAAAGTATATACACTAAAAGTAATTGTGTGATATAAAGTATTACAGTATAACTTCTATAAAATTATTAATGGCAATCTCAGTTTACATTCTGGCAATGGTACTATTCTGGCAATTGTAATTACTGATCATAAATGCATACAACTCTGTAAAAGGTCTAAGTACTATTCTCCTTTCAAATATTATTTTGGACACAGTGTTTAAACTACTCAATCTGGTCTCCAAGTGCCTCCCCAACCCTTAGCACCACCTGCTTGACCCAGCATGCTATTTCTCCTTAACAGAGGCTGTTTTTTCCCTCTCCTTTACTCTCATTCTGAGTCATCACTATTCACATAGGCTGTTCTTGGGACAGGCTCTGGCAAAAAATCTGTTTCCCTCAATTAGATTAAATCCTACTCATAACTTAAATCACACTTCTTCAAAGAAGACATCTTGGACAGAGAAAAATAAAATAAAATTACATTTATGCTAATGTCTCCTTATATAATGCCCTTAATTATTTTATGTGTCCATAATATATCATCAAATATTAAAATGTGTCAGTTATATAGTACTGTAGATTTTATAAAGAGCTTTCAAAAGTGTTTTTATGCATTCCTAACCATAGTTCTATAGTTAGTTGAATTTCTACCCCAATAGATGTAGAAACTGAGAATGTGGGATATAGGGTAACCTACTCTGAGTTACAGAGCTCCATAAAACTAGAAACTAAATATAGACCCTATCTTCTGATGATCTGACCTCTGTAAATATCTCTTCCTTGTCTTCTTCATGTTGTGTACATTTGGACCTATTTTTCATTCAACTCGATAAATGGATGTTTTCATGGAATGTAAGAGGAAATCTTTGGAAAAAGTCTGGTGCTTTAAAAGTATTCTACCACTTATCACTAGAGCTCATTCCATCACTGGGAAATATACAACTGATTAAATTAACTGACTCTCTCAGAAATCCCTCATTCAATCACTTTGCAGAGAATTCTCATCAACACATTTGCTGTATTTAGTTGACATTGACTAGTTACTAATTTAGCAATGATTTGAGAGACTCTTAGGTCAGGATTTGGGGACACTATTATCAGCGGCACAGCAAAGTGAGGTTTTGTGCAAGTGGCATCTAGAAAATATCAAGTCCTGGTTGGTAGGAGAAAAAGCAAAGCCATGGGAAAGAATGTTAAGAATAAAATATACAGATGTTAAAACACACATTGTGTATGCAAAATTTACAGGTGATTGATATGTTAATATATACTTAACAAATACATTTACATGCAATGATATGTCATATGTTTAATATATTACAAAAGAATCAAAGGGATAAGATTTAGTCTGTGGTAGAATTTTAAGCAAATATTTTGAAATGAATTAAGACAGTAAAAAAATGGAGCTGGAAGAAATTCTAAAGGATTTATTTAGTTTCATCATTTCCCAGAAAAGGCCCTGGGTCTGCCAAATAAAGCTAAGTACCTTTTCTTTTTTTTTTTTTCCCCCCAAGGTCAGAGACAGAATAAGCAAGGGCTACCTTATTCCCATTTATACTGTATATGTTAGCTGCATTGAGTGACTTGCAGTTCATTGTTTGCTTCATGATGTTCACTTTCCTCTGCCTTTGCACTTGCCTCACCCTTAAATCAATGGTGTGCATGTGGCTCCTATTTATCCTTTATCTGTATTTGCCTATTTGCCTTTCTGTTTTTCTAGCCTACTTGAATTATGTAAGAAATGAAACTGTATCCCTTTCATTTTCACATCTCTCAGTGGCTAACACATAGTGGATGCTTAATAAATATTTATTTAAAAAGTTGGATGGGTATCTGCTAGAACTGTCATTTTATACACTGTAGTTTTTCTCCCATTATTTTAAATTGTAAGAATTTCTTCTATATGAATTGTGAAATTTAGATTACATTATTTTGTCTATAGATGCTACATTTTAAATGCCTTGGGTTCAATGATTTTTTTTCTCTTGACCATCTGTTATCAAGTAAATTTTATAACTACATTTCATTGTTTCTATTTTACAACTTTTGTAATACCTTCATTTTCATGCCCAGTAAGGTCTCCAAACTTGGGCAGATATAGTTACAAGGAGGTACTATACTTTTCATATGTCATACTAAATTCCTTTATTCCAATAGCTAAACAGTGTCCAACTCTATTTTAACAGCTTCAGTTAAACAGAATATTTCTGGTTTCCTCTATTATTCTTTTACATCTTTTAGGTGTTTCTGTAAATTCAGAGTACGTCAAGAAAGTTAGGCATTCTGTGTTGTTTTCGCTGTTTCGCATTGAACAAAAACATGTTAATCAAATTTCAACAGACAGTCAGAGGTATAATGGAGCAATATGAGACCATGCAGAAAAAAAGAATAACTAAAATTTCATGTGGAAAGGAAGATTTTATAAAAGCTTTTCCAAAGAGCATTTACCAAAAAGATATCCTAGTGCATGAGGGCATTTTAACTTTCTATCTTAACTACTCTATACAACTAATTTCACTTGGCTACTTTACATTTCTTTTTGGCGTTTGAATAATGTTTAACAATTTTATTACTGGAACATGCTATCAATCTACTTAAATATTGAGAAAAACTTGTTTCACATTCTCATTATAATGCATTCTATCTTATATGATCATTGTCTATTTCAGATTAAATTTATGTTGTTTCATTTAGTTAGAGACATAATTTCAGCTTCTATTCACTTGCATCTTTATCATTTTTAAGAAAATGCTCATAAGTGTCTAGATTTATACACATTTATTTGTATTTAATGATATAACGTGTAGAGTATATAAATTTCTTTATTGCCTTTCACATAAGCGCATCTTCTCTTGGGACTAAACAATGTTATGAGATTATGAGTATCCCTCTTTACTCTTTTTTTTTTTTGATGGAGTTTCTCTCTGCAGCCTCTACGTCCCAAGTTGAAGCGATTCTCCTGCCTCCGCCTCCTGAGTAGCAGGGATTGCAGGTGTGCACCACCATGCCCGGCTAATTTTGTACTTTTCGTAGAGATGGGGTTTCACCATGTTGGCCAGGCTGTTCTCGAACTCCTGACCTCAGGTGTTCTGCCCACCTTGGCCTCCCAAAGTGCTGGGATTATAGGCATGAACCACAGTACCCAGCCATTCCTCTTTTCTCTTAATTCATGGGGTCATTTTGAGCTAATGAAATAAGGATTGCTAGGCATAAATCAGGCCAGAAATTAGAGAATCAGAATTTATGGGAGTGTATCTTGGATCAGAATGTTATCAAGTAGAACAGAAAAAATTTATATATATATATGTGTGTGTGTATATATATAATTTATATATACATATATAAATATATAGACATATATAAATTATATATAATGTTTATATGTTTATATATGTTTATATATAATTTATATATGTCTCTGTGTGTGTGTATATATATAATTTGAAAGTTAGTGGTTCACTAGAGTGAAGTGTAGGTGAAGTAAGCAGGATAATGACAGTAGAGGCTATAACACGTTCTGAATGAGAAAAGAAAATCCTGAAGTAAAGAGAATAGTAAACAGAATTGAATAGATAAATTAGAAAAATAGAAAAGAAACTTACTATGAATGCAAATATTCCCATTTATTCATGACTTTTTAACACTTTCTTCTATGGTGTAAACCAACTTGACAGGAAGGTAGCTTTAGCTAGTAAATAGTCTTACTGTAGCACAGCATATTTAAATAGTTTTCTGTGGAACTCTGTTTAGGACATTGGACAGAGGACAGAAAGAGGAAGAGATAAATGAAGGATATGTGAAAGTAATAATAAAAACTAAGCAGTAATCTGAGGTATGCCAGGGAGGCAACCAATAGAAAGAGAAATATGAATATTGCTAACTACATAAACATGTCATCATTTTTATTTCGTCTCTCTCTATATTATCTACATGACATGGTAGGGAGTAGATGCCCTGAGGAGTGAGAGAGGGTAAGGGTGGGGAGCGATTTAAATCCTTATGTGATTGATAAAATGTATTATTTGGCCAGTGAAATCCTGTAGTTGGAAATAATAATTCAACTTGTGCAAATTGCTTCCAGTGTCATGTTACTTACTAAATCAAAAACATTTTTTATTATATTAATCTCTAGTGCAAAGTCTATTTAGGTTCATCGTGTGTTTATTAATTTTTGGTTAAATAATATCATATTAGGATAATGTCACATTAATAAATTACTTTATTGATGATACAGAAAATTATTTAATGTGCTTAAAATGATCATATTACTATAATACACTATGTATAAGCAACTGAACATATTCCTGATTTCTCGGACTTTTATAATAAATATGTCTTAAGAAATAAAAAAGTGATAAAATATTTAATTTTATTAATTGTTTGTTACTATGTTTTAATGCATAATTTCACCAATAATTTCTTTTTTCTCATCTGGGTACGCTTAAGAAACTGAGGAATAATGTAAAAATAACAAAATTTATCAGAACTGCCTTAATTCATGAGAATTTAAACACTGAACATATTGATCCATTTTATGTTTATAAAATTATTCAAAAAATAAAATCCCATGTAGAATATCATTTATATTTACGTTATCTTCCTTGAAACTTGAAACTGCAACATATTATATCTGACATTTTTATGCTGATTACCTTTTTAAAAGTCATCACACCAGATAGCTAACAGTTTTCAGGTTCAACATTATTATATAAATAAAATGAGGAAACATTCATAGTAAGTTAACTTTAATCTTAGGGGAAAAAAAAGCAACTAGGTGATTATGAGTCAACATCCCTCATTAAATTAATTGGTTTACCTAATTCTTATGTCTGCTAAATGCAGCTCATTAATCTTTATGCTCTTTTACATTTATTACAGTAACATCTTGTGAATTTTGTGTTGTTTTTCTTTATAATCATCTTATAAATCATTTGATAGTTGAGGAAGCTTAACCTACTTTGCTAAGGAGAAAATATCTTCAAATTGCTGGTTCAACAATATAATCTTGAAAATAATCTCTGCTGGGGCCTAGATGATTTGCATGGACTTCAGGTAATATATCAGTTAGCTTGGACTACCATAATAACACTACAGACTGTAGCTTAAACAACAGAGATTCATTTTCTCACAGTTTAGAGGCTAGAAGTCTAAGATCAGAGTGTCAGCATGATTAGATTCTAATGAAGGATCTCTTGCTGGGTTGCAGATAACTATCATCTTGCAATGTACTCATATGGCTCTGCCTCAATCTATGTGCATGGAGAGAGAAAGAGAACGAGGTCTCTGGTGTCACTTCTTACAAGGACCATAACTGTATCAGGTTACAATGTCGTGCTTACGATCTCACTCAATCACATACATAAAGGCCCTATGTCCATTACGGTCACATGAAGGGTTAGGACTTCAATATATGAATCCTGGGGTAAGAAATTAAATTCATAGCATTCTGCCCTGGCTCTCCCAAATTCATGTCCTTATCATGAGCAAGATATATATTTTTTTCATCCCAACAATCTCAAAATGTTTTTAATCATTCCGTCTAAACTCTAAATTTGAAAGTCCGAAGCATCATCTAAATATTATCAAATCAGATGAAGGGAAGATTCGACCTATGATTTATTCTGATGTTAATTTCTTTCTGGCTGTAAAACTGTAAAACCAAACAAAGTATGTGTTTCCAAAATGCAGTGGTTGGTCAGGCATAGAATCAACATTATTATTCCAAAAGGCAAAAATGAGAAAAAAAGTGTGGATGAAATCTACAACTCAGAAATCTAACAAGATCATTTTCTATAGATCTTAAGGCTTTAATAATACTCTTTGGTTTAATACTCTGCTATCCAGGACTGCTGGAGACAGAGTCATCCCCATAGCTGTACAAGGAAGCCTCATTCCTTCGGTCCTCTGTGGGAAATCTACCCATGTGGCTTCCCATGGGGTAGCTCTACTCCTTAAGCCCCAGATGCGGTCCTGCTGTCCCACAGAAATAAGGGAACCTGATCCTGCCCTGTGAGATGGAGGAGAAAACAGCCTTTCCCTCTAAGCCTGTGGCAGGAATGATATCTCCGACGCTCTCGGAATCACCTTTGGGATTTTTTTTTTTTTCAAAACTTTATTCTGTTTCTCATCTAGTGTTCCACTTGCTCTTCGAGATCTCATCCATTCCATAGCTTAGAATACTGTTCATAATCTGACCATGCCTAAATTTACATATTTGGAATAGAATTACATAATTCCCTTCTATATTTTGTCTTTTATTTATATAGTCATGCCCTGCATAATGACATTACAGTCAACAGTGAACTGCATACACGATGGTACTCCCATAAGCGTATAAGGTTATTATATCATATTTTTACTGTACCTTTTCTATGTTAAGATATATTTACATACACAAATGCTTATCATTGTGTTATAATTACCTACAGAATTCAGTGCAGTTCTATGCTGTACAGGTTTGTAGCCGAGGAACAAAAGGGTGTATAGTAGGCAATACTCTCTAGGTTTGAATAAGTACACTCTATGATGTTTAAACAATGATGAAATTGCCTAATGACACATTTCTCAGAATATTTTCCCATTGTTAAGCAACAGAAGACTCTCTTTCTATGTTTATGTACATATATGCCATCTCTATTTAATGTTCTTATGTGTGATTTAAATTTAACTATCTAAAATTAAACAAATGTTTGCTTTGTGAGCTTAATATATAATGAATATTTTTAAACAAAATTCAGAATCTATCATTTTCATCTAAATCACACCTCTCTTGATTTTTAATTTAGGCTGATTGTTTCTCCTCTAGCAGATTTCTATAGGTCGGAATTTTGGGGGGATTGCTTTTCCTTTCTTTGAAGAACAGTCTGCATTTCCAGCCTAATAGCTCTATGATCTGCTGTGATAGTACCCAAAAATTCTGAAAGTTTTTCTTTTTTCTGCCTCACGTTCTCTGTCCTCTTTAGTTCAAACTGGCAATATTTGCTGGTGGTAATCTCATTTCTATTCCTGGCTCCTGCTGAAATGGTTTACTCCATGAGCTGAACCTGTAACGTCTTTATCAAATGATTGCTCAGCCACACCTTAGTGTTGTCTCTCGGAACAAGCTTTCTCATGTTGTGCAATACAGATAGGCGGAAACATTCCCAAATATTTATGTTCTGTTTTTTTTTGTTGTCATTGTAAACAGTGTTCTCTTCAATTCATCTCTCTCCTTTTGCATTTTACTATTAGTAGTCAGAAGGAACCAAGTTGCTCCTTCAACACTTCCTTACAAATCTTCATAGCTAACTACTCTACTTCATTGCTTGCTAGTTCTACTTCCACAAAACACTAGAACACCGTTCAGCCATATTCTTTGCCACTTTATAACAAGGATCACCTTTTCTCTAGTTTCCATAACCTATTCTTCATTTCCATGTGAGGCCTCATCAGAATCAGCACGAACATCCATATTTCTGGCATGTATTTCAAAACTCTTCTAGCCTCTACCCATTATCCAGTTCAAAGACTGCTTCCACAGCAGTAACCCATTTCTCACTACCAAAGTCTGTCTGGGTTAGTTCAGACTGCTATCCCAAAACACCATGGACTGTGTGGCCTAAACAACAGAAATTCATTACCTTATAGCCTAGAGACTGGAAGTTCCAAGATCATTGTGCCAGCCTGGTCAAGTTCCACTGAAATTTTTCATTCTTGTTTACCAATCACTGCCATCTTACTGGATACGTATTTGTGCATATGAGGAGAGATAGCAAGTTCATCTTTTCTGATAAGGACAATCTTTATATTAGATGAAGTTTCCACCTTTACGATGCTATTTAATATTAATCACCTTTTTGTTGTTGTTGTTGTTGTTTTGTTGTTGTTGTTGTTGAGACAGAGTCTTACACCATCACCCAGGCTGGAGTGCAGTGGTGCAATCTCCTCTCACTGCAACCTCCGCCTCCCAGGTTCAAGCAATTCTCCTGTCTCAGACTCCCGAGTAGCTGGAACTACAGGTGCCTGCCACCACGCCTGGCTAATTTTTCTACTTTTAGTAGAGATGAGATTTCACCTTGTTGGTCAGGCTGGTCTCAAACTCCTGACCTAAGGTAATCCACCCGCCTTGACCTCCCAAAGTGCTGGGATTACAGGCGTGAGCCACCATGCCTACCCTGTTAATCACCTTTTTAAAGGTACTGTCTCCAATGTAGTCACAAAAGCAGTATTAAAGCTTTAACATATGAATTTGTCTATTCAGTCTATCTGATAACCTATCTGATAACCATCTGACTATGTATCACATAATGACTGAGAAATCATCGTAGATGTCTTTTTCTAGGCGTTCAATAAATAATGACCTCATACTATTAATTAAACAAAGAACTGTTGTTCTAGATACTGTGTTGGGGCCAGATATAAGTGAATGAATGAGAGCTAATTCTTGCTCACTTATATTTGGCATAATAAATACCAATACATGAAAAACTCCCAGTGTAAGAAAAAATGTGGGATTAGCAAAGGGTTCCCTGAGAAAATTAAAGGTAAATTGAAATCTAAATGCAGAATGGAAGTCTTGGAAGGGTTCCAGGAAAGAACAGCTCTGATAGTAATCAGCATGTGCAAAGGTGACAAAGACTAAAGCATATTAAATGACCTGAAAGAAGACTGAATTAGAAATAACTAATTTAATTTTTAAATTCATTACTTTGGCTTTTCAAGGAAAAACAGTTTGGAATGGGACAGTGGAAGCAAAGAAACAACTTAGGAAACCATCTCCTAGGCTAGCAGAGAAGGTATGGTCACTCAAAATGGGGGAGCAGAAAGATTGAGGATATAATAAGAATGTAGTATAATATTATATGGTAGTAAATTGAATATTTATGGCATAATGGAAATAATATGATCAGTGACTTCCAGATTTATAGTACTCAAAACGTGCATGGAGTGGTGACTTACTGTATGTAAGAGGTTCAGAATTAAAAATTTTCATTTTAATTTTAGATAGTTAAATTTAAATCACACATAAGAACATTCTATAGGGATGGCATATATGTACATAAACATGGAGAGAGGGTCTTCTGTTGCTTAACAATGGGGAAACATTCTGAGAAACGTGTCATTAAACAATTTCATCATTGTTTAAACATCATAGAGTGTACTTATTCAAACCCAGAGAGTATTGCCTACTACACACCTAGGCTAGATGATATGGTCTATTGTTCCTAGGCTACAAACCTGTAGAGCATAGTACTGTACTGAATTCTGTAGGCAATTGTAACACAATAGTAAGTATCTGTGTATCTAAACATTTCTAAACATAGAAAAGGCACAGTAAAAATATGATATGATAACCTTATAAGCTTATGGGAGTACCATCGTGTAGTATAGTTCATTGTAATGTCATTATACAGGGCATGACTATATAAATAAAATACAAAATTTAGAAGAAAATTATATTCCCAATATATAAATTGAGGCATGGTCAGATTATGAATAGTATTCTAAACTATGGAATGGATGAGATCTTGAAGAGCAAGTGAAACATAAGATGAGAACCAGAATAAAGTTTTGATAAAAACAAACAAAAACCAAACAAACAAAAAACTCCAACCTATAGAAATCAGCTAGAGGAGAAACAGCTTAAAAGTCAAGAGAAGTGTGATTTAGATGAAAATGTTATGATTCTGAATGGATGTTTAAAAATATTCATTATATATTAAGCTCAAAAAGCAAAGAGTAAAATGTCATATATTTAATAGATTATTATTTTCAAACCTATACATGTATTGAAATAATAAATTAAGAAAAATAGTAACATGAATACTTGTAGGTGTTGAACTGTGAGACTTTCTTTTTTTTTTGTGAAACTTATTTTCTTCATTTTCTCTACAGAATATAAATTTTGTTTGTAATATAAACATCACATTTATTTGGAATCTAAAAAGACATTAAATGCTTGTATCTCTTATGAAAAGAGGAAAGGCAAATATTGTAAGCTACTATGAAATATATAATTTAGTAAACTTTACATAAATTAGGGTCTCTCTGATTAAATATATTAGTAGGTCGGTGACATACTCAGTATCTTTTTTTAGGCTGTAATGTATATTTCTGTATTTACTATTGTTTATTTGAAAGGAAATACATTTTAATTAAAAATAATCAATTGTTTGCTGCCCAGTAAGCTTTTTTCATCTCCTGGAGCAAGTAATACCGCTTTTAAAATATGAGATCAACACAAGATTTTGGATAGGTAATGATATGATTTGGCTGTATGCCCACCCAGTTCTCACCTTGAATTGTAATAATCCCCACATGTAAGGACAGGGCCTGATGAAGATAATTGAATCCCGAGGGAGGTTCTCCATACTGTTCTTGTGGTAGTGAATAAGTCTCACAAGATCTGATGGTTTTAAAAATGGGAGTTCCCCTGCACAAGCTCTCTTGCCTGCTGCCATGTAAGATGTCCTGTTGTTCTTCCTTCATCTTCCACCATGATTGTGAGGCCTCCCCAGTCATATGAAACTGAGTCCATTAAAACTATTTTCTTTATAAATTACCCAGTCTCAGGTATTTCTTTATTAGCAGCATGACAATGGACTAATACAGGTAAGTTTAAGGATTTTTACATATTATTTTTATCACTAGTCTCCATTACGATGGAAAATGAGAATGTATAGGAAAAGAATGTTTTTCACATCCCTGCACTAAAAAGTATGTGCAAATAAAACACATTGTTTCAAAATGTTATTTATAATGATTATTGGAAAAAATAGTTTGATTATTGAATCAATATTTGAGTGTCCCAAATTTCCTCTAACCGTAGAGTTTAAAATCCTTTTAGTTAGGCAGCTCTCAGTACCTATAGAATCCACATATGCAACGGATGCTATCTTCCCATTATTAAATTATTATATTATGAATGACTCAGGATTTCTTTCTAAATATAGTATACATTTGTGCTATTTATTTGAAATCCCATCTAACCTATGTAGGAAAGTTTTACTGGATTTGATGCAGTTTACATTTCCCTGTTTCGGAGGGTTGGATTGATAATCCTTGAGTACACGGCAAGTACCAAAGTTTCAGCTGCTTAAGCCAGATAATTACATAAAAATGGAAAAAAAAAATGATAAAAGTGCCAGAGCTTCTATTTGCCCCTGCTCCTGAAATGACATAAGTATTGAAAAATATATAAAATATTAATAGTTTGATGTCTTATTTGCTTATCTTTAGCCAGATATGAGAACAAATCCAAATTCCAAAGCAGCCATTATAAAAGGCTTCAGTTTTCCCTGCAGTCAGTTATTATGAAGGATGTTGACAGTATATTATCATCATATATCTTTAAATTCTGGCAAGAACTTCATTGTGGATAGGAGAAATTGAGTTCCAGAAAAACTTTACTTTATTTAACACAGTTTACTTACATGCTAGGATGAATTGATAAAAGTAATTAGTTTACTATTATCATTTTAAAAATAGTAGACAAAGATAAAATGGACACAGTTCGTGGTCAAGACCTCCTTTAATCTTTTCTCTCTACCCATTAGAAAGCTAAAAAAATGTCACCTGGGCATTTTTTTTTTTTTTCATGCATTAAGTTTCAAAACCATTAGAGATTAAGATGCTTGGGACAATGACTAAAAAAAGCTATTTGGTAAATGTATTAAAGCAGGTTAGTGTTCTTAGGTTCTTATCTATACAAGGAATGAGAGGGCAATAGATTATGCATTATAACAATTAACCTGTTATTAAATACATCTTCATTCGTTTTGCCAATTCCCCAGATTTATTCCTCAGAGGAGAAATTAAAATTACATGATCTGAAATAACCTAAAATACAAGAACAGTTCTTTTTTAGTAACTTATCATTAATTTGAAGGAAGATTTCACATTAGACAGTTTTTATGCTAGAAGTATGGATTCTGAACATCAACTGTAAAAATAACAGAAATGCAAAATGCAGTTTTTGTCTAAACTTAATAAAATAATTAATGAAGTGTTTCAAAAATAAATATTTTAAGGCACAATCAGTTATATCATAATGCTTGTTTTGAAAATAAAATTTGTTGCAATGCAATTGATAAATAGGAACAATTTAAGCATAACAGATTTTACATTTGCTTCTATGTGATTTCACTCATGAGAAACCCAAAGTAATCACTGAAAACTTTACCAAGTTGAACCCAATAGCATAGCAATACACAAACACACACACGTACAAGCTACCTCAATTCACTACATGGGTTATGAGCCACATCCATTCACATCTTATGTTATTAATTTCAGACAACCGAACTTCAGATAATTTTCAAGGAAAATTTATATATTTATTATAGTATTTATGCAGTTCTTAACTTCTTAACATATACAAAACCATACTATCATTTTTATGGGTTTCTATTTTTTCCATAAACCCAGAATATTTCCTTATTCATTTTTTCACAGCTACTAATTTTTAAGACTGCATATCTAGAGTTATAGGAGAACTGACTATAGTATATTTAATGAATTAAACCAACATCATTTGTATTTGCATGAAAAGACTGAGGATAAATAAAGTCTATACTGATCTTAGGCTCTCTTGGGAATGAAAGATTAATTGGCATCATTAAACCTACCTATAGAATACATTAAGTCCTTGAGCTGTACAGTTTTCTGTAAGTAGGGTATGCTTTAGTAAAAAAGTCAATTTATGAAAGTTTTTAGATAATGTATAATATACCTGCTTACCTAATATTTATTATTTTTATTTTTTATGAGTCAAACTAAAAAATTATATTTAAAATGTATTAATAAAATGAAACTTTAAAAAATATGTTATTTACCTAAAATTCTTAATCCCTTAACACCTGAATATATGTTTATATGTAAATGCCTATGTAAGTTCATTATACTCACAAATGTCATTGTCTCTTTGGGTTGGTGTGATATGGTGATATTTTTATTCAGTATTTCTGTTTTAAATATCATAAGCTGCAAAATAAACCATTCTAAAATTAGTGGCTTAAAATAACAATAATCTATTATTTATCATGATTTTGTGGGTTAGTTGGATGATTCCTCTCCTGTTTTGCCTGCATTTATCAGAGGACGAGCTAAGAGACTCACTTGTCTGGCAATTGTTGCTGAGTTATAAACTAGTAAGGATTGGTTCTTCTTCATGTGGCTTGTAAAGATCCAGTGGATTAGCAAGTTACCTTACACAACACTCTCAGTGCATCCCTCCAAGAGACCAAATACAAGTCATCATAAGACCAGGGCCCAAAAGATATGACTTTACTTCTGCCACATTCAACTGGGTCAAAGCAGACAGAAAATCAATCCAGATTCAAGGGAGAGTTAAGTAGACTCCATTTCCTAATGGAAGGGTAGCAAAGTCACATAATAAAGGGTAGGAGGAGGAAATTTTTTAACCATCTGTGAAAACAATAAACCACAAAATGCATTTCAAAATTTGTAACAGGAGAAAATTTTATGAACACCTTTTAAAAACATAAAACCAGAAAGATGGATCACTATAATTAAAATAAGTAATGTGTCAAATGGTTAATGTGAACAAAACAAAATAAAAATGTGAACCTCTGATCTAAACTGGAATTGTGTGAACTATGATGTGAAAGAACCAATTGATGGGTGACAATTGTTTTTGTAGGAAAACATATTTCTGCAAAAATACATGCATTAAGGGAGGCATGTTAGAAAAATGACAGGTATCTAGCAAAACAAATGTCTCCTGTTGAGTTATGTGTAAGAAGTGTCTTAAGAAAATTAGCAAAGATAATTCTGTAATGAAACAAAGGAGTTTCAACTCATTCTGATAATACAATTCTAAACTTTTTTAATTGATAAATTATACATACATATGTTATTGGGGATACAAAATAGTGTCATAATATTTGAATACAATGTTGAATGGTTAAATCAAGTGAATTAATATATTCATCACCTCAAATATTTAACAATTTTATAAGAACTTTTGAAATTCACTCAGTGAAATTTAAATGTACAGTATTCAGTTATTAGCTTTGTTCTTCATGCTGTGTAACTGATTTCAACAAGAGGAAAATAAATCAAATGTATTTTTCCTAAATAAGGCTTTTACCATTTGACTGTCTCCTCATTCTCCCCATGCCCAGGTCTCTGATAAACACCTGTATCAGTCCTTTTTCACATTGCTGATAAGGACATACCCAAGACTGGGAAATTTACCAAAGAAAGAGGTTTAATGGACTTACATTTCCACATGGCTGGGGAGACCTCACAATCGTGGCAGAAGGCAAGAAGGAACAAGTCACATCTTACATGGATGACAGCAGGCAAAAATAGAAAGCTTGTGCAGGGGTACCCCCAATACACAAACCATCAGATCTCATGAGACATCAGATTAAACCATTAGATCTCATGAGACCCATTAACTATCATGAGAACAGCATCGCAAAGACTTGCCCCCATTATTCAATCATCTCTTACTAGGTCCCATCCATAACATGTGGGAATAATAGGAGCTACAAGATGATATTTGGGTGGGGACACAGAGCCAAACTATATCATTCTGTACGTGGTCCCTCCCAAATCTCAGATCTTCACATTTCAAAACCAATCATGCCTTCCCAACAGTCCCCCAAAGTCTCAACTCATTTCAGCATTTCGTCAAAAGTCCACAGTCCAGTGTGTTTTCTGAGATGAGCCAAGTCCCTTTGGCCTATGAGCCTATAAATTCAAAAGCAAGTTAGTTATTTCCTAGATACAATGGGTCATATGGGCATTGGGTAAATACAACCATTCCAAATGGGAGAAATTGGCCAAAACAAAGGGGATACAGGCCCCATGCAAGGCCTAACCTAGAGGGTGGTCAAATCTAATGTAGGAGGTGAGTACCCATGGTCTTGGGCAGATTCATCCCTGGGACTTTGCAGAGTATAACCTCCTTCCCAGCTGTTTTCACCAGCTGGTGTTGAATGTCTGTGGCTTTTCCACGCACATGGTGCAAGCTGTTGGTGGATCTACCATTCTGGGGTCTGGAGGACAGTGGATCTCTTCTCACAGCTCCGCTAGGTGGTACACCAGTGGGAACTCTACCCCACATTTCCCTTCTGCACTGTCCTAGCAGAGGTTTTCCATGAGAGCTCCACCCCTGCAGCAAACTTTTGCCTGGGTATCCAGGTATTTGTATACACTTCTGAAATCTGGGCAGAGGTTCCCAAACCTCAATTCTTAACATCTGTGCACTCACAGGCTCAACACCACATGGAAGCTGCCAAGGCTTGAGGCTGCACCTACTGAAGCCATGGCTCAAGCTCTACATTGGCCCCTTTCAGCCCCAGCTGGAGCAGCTAGGATGGGGGGCACCAAGTCCCTAGGCTGAACACAGTACAGAGATCCTGGGTCTGGCCCACGATTTTTCATCCTAAACCTCCAGGCCTTTGATGGGCTGCCTCAAAGGTCTCTGACATGCCCTGGAGACATTTTCCCAATTGCCTTGGTGATTAGCATTTGACTCCTTGTTACTTATGCAAATTTCTATAGGCTTAAATTTCTCCTCAGAAAATAGGATTTACTTTTTTATCAACTTATCAGGCTGTACATTTTCCAAAATTTATGCTCTGTTTCCCTTTTAAAACTGAATGCATTTAACAGCAACCAACTCACCTCTTGAATGATTTGCCTCTTAGAAATTTCTTCCACCAGGTACCCTAAATTATCTCTCTCAAGTTCAAAGTTCCAGAAATCTCTAGGGCAGGGGCAAAATGCTGCCAGTTTCTTTGCTAGAACATAACAAGAGTCACCTTTGCTCCAGTGTCCAAAAAGTTCTGAGACCACCTAAGCCTGGATTTCATTGTCCACATCATTATCAGCATTTTGGTCAAAGCCATTCAACAGGTCTCAAACTTTCCCACATCTTCCTGTCTTCTGAACCCTCCAAGCTGTTCCAACCTCTGCCTGAAACCCAGTTCCAAAGTTGCTTCCACATTTTTCAGGTGTCTTTTCTGCAGTACTCCACTCCTGGTACCAATTTAATATATTAGTCCATTTTCACTCTGCTGTTAAGGACAGACTGGGCAATTTACCAAAGGAAGAAGGTTAACTGGATTTGCATTCCACCTGGCTGGGGAGGCCTCACAATCATAGCGGAAGGCAAGGAGGAGTAATGTCACATCTTACGTGGATGGTGGCAGGCAAAAAAGAGAGCTCGTGCAGGGACACTCTTGTTTTTAAAACCATCAGATCTCATGAGACCCATTCACTATCATGAGAACAGCATAGGAAAGACTTGCCCCCATGATTCAGTCATCTTCCAAGGAGTCCCTCCCACAACACCGGGGGATTATGGGAGCTACAAGATGAGATTTTGGTGGGAACACAGAGCCAAACCATATCAACACTGTTCTATTCTCTGCTTCCATGAGTTTAATTGTTTTAGATTTCACATGTAAGTCAGAGCATGCAGTATTAGTCTTTCTGTTTGACTTTTTTCACTTGGCAAATGTTGTCCAATTTCATCTATGTTTTTACAAATGACATAATTTCTTTGTTTATAATGCTTAATTTATTACAATAAAACAGCCTCATGAACTTATAGGATTTTAATCAAGACTCAACAGATACATGTTTATGAGACAAAGTTTGAAGCCATTATTTTGGCTCAAAACTTAGTGCTTCATAGAACTTATTGTACAATTATTTTAAAACTGAAAAGTATATACAAATATACTATAATAAATATAGGATAAAATGACTACCCTTTTAGTAATTTGATCCTAAAACAGAAAACCAGAGTGTCAGAGATGTTAATGAATCTAGAAACATTAGAGAACACTTGGGAAAATATCAATCTTTTACAGGTAATTTTAAAAAGTCTTATGTTATTTAAAATAAAGTTTAAACCTATGTTGAGATTGTGTCATTTGATTTTCATTTTAGTTCATTTTTCTTCCAAAATAATTGGTAATTATATATTTGAAAAATAATATTTATTTGTGACTTAATTAATTTTCTTAAAGTACCATAATCAAAGATAGAGTACATATTTTCTTTGTAAGATATCCAGTTTTTAGTATAAGTCATTCTTGTGCCTATGTAAATTTTCACTTAAATGATTAAAGCTGACAGTAGAGGGTCAGAAATTTCAATTCCTAAATGACATAACTGCAAATGTTTTATTAGAATTTAAAAGACAAAAATGTATATACTTGTAGACATCTCCTTGATAGACATGACTTAAAATTTTTTGCCTATTGCAACAAAAATTTGTGCTGATGTTGCAAATATTTCTACAATTTATAAATGTCATTTTAGTTATATTCTTTCATATTTTGAAAATAAAAGATGATGGGTAACAATTCATTTGTGCTTGACAGCATAGGGAAAATGGAAGAAAGAGAGGCTAAATGATTCCAAGGTCATAGGGTTAGTGTCAGTTCTGGAACTATATGGACATTTTTTGTAATTTTCCCTGAATATATATTAAAACTGACAGTATTGTCAAACTTTATAAATATCATGAACCTCTGATACAGACTTTATAAATATCCATAATTTTTCTACCCACCTGGGCAACTGTGTTCTCCATAAAGTTATATACATACGTGTTTGCCTAAATATTTATTTTAAAGTTATTTTTTTCTGAGTTTCTCTTCCTGTCTTGAACGAATCTTCCTGAGCACTTAACAAAGGGAGAATTTGGACTCAAAGACGGTTTTATATCCAGCATTGATAAATACAAATAAATTTTAAAATTCACTAAAATTCTTGATAACTCATTTTGAACTCAACTGCTTTTGGATTTCTTATATTTCATTATTTACGTTGAATTGTAAAGTACTTAGTGACTTTGGTCCTTACCTAATCACTGTAGCAGGTCCTTGGCTCACTTACTGTATGTAGGTCACTGTCAAACTTTCAACTCTATTAAATGAAACCTGATTATCATTAATATATTCACTGGTATAAAGTTACTAGAAACTGATTCAAGATAAATTAATCTCAAAAATAATAACGTAATGTAAAACAAGAAAATGGAATGCCTATGTTTGCTTTTTAGTAAAAGACAATTTTTAATATAAGCAATGGGTGTGTTCTCTTCCCAATGAGTGATCAAGCCATTCTCTCTGCATAGGACAATCTATATTCTAGTTTAATGAGTATTTGTTGTTTCATTTCAGTCCTTGCACATTTTTTACTTTTCATGACAATATTTTGAGTCCTTAAGAACATCCCACCATTTCTTTATCTATTATTGTAAGAATCACCAATCAAATTCCCCACATCCAAGAGTGAATCCTTTACCTAGGCTTGGACAGTAATATTTTAAATTTTATCCCTTACAGAAATATTTATGGAATGCCTACAATGTGAAAAGCAGTGTTTTAAGATGTTTGGGGTACAGTGCTGTAAAAAGATATGACCACTGACCTCATGAAGATTATGTTGTATTGTATTAGATGTGCATCTTACTCTTTTTGCCTATCCCCAACCCTAGCTGTAGTTTCCAGAATGGGCATACAATTCAACCTAGACAAATGAGATGAAACCCTGAAATTTCTCATGGAAACATTGGAAAATGAGATGACCTTGGTCATTCCATTTATTGTTTATATGACAGAATATAAGCCAATGTTCTTACAGCCACACAGTAAGAGGCTGGATAAATGGAGGCGACTGGAGAACAGTCAGCTGGATCTAGCTTTTCCTGAAACCCAAAATTCAGCTCTGTTCTCTAAGATATTGTTTTCTTCTCCTCCTTCTTCTTTCTTTTTAGCTAAAAACAGTTGAATTAAACTATTTTTACTTGAAACTGGCACATTTGGTGAGCACAGAAACAGAGCAAGAGGATTTAATGAGATAATTTCAGTGTGGAATAACCCCAAATACAACAACTAAATGTGCCCAGCCTTTGAGTCTTGCTTTTTGCTAGTGCACAGACCCTCCTCTGCACAGTACAGGAAGAAAATGCTATTATTTGTCTCTGCACACTTGCCTTTTCTATGCTTTTTTCCCTGACCAAATCCTTTCAATTCCCAGATGACTTAATCTTCATTAAGATATATAAATCATTTCATATTAAATTTGAAGTTACTTAAAGTTTTATATTTTTAATATTTTATTTTTCCCCCATGCTACACAGATATATTAATGTTTTAAAGTTTCATATTATATTGTGATTTTGCACTTTATGCTCTGGTTTCTATTGTACTTATTTCTTAGTTTAACTCATTAATCATGTATATTTGTTGCCAGAGTTTGTAAGCCTTTTCAAGGGATGACATTTCCTGTAACCCTTATAGCAACTTCAACACTCTTTATTTTCCAGCTTTATTGAGGTATTACAGATAAATTATATCACATATAAGATTTCCATCATGATGGTTTGATACACGTGTACATTGTGAAATGATAAACATAGTCACACTAACCTAACCAATGTACCTACTTTTATATTTGAGTCAGAGACCTTGGTTTAAAAAAAATTGATCAGCAATTCACATGTAGAGATACAAACAAGCATCTAGGGAATAATATTTAATTAAATGTCTTCATATAAACTCTGAATATTTGGAATAACTAGTAAAAGAGAAATCTTAAGAGACATTTATGAACAGTTTTTTCATCTTACTGGCTATAGGAAAAAAAAAAAAAAACCATCAAGTCTTCTCCATCTTGTATTTAAGAACAGTGTACTACTAAAGACGTCTTTTTTTCTTCACTTGGTAAGGAAATATATGCCTTCAGATTGGAGATGATGATGTAGATATTACTGAATTCAATTGGGTTAGGTAGAGTTTTTAGAGATAATAATATTGAGACTTTAAATAATTCCCCTTTGTGTTTATAAAGTGGCCATTTCCACTAGATTGAGGGAAAAACTATACACAGTGAAGAATAAACGTAATTTTATTATACAGAGTGCAGAATGTAATTACATTAGATATAGTAATTATTTATTATTGACTAAAATATGAGTTTAATTATTATCATTGGTTTTAATTAAAATGTGAAAATTGAAATACATTACATATCATTAGTAGAAAAAATGAACTAAAACTATTGAAATTCATTTTCCTGAATTAATACATTGGCTTCCCAAAATCAATGAACAGGAAATTCTGGTTACTTATTTATCTTAATATTATGGCTAGTAAAGATTGGCCTGGAAGTGATCTTTCTTTTGAATGTAAAAAATTGATGATTGGGAGGGCTATATCTA
The DNA here is from genome assembly GCF_008728515.1 of Papio anubis. Taxonomy (NCBI): domain Eukaryota; kingdom Metazoa; phylum Chordata; class Mammalia; order Primates; family Cercopithecidae; genus Papio; species Papio anubis. Next base: position 93,988,849 of record NC_044980.1, read on the forward strand.
GCTGATATATGCATGTAAATATCAGTATTCAAAATATTGATATGAGCAAATTTATGTTAAAAAATGCAAATTCTGTCTTGAGGTCTTTGAGGAATCACCACACTGTCTTCCAAAATGGTTGAAGTAATTCACAATCCCACCAACAGTGTGTGAGTCCCTTTATCTCCACAACCTCACCAGAATCTGTTATTTTTTGCTTTTAATAATAGCCATTCTGACTGGTGTTAGATTGTATCTCATTTTGGTTTTGATTTGCATTTCTCTAATGATCAGTCATGTTGAGCTTTCTTTCATAGGATTGTTGGCCACATGTATGTCTTCTTTTGAGAAGTGTCTGCTCATGTGTTTTCCCACTTTTTAATGGGGTTGATTTTTTCTTTAAATATGTTTAAGTTCCTTTTAGATTGTGGATATTACATCTCTGTCATATGTATAGTTATCCCATTACTGGGTAGATACCCAAAAGAATATAAATTATTATATTATAAAGACACATGCCCACGTATATTCATTGCAACACTATTCACACTAGCAAAGACATGGAATCTACCTAAATTCCAATCAATGACAGATTGGATAAATAAAATGTGGAACGTATACACTGTGGAATACTATTCAATTATTAAAAAAGAATGCTGTCAAGTCCTTTGCAGGGCATGGATGGAACTGAAGGCCATTATTCTTAACAAACTAACACAGGGACAGAAAACCAAATACTGTATGTCCTTACTTATAAGTGGGAGATAAAAGATGAGAACATTTGGAGACATAGAGAGGAATAACACACACTGGGGCCTATCAGAGAGTAGAGGGTTGGAGGAAAGAGAGGATCAGAAAAAAAATAACTAATAGGTACTAGGCTTAATACCTGGGTGATGAAATATTAATAATCTGTACAACAAACTCCTCTGACACAAATTTACCTATGTAACAAACTTGCACATATATCCCAGAACATCAAATAAAAGTTAAAAAAAAACCCTGCAAATTATACTCTTTTAAAGGTCTATTGAATAATTTAAAAATCAGGTTTGTAAAGGCAGATTTTCATTTTAATTGTGTTTTAGAAGCGGTCAAAAGCAAGCACGTCAACACTTCAAATTTTTCTAGTAGCTAGGGAATATATCAGCACTTCATTTTGGTATCATTTATGAGAAAAATAAAAGCAAAACTGAAAAATTCTTACCACATTTCTAAATAAAGAGAACTATTTTGTCTTTCGTTAAAATTTATTTTACCTTGACTAATTTCCTCTTAATTCTATCCAACTGAAATCACTGGGACATCTTCAGTACTTGATGAAGTGCAATAATAAGAGTCTCTGCTTACAAGAACGTTATTTTAGGTTTATAATTTGATTTGTAAAATGAATTTATTTTTGCTAAATATAACTTATCTTTTTATCTTGTTTTAACAATTTCCACATTTATTTTCTCTTGCTGTTTATATTTTTCTTCATAATATTTTATTTGAAAATTCAACTCTCTACTTGAAATTGATGGAATGAATACATATCGATGTATTCATGAATTTGATGGAATGAATATTTATGCCAACTTCCTCCCACTGTCACCCATATTTTTCTTCAGTACTTTTGTAGGTAAAAAAACAAGTTAAGAAATCTATTCATCTGGAAACATGGATCATTTCTTTCTGAAAATGAAGGATTACTCAGAGGTCAAGCTGGTCATCTTGACAAACAATTCCCTGGTGATAGATACTGACGCCCTGTTGTCTGCCATTTTGAATGGAAATACATATTTTTGTCCTTGTCACTGGCTCAACATTTTATTTTGTATTTCTGGAAGGCAGATTAATTTTCTCCTAAGTTCACTGGCCATTAAGTCAAAATAATCTGTGCTTGAGGAACTTTTTTTGATACCTGTACTTGATTTAGATGATATCACAGCCTCAAGCTGGAGCTGATGCCATAATGAAATGGTACTTTGAGGATATTGGAAAGAAGGTAAGAAAAACATGAATCACTAGGGGTTGTATCTCAGCCTGATATAAACTTGTTTTGTTGGCCCCTAAGGAAACATGCTTCCTCGTCTTCAAACAATAGTTTAAACCATCCCCTGAATAAGTGACTTCTTTAACCAACAGCAAATAGCACACACAATATTGTACAAGTTTCTAAAGTAAGTCTTAAGACTTACTTAGAATTACTTAGTCCAGCAGCTTATTTTTGCTTTCTATGGGCAACCACTTAATGTCAGTTTAGTTATCCAGAGACATTTATGCTGTGAGAATCTTAAATTACCCACATACCCACATAGATAGTCCTTGTGCAAAAGAAGCTCAGAACAAGCCTAAGGTTAGGTCCCACTCATCAGCCAGAAACAACTTGTCAACTGTATGAGTGAACTCACTTCGAAAGTGGATCCTACAGCTTCAGCTGAGCCACAACTTGATAAGGAAAAGTGAAGCAGTGACAAGGTAGCTCCATGGAACCCTGACACATTTCTTTAATAATGAGCTAGTAAACAAAATGGTTGTTTTAAGCCATTGAGCATTGGGGTGGTTCATTACACAGGAAGAGTAAACCAAACCACTATTTTAAATTAGTTTTCTGTACTTATGTCCATTTATCTATTCGGTTGTTAATAGATATGAATTCTATTAAATTCTATTAATCAATCTATTCTAATAGATTGAAATGATAGAATTCTTTCAAATATTTCAGACAAAAAACATGAGAAATAATTGGTAGATAGTCTATCCTCTATCACTCAGTTATAACTTACAGATTATCTTACTTCTGACATACACACATGCACACACACTAACGTAAATATATGCATATATATTTTTGAAATTTAAATATCTGATATTTTAAAAATAAATTTAATTATTTGTTAATTCAGCAGCAACTATGTAGTTACATAGTTAGAATGCTAGGATGTTTTTATGAAATAAGAAATGACATTTGGAATAATATACAAGTGACAAATGTAATTGGTTTTGCTACTTAAGAGTCAACACTTGTATTTATGCGAAGTGGTTTGTTGGGAATAATTTGTCACCAATATTTTTCAAAATAAAGCATCACATTACAGATTCATAGAGTTGACAGAGGACTTTGAGAGTCCTCATACATATCTGTGCTTTTCTGAAGAACTATATATAACCTCTCTACCTTCTGACAACCCAGGCAATTAAAATCCTTCAATGATGGCATATATAGAAGCTTACAGAATATTAATTAAAAATGATTGTGTAAATTATTAAAGGGGATTTGGATATATATTTACCATATGTGATAAAAACTATGTGAATATTTTTATTCACATAATACATGTGAGTTTGGCAATATACTTTTTCAAGGCAAGACATTGAAATAAAGCATTTAATTCTGTGTAATCTTATGCCTTATTTGCCCAATTCCTCTCTAAAAGATGTTTCATTATTAATTACTGGATTGCTTAGGCTTATTATATTGTGAAATGATAGAATTCTTCAACTAATTTAAATACACATGGTGCATATTAGTTGAAAATACCTTTCTACAATAACATTGAATGAAACTACATGTCCAATAAATGAATCCATCATAGGGTGATGTCTTATTTAAAGTGCAGCTGTAGGTATCCAAGAAACAAGTATTTTTCAGCAGGTCTTTATCTTTGTTTTCAAATATGCCATTTTATGTTTTCCTTTTTTCATTTTTTAATATATTTTTATTTGTTCATATTCGGGGGACATGTGCCAAGTTTGTCACATGGATATACTGTGTAGTGGTGGGATTTGGGCTTCTAGTGTACCCATCATTTGAATAGTAAACATTGTACCCAAAAGGTACTTTTTCAACCCTCACCCTTTCCAATCCTCTTCCCTTTTGAGTCCCCAGTGTCTCTTATTTCCATGTTGATGTCCATGTGGACTCACTGTTTAGCTCTGTCATAAGTGAGAATATGAGGTATTTGGTTTTCTGCTTCTGACTTATTTCACTTAAGATAACAACATCCAGCTTCATCTATACTGCTGCAAAGACGATCCATTCTTTTTTATAATTGCATAGTATTCCACAGTGCATACATACCACATTTTCTTAATCTAATCATCTGTTTATAGAACTTGGTTGTTTCTTTGACTTTGCTGCTGTGAATAGTGCTGCAATAAACATATGAGTTCAGGTGTCTTTTTAATATACTGATTTATTTTTCTTTGGAAATACCTTCTAGTGGAATTACCAGGTTGAACAGTAGTTCTATTTTTAATTCTTTGAGAAGTCTGCATCCTGTTTTCCATAAAAGTTGTCCTAATTTACATTTCCACCAAACGTGTACAAATGTTACCTTTTTTCTGTATCCTTCCTAACATCTGCTGTTTTTGACATTTTGTTTGTTTGTTTGTTTGTTTTGTTTTTTGAGACGGAGTCTTGCTCTGTTGCCCAAGCTGGAGTGCAGTAGTGTGATCAAGGATCAAGGCTCACTGCAACCTCCACCTCCCAGGTTCAAACGATTCTCCCCCTCAGCCTCCCAAACAGCTGGTATTATAGGCATGGGCTCCCATGTCTGGCTAACTTTCTTGTTTTTTGTTTTTAGGTGGAGTCTTGCTCTGTCACCCAGGCTAGAGTGCAATGGCATGATCATGGCTCACTGCAAACTCTGCCTCCTGGGTTCAAGTGATTCTCCTGTCTCAGTCTCAAAAGTACCTGGGAATACAGGTGCTCGCCACCACGCCCGACTAATTTTTGTATTTTCAGTAGAGACAGGGTTTCACCATGTTGGTCAGGCTGGTCTTGAACTCCTGACCTCAGGTAATCTCCCCGCCTCGGCCTCCCAAAGTTCTGGGATTACAGGCATGAGTTACCGCACCAGGCCAACTTTTTAAAAATAATCATTCTGAATGGTTTTACATTTCTCTGATGATAAGTGATTTTTACCATTTTACCATGCATTTTTTGGCTTCTTGGATGAATGAAACCACTGGTTCTACAATATGCCATCCTTTATGCCATAGTACAGCTTTTTCTTCTTTTTTTAATGGTAAGTTTTGATATTTGCTAGTATAAGTACTCCAACTTTGATGTTCTTCCTCAAGGCCATCCTGCCAACTTTTGCCTTTTGCAATGCATATTCATTTAAAAGTAGTTTTACAATATCTGTGAAAAAACCTGCTGAAATCTGCATTGAAATTGCATTGGAGCTGAAGAACAATTATGAGAGAGTTATTACCATTATTTTACCAAATCTTCTAATTTATAAACATGGTTTATTCTCCCATTTATTTAGGTCTCTAATTTTTCTCAATAGTACTTTGTGATTTTTTTTTAGTGTAAATATCTTACACATTTTTGAAAAATTTAGAGGAATGCAATGCTTTAAAGATAATTATATATAGTACTTTAATTTTACCTTTTCTTATACAAACATGAAAATAAATTAATTTCAGAATTTGCTGACCTCATTAAATTAAGGTTTAATTTTAATATTGTATAGATACTTCTGTATTTAGTCTGTTGAAAATCATTCTAAAAAAATTGGAGATTTTTTCCTTTTTTTTTTTTTTTTGAGATGGAGTTTCATTCTTGTTGTCTAGGCTGGAGTAAAATTGTGCAATCTCAGCTCACTGCAACCTCCGCCTTCTGGGTTCAAGCGCTTCTCTTGCCTCAGCCTCCAAAGTAGCTGAGATTACAGGCATGTGCCACAATGTCTGGCTAATTTTGTATTTTAAGAAGAGACAGGATTTCACCATGTTGGTCAGGCTGATCTCGAACTTGTTTATCCATTCAACAGTTGAAAGCCATTTGGATTGTTTCTAATTTTTAGCAATTATAAATAAAACCCATGAATATTTCTGAACAAATATTCCCATGGAGTTATAATTTCATCTCATTTTATAAATGTCTAGGGTTGGATGTTTATTTAACTTTACAAGAAATTGTCTAATCTTTTCACAACTGATTCTCCATTGTGCATTCTCATTAAGAAATAACAAGAATTCCAGGTACTCTACATACAGATCAGATGTTGAAATTTTAGTCATTCTAAAGTTTCTGTAGTGGTTTCTAAATAAAGTTCTAACATGCATTTCTTTCTGATTTTTATATGCTTATTACATTTTGTGTAACTTCTTTTGTAAAATGTTTGTTTAACTATTTCCCAAATTTTTGTCTTGTGATTTTTGAGTTTGATTTTTGAGTTTCAGTTTTTCTATTGTAGGTATAAGTCCCTTGTATGATACATGCATTGTGAATATTTTATAAATATATGTTGTTGTTTTTACAATTTACTACTGTTCTTCTGAAAAGCAAAAATTGTAATTTGGTTAAAGTTCAATTTATCCACCTTAATAGATGTGCTCTTTCTTTCCTTAAAAAATTTGCATATTCCAAGTTTACAAGAATTTCTTCTTATGTCTTCTTCTAGCAGGTTTATCATTTCAGCTCTTACATAAGTTGATAATTCAAGTTGCTTTTTGTAATGTCTGGGATTTTAAGATTAATTTTTTCCATTAATATAATTCTTTTTTCCAGCACTGTTTTTACATTCTTTGGGATTTTTAATGACTTACTCCAATAATCTGCAAATAAAGGAGAAATTGTATTCTTTGTTCTTACTTCCATGCTTTTAATTTATTTTATAGCCTCATTGTTGTGTATAACAAATAGTAGTAGCACATTTTATATAAAGGATTCGAGCGTCCATGGATTTTTATATCCTGGTCCTAGAACCAATCTCCCATGGATACTGAAGGATGACTGTAGGGCACATAGACTCTCAGTTCCCTATTTGGAATCTCTTTGAAGAGCTTAAATAACTTAGTAGCAAAATAATTCTTTCAGAGCTCTAAATAATGAGGTTACAGCACTCACTTAACTTCTGTTTTTGTCATGAGGCTTTTTCTTAATGGCAATATTATAGGGTTCTCTTTGTCTTAAAGCTGTGTTTTCAGGCAAGTTTGATTTATTGAGAAGCATATTCACTTTTTAACACTGAAATTTTGGGAATTATTTCACATTCTATTTTACAATTATATTTGCAAACTGGTCACTTCTGAGGGCTCATCATTTCCTTTTAACACCTTACACAATTTGATAAGTCAACTCCCAACGATATTTTGCTTCAAAACTTACTTGTCGATCAGCACAAGTTTATTAAATGTATTTTTATTCTTTCTAAATTGTCACGGGTAATATTTTTACCAATTGTTTCACCACTATGTAATATGAGTAATTAATTTTTTTCTTTTTTTTTTTTTTTTTTTTTTTTTTTGAGACGAGTCTCGGCTTCTGTCACCCAGGCTGAGTGCAGTGGCCGATCTCTCAGCTCACTGCAAAGCCCGGCCCCGGTTCACGCATTCTCCTGCCCTCAGCCTCCTGAGTAGCTGGGACTATAGGGCGCCTGGCCACCGCCTCGGGTTAGTTTTTGTATTTTAGTAGAGACGGGTTTCACTGCGGTTAGCCAGGATGGTCTCGATCTCCTGATCTCGTATCCACTATTCTCGGTTCTCCCAGTGTTGATTATGGCGGAGCCAATCACTTCCTCAATTAATCTTTATGCTGTTTCCTTTACCGCTCCATCTGACCAGAACCTTAAAGCCATTATTTTATGATCTCATTTCTAAGTGCCAAATCCTGTATTAATAATTTATTAGTGCAAAAATAGTTGGTGAAATAAAGAACTTCAAGTATTGCAATGATGAAATAAGATTTATATTTCATTCACATGTGTGCAGAATTCTATCAAGTCAGTCAATCAAGACTGGGATCAGCTGAGATTCCCTGCTTAAGGCTATGTATTAATTGGAATTGGTTTCATGCTGAAAATAAGGGTTTAGGACTGTTTAAAAAGAATTCTTGTAACAATGTAAAATACAAACAATCTAAACTTTAATATAAGCAAAAATATGAATATACAATTAACTAAAATACAGTTAACTAAAGATGATATATAAATGATTAATAGGCTAATTAAAAGGTGTTCACCATCATTAGTCATCAGGCAAATATGAGATAACACTACATGCTATACTGGCTAAAATTTTTAATGTCTGACCCGACTAACTATTAGTAGAAATCTCATGTACTTCTTGTGAATATGTCAAAATGGACAACCATTTTAGCAGTTTTGAAGTTTCTTAAAGACAGAGACTTTACCCTTTTTACCCTTTAAATCAGCAGTTTCATGAAGTGAGTTCTAGAGCTCACTCATGCTGGCCTTATGAGAGATTTTTATACACATCTTCTCAACTCTGTCTTCAGGGATGTAACGTTTGTAGGTTGATATCAGTCATGGTTAAAATATTTACACTATGGCAACTGGCAACCCCGACAATCAAAGTTTTCTCTTCCTCTTGCCATCCAGAAAGCTGGATGTTAAACATCTCCGATCATGCCTGTACTGCAATTTTACATCTAAGTATTTGCCCGATAAATGAAATATATATCCATAAAGACTGTTCACGAATATTTATCGCAACTTTACTCATAATATTCAACTTATAAAGAACCCATATGTCTATCAAGCAATAAATGGATTAATAAATTGTGATGTAGTCCCCAGCAATAATAAATGAAATAATATTATGGCTTAGTACTCACAGTAATGAATAATGAACTATAGGTACTTGCAAATGTGCATATATATATGTGTGTGTGTGTATATATATATATATACACACAATTTATTCTCATTGGATCAAAAATTGGGCAATATGAAAGAAATCCTCAGGCCAAAGTGAAATAAGGATAAAACTTAATGGGTAAACTATGCAATGAGGCCACGTCTGTCCTGAAGAACTTTGCAGAATCTTGTATTTTTAAACGTAAACATTTATATTGACATATAAACATATATAAGTCAAATAATAAAAAAATTGGATAGCTTGTTGAATATTCACAAAGTTAACATACCCACATAACCAAATTCAGATTAAGAAATTACATTTACCACAACATGTGAAGCTGTCTCCTGCCACATTTCAGTCACTGCCTAGCTTGCCGTTCCAAGGACAATGACTTCCTAAATTCTAACACCATTTATTAATTTGACCAACTGTTAAACATTATATAAAAAGAATGGTAAATCTGCACATGTGCCCCTGAACCTAAAATGAAAGTTCAAAAATAAATAATTATGCCATAAATACTTTTTTGTGTTTTGCTTATTGTGTTTGTTGATATATGTGACAGTTATATTTGTAGTTGTAAATGCTCATTGTTGAAGAATATTTAGTTATGTAGATATATCACCATTCATTTATCTATTCTATTAATACTGTAATGACATTTAGCTTATTTCTAGCTTGCATTCCCTTGGAAAGATGATTAATATGTGATTACTCTATATACAATTTGGTAAAGATGAACATATTCATGTGCATATGAATAGAATAGGTGTTTCACAGGCTAACATATTTACATTTAGCAGATACCACCAAGCAGTTTTTCAAAATGTTTGTATGATTTACAATCACAGTAGCAACGTACTAGGGTTTGAACTGCTCCAAAATGGATATTGCCTTTTTCACTTAGCCATTCTGGTAGGTGTCTAGTAGTTCTATTGTGGTTTTATTTTACATTTGTCTAGTGATGAATGAAGTTAAACATTGTTTCACTATGTTAATTTTCATTGGTTATCATCTTTGGTGAATTTTTTAGAAGTTATTTTGTTTATTTTTCTATTGATTTCTTTATTCTTTTTTTTATTGAGTTTTAATAATTTTATCTTTATTTTGGATACCAGTCAGTTGTATTCTATGTACCAAATATACATACTACCAATACCTCCTTTCACTCTGTTATTTGTTTTTTCATTGCCTGAATAGTCTTTGGATGAACAGATGTTCTAAATCCTAATGTAGACCATGATAACATTTTATTTGTTTCCTTCATAGCAAAAGTTTTGCTCATTTCAGGGTAACTAAAGTATTCTTAAATATTTCTCCTATATTTATTCTCTTAACATTCATGTTCAGATTTGCAATCCATCTACAATTGACTTGAAAATAGTTCTATGGGTTCCCATACTCTTTTTTCATATGAATATCAAAATGACACAAAATAATGTTTGAAAGACTATCCTTACTTCCCAGATATTAATGGCACTTTTATCATAAATAAGGTGATTTTATATATATGATCTACTTCTAAATTTTCAATTTTGTTTGATTCACCCATTTTTCATCTTTATTAATTATAATATATTTTAGATTCATTTGAATTTCTTCATTCTTAATTATAGCATCTTTGAATAATAACGATTTTAATCTATTCCCTGTTAGTAATTTATTTCTTCTTCTTGACATACTTTCTCTTTACACAGTTTTACTACAGTAAAATATTTCTTCAAAAAATGAGGGTAGAAAGAATATTTATCACATGAGCAAACTCAGAGGGAAAATATTCAATAATTTGTCCTTTTACCCAATGCCTACTAAAAAATTCATGCTCAATAAATACAGAGATACAAATCTCCACGAGAGTAATACTAATTAGAAATAAGTAACATATTCTGAATAAGAGACTGTCAATCTTGTATCTATTATTTCCTATGTTTATGAATTAGAGGAAATTATTTTGATCCGTATTTTGTTCTCGACATTTATAAAATAGATATAATAACGATGAGAACACTTGGACGCAGGGCGGGGAACATCACACACCGAGGCCTGTCGTGGGGTGGGGGAATGGGGGGAGGGATAGCATTATGAGACATACCTAATGTAAACGACGAGCTAATGGGTGAAGCAAATGAACATGGCACATGTATACATATGTAACAAACCTGCACATTGTGCACATGTACCCTAGAACTTAAGGTATAATAATAAAAAAATAATAATAAAATTTTAAACCAAAAAAATAAAATAGATATAATAATTATTTACCTATTTCACATAACTCTGGCTATAAAGGAAATAGTTAATGCATGTGAAATCTTTAGCTTATTAATTGTCTAGAGTAAACACAAGTACATTAGTTTAAATATATTTGTTTTTTGTATACTTAAATACATAATTATTATATGTTGAATCTTTGAATATAGTAGTCAACATTTCAAAAACTGATTATTTGGTCATGAAACCCCTCTCTCATTAAAAAAAAAAAAAAAATTACTAGAGGTTTAGATAAAGCAAACCCAAACCAAAACAAAGCACACTTGAGAAATGAGATCCTATTTCCCACTTCAGATTTAAACTAATTTGAATGGTTTTGAGTTAATCCAAAATCTGGTCTCACTCTGCCAAATTTCCTAGTAAATTCCTTGCTCTTGGAGAACCAGTTTCTTAGTATCTTCTTAAAATACAATTTGTCTTACTCTGAAGACATTAATCCTACCTAGAGTACTTTCCTTTTTTCTTTTTACTTCTGCAATTTTTTAAGAAAATTACAGATTCAGGGGGTATATGTGAAGGGTTGTTACATTAGTATATCATGTAATATTGAAGCTGGAGTTTCTAGTATACCCATCACCCAAACAGTGAACATTGTATTCAACGGGTAATTTTTCAAGCCTCACCTTCCCTCCTACTTTCTCACCTTTTGGAGTCTCCAGTGTCTATTATATTTATATTTATGTCAGTCTGTATCCATTATTTAGCTCACATTTACAAGTGAAAATATGAAGGATTTGGTTTTCTGTTTCTGAGTTATTTCACTCAGGTTAATGGCCTTTAGATATATCCAGGTTGCTACCAAAGACACCAAAATATTCCTAATATAGTACAGCTTTTTAAGGTTGTATAGTATTCCATGGTGTGTATGTACCACATTTTCTTTACCCAGTAATCTGCTAATAGACACTTAGATTGATTTCATGACTTAGCTATCATGAATAGTGCTGCCATAAACATGCTATTGCAGTCATAGTTTTGATGTAATGATTTATTTTCCTTTGGGTAGATATCTAGTAGTGGATTTACAAGGCCGAATGGTAGTTGTTTCTTTTTGTTCCTTGAGAAACGTACACACTGTTTTCCATAGAGATGGTACTAATTTACATTCCTACCAATAGTATATAAACATTACCTTTTCTTTGTATCCTTGCCAACATGTGTTGTTTTTTTGGTTTTTTAAGAAGCTTTTCTGAGTGGTGTGAGATGGTATCACATTGTGGTTTTAATTTACATTTCTCTGATGACTAATGATTTTGAACATTGTTTCATGTGTTTTGGCTGCTTGGCTGTTTGTATATCTTCTTTTGAGAATTGTCTATTCGTGTTTTTTGCCGACTTTTTAACAGAATTAGTTTTTCTTCTGTTTAGTTGTTTGAATTTGTTGTAGATTCTGAATATTAGCTCTTTATAAGATGTATAATTTGTAAATGTCTTCTCGTTTTCTGAAGATTGTCTGTTGACTCTTGATGATTTATTTTGTGTGCAAAAGCTTTTAAGTTTAATTCAGTCCCATTTGTCTAGTTTTGTTTTTGCTGCATTTGCTTTTGAGGTCTTAGTCATAAATTATTTCCATACTCAAATAAGATAAAGATCAACTTTTACTCTAAAACCTTCTGTAACACCTGTAATTCATAGTAAACTTTTCTGCTTCTGACACTCCATTAGTGGTGGCACGATCTCAGCTCACTGCAACCTCTGCCATCTGGATTCGAGCGATTCTCCTGTCTCAGCCTCCCTAGTAGCTGGGACTGAAGGCATGCACCACTATGCCTGGCTAATTTTTGTATTTTCAGTAGAGATGGGGTTTCGCCATTTTGGACAGTCTGGTCTCGAACTCCTGACCTCAAGTGATCCACCCACCTCGGCCTCCCAAAGTGCTAGGATTACAGGCGTGAGCCACCATGCCCAGTCTTTCATAGTCTGATATCTGCTAGAACAGTAATCTCTTTCTTTGATATCAAGCTTTTATTGACAGTAGCTACACTTATGATGATTTCATAGAACACATTTCAGATTCTCTATAGTTCATACATAGGCCAGAAATTTTAATTAAGAGGAGAATGTTTTGTTCTGGAAAGTAGTGAAAGAAGTAAGAATTATTTTAAAAGAAATTAAAAAATCAATATATGAATAACAAAAAAATGGTTAGGTATTACTTTATCTGGTGATGTGTGGAGATTTAGACAAGAGTATTAGAAATTTTAATGACAAATTTTTTAAAGTAATTCATCAAAATATTTATGAGTTGAGTATCCTGAAGTCATTATGTTATGCTTCTGTAAACTGCATGGAATATTGTACTCCACTTCAACATATTCCTTATGCATTAGAATAAATATATTTCTTATTATAACCTGGAGGAAGAGAATGCAGATTTACAGAACTTTTTTGATACTAGCTTTTATTTCAAAAAGTTAGTACATTTCAATCAAATGTAAAATAAAATCTTAGAAAACATGAGATACCTTTAAAGAAAACGTCTTCATATGTAATTCTGTGTAATAGCTAAATATGGATTTGATTGACAAAGAGCACACTATGTTCAGTACTTGGAAAATACACATTTCCTTTTACTAATTTGTGGCAATTAACATAAATATTCAAAGGATGGAATATTTGTGTTACTATTTGAAAGAAAGAAGGTATTCTCATTCATTTATCTCTCCGTGTGTAGAAGATAACAGGATAGTACTTGTTAATAATGTCAAATTATCCTTTTGAAAAATAGATCAAACAGCTATCTTTCATAACCTTTTTGGCTGACATCTTTAAAAATATTGAATGCTATCTGGTGACTGTAAGTGAAAACATATAGTAACTAGTCTCTTTAGCAAGAAGGTACTATACTGATATGGTTTGGCTCTGTGTCTCCACCCAAATCTCATCTCTAATTGTAATCCCCACCTGTTGAGGGAAGGACCTGGTGGGAGGTGATTGGATCATAGGGACGGTTTCCCCCATGCTCTTTTTGTGATAGTAATTGAATTCCCAGGAGACCTGATGGTTTTATGTTTGACAGTTCCTCCTTCACATACTCTCTCCCTCTTCTGCTGCTTTGTGAAAAAGATGCCTGCTTCCCCTTCTGCCAAGATTGTAAGTTACCTAAGGCCTCCCAGCCATGTGAAACTGTGAGTCAATTAAACCTCTTTCCTTTATAAATTTCCCAGTCTTGGACAGTTCTTCACAGTAACGTGAGAACGGGCTAATACATATACCATCCAGACAGCCAGCTTTGGTCAGCATATAACAGTACGTTGTTTTTAGGAGAAGCCATTTAAAAATTTTTAAATTTTACATTTTCCAGTAAATCGACATTAACACAGTTAATGTCTTTGGTTCATTTCCCTTTATGTGGAAATATATTTTTCCATAAAAATAAAATTTTTTAATGCATAAAATTTATCCACTTTTATAATTCAGATTATTTCATTTTTGATGTATGCAAAAATCAATTATAATACAAACAAATTATAAGACCACAAATCCTTGGTCTATCAAGGAATACTTCAATCTATTAATAGTTGTATTTAGTTTGCTCTGGGGATTGCTGGGCTGCAGGAAGTTAGATACTCCTCTGTACCTCAGAATCTGTAAGTAACAGGATTATACTATTATTGTGTATGGCTTCAAATAATATAATTATTTTATGATAGTTTGTGTTCGGTCTGTCAATTTATCTTGGAAGAGAGAAATTAAGTTTTAAAGATATATGCAAGACAATCCAAAAATATCAAGAAGGAAACATATTTTCACTGCTTTTCATTCACAGCAAATCTGCCTCTTCTACCTTAAAATTGACAGCAGATTTTTTCTACTCTTTTTACTTTTCCTTAACTGTATGTTTTCCATTCTCAATTCTTGCTTACTCCACTATCTTATCTCTTTTTACTACAAATTGACATCTGAAAATACTATTACATTATATAACTGATTTAATACCTCTGTCATCTTTTCTATCAGTGCCTTCATTTTACACCTTCACAAATAGCTTATTTATTTTGTAAAGGAAAAAAAATGAGAAAAGAGAGATGGTCATAGTCACATTTACTGAATGTCTCTGTGTGTGGATTATCAAGTCATAGAAAATAAACGTCATTTTAATGGTGCCCGTTATTGAAATAGAGAATAGCTATAGCAATGTAAATCTGTCAAAATAAAATGTACTCTGGTAATACATTTTTCTGATTGCTAGACTACTATTTAATTCAGGTAGTGTGAAAGATGTACTGTACTTTTCAAATTATTTATCTTGCTCTCTAAGAATAAGTTACAAATGGGGTAAAAGAGATTTCTTAAATTTTGAGGAACCACAGAAGAGATGTACCCAAGTTCTTTTGATTCAGAATATGATTATTGTGTCTATGATTAATATGCATAATCTTTGGTTGTGTTTCAGTATGAAATAAGGCACATTATAATTACTTGAAACTAGTTGCTTCTATAATTAAAACTATCCAAACGGAAAGCCTTCCCTTTTATATGGGAGCATCCCCAAAGACAGTTCATACTTCTACAGGCTAGCTGTGGTAATTACATTATGCTAACTTTGACAATGCATTTTCTTTCTTACTACAGCTATTTCTTTGACTCTGGCTTCCTTTAGAGCTAATATGCAAATTTGACAGGTGTAGGCTTTGAAGAAGTAGTTAAATATGAAATCTCCTGCAATCCAGCAAAACCTCTCCACAAAAATGTCGAAAATAGTAAAACAGTTTTATTGTTAAATTAGCATTAAATCAGGTTGTGATGCATATCACAGGCCATTTACTAAAGAGATTACAAAGAGAAAAATAAATATCGCCCTTTTATAGAATTAGGAAGATAAAATCTATTACATATGTGTTAAGTATCTTTATCCAAAGAAAAAGTAAAACTTCTTGTATCTTTGTGACAAGTATCAAGTTATGACTCTGCGCCAGGCATCTAAGCTAAGTTAAAGTGACAGAAGACAGGGTGTCTGTCACCTTGATGTTCATATTTAAAGAGATGACTCCAAGTCCCCCAAGTAAGACATTTCTGGTATGCAAAACTAGCAAGAGTCTTATTTGGCTCTTAAAAAGATTTGCATACATCTTAAGGTGACAGAGGAAAGATTCAGAATATCAAGTTATCTCAAGTAAATACGAAAAGGAAAGGAGTGTTCTCTTTCTCTTTTAACAGCAGAAAAATATAAAATTTATTTTCCTTCATAGTAGAATTTTAGACTTCCGTTTTCTCTCACATGGTCCTCTCATCATTCTGTGTTACACAATATCACTGGGAATGAATTTCCTCAGAATCATTCATAAAATCATTTCAGTGAGTTTATGCTCTCAATTCCTTAAATTTAGAGAATCAAATTAAGGTCACAACTTACACAGTAAAGACATACCTTTCTGTGTCCTTCTTCCCTTCTTCCCTGCACCACATCCTCATCCAGACCCTGAACATCAATGGGGTCAGGCTACATTGGTGGCCTTGTCAAAAATTCTGATTTATCGAAATTTTTAAACTAGAGACTGATGTTTCTTTTACCGTATTAATCCACTGTATTATAGACTTTGGAAATATTTGCACCGAGTTTTCTAAAGCAACCTTTATGAGCAGTTTCATGGATCTACCTGTCAAATTTTTTCAGTCTATGCATGCACATGCTGTGAATAAGTGGCAGTTAATGAAAGTGTTGAAATCACAAACAGCAACAAATTCACTGATCTTATGCTTTTTCCAGTGCTTGCTTGAGTCTGAAATAATTTTATAGCTATTATTCCACTTCAGGACTTTGATAAAACAAAATAAATGCTTCAAATATATTCTAGCAACAGAGTAATAAACGGTAGTATGATTTTATTTTTCTTACCAGTGTCACATGTATATGAATAAGATAAATTTGAAGTTCTAAGAAAAGAAAAAATTGATTTGTAACTGAGTTAAACAAGTATGAAAATTCATGTTGAAATTGAAACTATGTATAATACAAATCAAAAATAATGATTTTATACATTTTTCTAACATGAATCGATAGAAATATGATTTTAATTATAATCAGCAGCACTAGGGTTATAGGATGAAAAATGACATCATTTTTGTCAATATTGATAAAATAATAGTTGTTGCTTTTCAATTTGGGCAGGATTCCTTTCAGTTTAATGTTAGTAATTCTGAGTAGACCCAAGACATAGAGAGGGAGTTGTTCCTCTTGCTGGCCACTTAATTCTTCAGTGTGTTTACTGTCTCCAAACAAAAGTGAGAAGCATTCCCTAATTTAAGATGAAAGTATCTTAAATAAAAATGTATAGTAAGCCTCAGTATACTAATCATTTGGAAGCACATTCACTATACTTAGACATTTTATTTTACTTTACTGGATTTAATTAAAACAAAAATTGAAAGTAGTCCCTCTATATGAAAGGACAATACTCATGATGATTTTGGCTTTTTGTGCTCTCTTTCCAAGAAAAGATGACATTTTGAAAAACAAAGGAAGAAAGCCAAACTTATTCACATCTCACGAAAAATCATAGGAAAAGAAACATTTAGAAAAAAAGAAAAAACAGACTGAGAAAAGAATCCAATGATCAATAAATCTGACACCATTATTTGCCTATGAGGGAGACAAGCACAGAGTTGTTTTTGACCTAACTAGTGCAGCACCCAAACTTTATCTTAGTTCTCTTTAGCCTGAGCTTGGGGATTAGAATTGACACTTCAAAAGCCCTCAGAGTTACCAGGGAATTCTACAAATCAGTTGCATGTTAGAATCACCTGAGAAACTAGTTTATTTTTATTTTTGAGACAGGCTCTCCCTCTGTTGCCAAGGCTGTAATGCACTCGGTTCACCGCAGCCTCTGCCCCCTGGACTCCAGTGATTCACCTCAGCCTCCCGAGTAGGTGGGATTAAAGGCGTTCCTGCCACACCTGGATAATTTTTGTATGCTTTTTGTGGAGATGACATCTGACAATGTTTCCCAGACTCAGGAGTCTTGAACTCCTGAGCTCAGGCAATCGGTCACCTCAGTGTCTCAAAGTGCTGAGATTACAGGAATGAGCCACTGCACTCGGACAGAACTTTCAAAATTACATATGGTTAGCCCACATCCAGAAATTGTTCTTCTGAAATGAGACCTGTGTATCCATAGATTTCAAAAACTTTCTTTAAAATTCAGCCAGTGTTGAGATCCATCAGCAAAGATATCTGAAGACTGTTTATACCAAAGCTGTCATCAGTTTAGAATTAGTGATAGACTGGCTCAAGTTTGATGTGTATAATAATTTTTATAATCTTTAATACACAACAAATTTGTAGGAAACCAGTAATTCACTTTGATTTATTGAATTTATTTTTTAAAAATATTCCTTCAATTTCAATTAGCTACATAACTCATCTATTTATTTACATTAAACCGTTATATACTGGGTGAAGTTCAAAATACTTACCCATTGATAAAGATTTAAGGTAAATGAGACAGGCAAGAGCAATCCACACAGACAGCAAAGCATGCTAAATTATTTCTCTCTGTTCATAAGCAACACTGCTTTTTTTCTAATAGAGTATAAAGATATATCAAAATAATTTGCCAATAAAGTATATCTGAATGATAAAATGTTGGCATATGGTCAAATTATATTGAGAACCTAAATTTGGTAGAGAAAGTTATTATATCCCATTCTTGGAACTTTTGCAGACTGTTGAACAATAATATAGGGTGATATTTCTTTTAAAATAGCTAACAACAGTAAATAAAGTTAAATAATATAGTGTATTCATCATCACCTCTCAAGGAAAAATAAATCTGTCTGTCAATTTACTTCAAGGGAATAGTTTTGTCATATTTCCACTCTAGCTATCCTTTTAAAGCTTACCGTATCTAAAATAAATAATCTATAAATCTACAAAACTAGGTATCTGCTTAGAGTCCCAAAGTATATAAATATGGATATGGATATCAATGTGATTTCTTTCCTGACCCAATCTCTTTTCCAAAATGTATAACATAGTGCCCTTATCTTTTAAAACTGGAAAACCTTATAATTTATTATTTCTTTTTGTCAATTGAGGAAATTTTCTAAGTAATAAAATAAACAGATCTTATGCTCAGTTTGGCGAAATTGCTGATTAAATAGACTTATGTATGTACCATGTAAAACAAAATAGACTCTGCATCTCCCCAGAACTTTCCAGTGTCCCTGTATAGGTTCTCTTCTTATCCTGGTCCCTCCAGTGGCAACAACATTCTAACTTCTATCACCAATAATACATTTCACCAACTTTTTTATGTTTAGCTTTTTTTTATTTTTATTTTTTGAAATAAAATCTCACTCTGTCACCCAGGCTGAAGTGCAGTGGCGCTATCTCAGCTCACTACAATCTGCACCTCCCGGGTTCAAGTGGTTCTCCTGCCTCAGCCTCCTGAGTAGCTGGGATTACAGGCACACACTACCACGCTTGGCTAATTTGTGTGTGTGTGTGTTTTGTTTGTTTGGTTTTTGGTTTTCTGTTTTTTTGTTTTTTTAGTAGAGATGGGGTTTCAGCATGTTGGCCAGTCTGGTCTGGAACTCCTGACCTCAAGTGATCCACCCGCCTCGGCCTCCCAAGGTGGTGGGATTATAGGTGTGAGCCACTACACCCAGCCTGTTTAGCTTATTTTCATTCAAATTTTGTCTTGCGGTAGCAAGATTCAGTCATCAGCAGCTCATTATTTTATGCTGCTGAATAGTATTTGTTGTATGATCATGCACATGTCATTTACTCATTCTCTTATAGCTAGAACATTTTTTTGTTTTATTGGTTTTGCATTTCTTAGCTTTTGGGAGCTAAGCTGTTATAAGTATACCCGTACCAGTGTTTTATTTATTTATTTATTTATTATTTTTTGATGTAGAGATTAATTGCAGAATCACTGTGTAAATATATACTCAAAAGAAACTGCCAAAAAGACAGCTCCAAAGTATAGTATCACCATTACATTTTCAATTGCATTATATAAGGATTCCATTTGGTCACATTTGGTATTGTCAATCTTTTTTATTTTAGGCCTGTGCTTCATGTGGTAACAGGGAAAATTTCTGAATTGTTCTGATATGCTACATACATGACTCTTCTGCATGGCTGCCTCTTCATTCAGGCATTTTTAAGCAGTTAGTTTTTTTATTCTAATTTCCCCCTTCAGCTTTGTCTATTGGTATTAGAATGCAGTACAAATGTAATATATTTATTAAAGCAATTATTACTTAAAAATAAATATTTCTGGTAGGATACAATTAAATTTTTGTGCATACCTATCTTTTTAAAAATTATTAAATGAAATGATTGAGATATAAGTATTCTGTAAATGTTTCAGACTTTATGATGTGGAGGTATATTTTCTCCTTTCACTGCCTACATCTCTTATTTAGTTGCTGTCATAGTTATTTGAATCCAAGCATTGAAATGAGCACATATTTTCAGAGCTGAAATACTTATTTTGAAAAATATTTTTGCTTTTACCACACAGGCCATAACTAACCAATAACATGACTAAAGCAAATTGTTGTCAAAACTAGTTCAGCCTCCTTAGAAGACATATGTTTGCACTTAGGACCCTTCAAAGGTGCCCTGAAAAAGACTTATCTTGTGTACTGATGTTTCTTGTCTCCATCTTCTGTCCCAAACTTGCAGTTTTTTTCCTGATGTTTCTCTTGGTCCAGTGTGTTTTGGCTTTTCCCTATGGCTTCAGGCTTTACTTACATATATTCATTTTCACTCTTTTCTCACACTTGTCTTTCCACTCCTCCTAAAAATAAATCTTGGGCCACAGATTTTCCATTTTTGCTTAACTGAGAGGTCAAGTAGAGAGGTTTATTTCCAATGGCTGAGTTCTGTTTGGTTGCTCAATTCATGAATGGCAGAAAAGGTGACCTTGATTTTTCTTACTTTCAATGTTATTTACCATCTAAAGGTTCTGCACTTATAATAATATATAATCCACTTGGAGCTCTTTTTTGTACAATATGATAGCATTTAAAATTCACATTCTGTCCATATTTTTATCCTTTTGATGCAGTAATATTTATTGAAAAATAATGATTTCTCCAATGCACTACACCATGTTATCACCTAGATCATAAATCAAGTGACTCTAGAAGTATGGGTATACTTTTGGACACTTCATTCTGTCATACTGTTCAATTTCTTTAGCCTTGTGTCAAGACATCATTGCATTACTTACCATTGCATTAAGTCTTCAGCTGTGATATTTGTCACCTAAATTTTTAATGCAGCTTTTTAATTTCCATAGGGCTAACTGGTGGGATTTTGACTCAGATTGCACAACATTTTTGCATCAATTTATATAGAAGAAGCACATTTACAATTTTGCCTATTTTGTAAACTTGGCACACCCCTCAATTTATTTAGAATTTCCTTAATGGTTTTCAATATTGTTGTTATTAAGGAAGTAGTTGTGCACATTTTGCATTATATTTAGTATGAATTATTGATACCTTTAATGCTATTATGAATGGTGTTTTTAATTCACTTTTTTGTCTCTTTCTGGCATATAGAGGTACTACTAAGATGTATATGTTATCCTTGTATTCAACAATGTTGAAAAGTTCATTATTTAATTTTCAGTTTATGTGTATATTGTTTTATGGTTTCAGCACATGCACTAATTTTGCCAGGTTGTAGCTTTTTTGCTGTTTTTAAATGTTGATATCTTGTAATGCATTTTTTTGAGAGGTATGGCTATAGTGTCTAGAGCAATTTTGACTAGAAGGCATGCTAATGACATCTTGTGTTATTACTGACTTCAGGAGTATAACTTTCAATATTTTAACTTTCTGATATCTATGCAGAGTCTTACATATACTCTATTAGACTAATAGACTTCCACCTTAAGGGACATCTTTTATCAGACTCTAAACATAAAAATATAATGAGATTTTATAAACATGTTTTCCAAATTTATTTTGGTGACCAAAGTATTTCTCCCATTTTTAAATTAATTTGTGACTTCTGTTGTTCAAGCTTTGAATATTAAATTGCCCTTATATTATTTGAATAAACTCAACTTGGTTGTTATGTACTGTTCTTTTTTGATATGTCATCAGGTATGATTTGCTATATTTAGTTGGGAGATTTTTCTTTTTTTTTTTTTCCAGGTATTTGAATATTTTATTAAAACTATATTACCACTTATACCAGCAATTCATTGAGTACAAATGATTAGTCTAGTTATTCTTGGCCTGCAATCCTTTCATTTTATATATATACACACACATTTTCAGAGTATATATATATGCATATATATACTTTCAGAGTAAATATATATGCAGATATATACTTTCAGAGTGAATATATATGTAGATATATATACTTTCAGAGTAAATATGTGTGCATATACATATTATTTCAGAGTAAACAGACAAAATAATTTTTGAGCTCAAGTGTTTTTTATAACTAATATTGTTTAAACATCAATAATGATAAATAATTAACAAAATTGTCCTTGTTTGGTAAGATGTTTCAGAAAAACAGTGTTTGCCTAACTTACGTGGCTTCTGTTTTTAGAATTAAAATAATCAATGCTACCTAAAGGAACAAAAATCACAGACTGATACTGAGATTTGTGAACTATTTTAGAATGATGATGAAGATAAGCTGTAAGCAATCTGTGAAATCAAATGAAGGAAAATATTCAAATGAGAACTCTGTTGTTGCCAAAGCTATACCAAAAGGTTTAGAACAGCTGTTAATGAGTAGGTCAGAAGACAGGTGCTTTCCCCTTGAATATCGGTTTCCATTTCCTATCACCGTGCCTGGCTCTCCCTCTTTGTCTCTTTCTCTCAGGAGTCGATCGTGTCTATATCTTGTTGAGCCCTGTAATCTGTCTTTCTAGTTGGGAGATTTTTCAACAAAGAGCTCTGGCATGCAAGGTCATAAAAGAAATTGACATTTATTTTTCTTTCCTACAATCTCTTTGTCATAATCCATCAAAATATTAAATTTTCAACAGAGATCCCACAAATAAACTCAAGCATATACAGTCAAGTTATTTTTTAACGAGGGCGTCAAGAAGACACAATGGAAAAAGAATAGTCTCTTCAATAATTTGAATTGAGAAAAGTGGATATTCACACGCAAAATAATGAAATTAGGTCTCTCTATTACGTCATACACAAACATCAACTCTAAGATCTGAAACCATAAAACTACTAAAAGAAAATGTAGGAGAGAAGCACTTTGATATTGGCCTTAGTGCAGATTTAGTTTTAGATATAGCACTAAAATCTTAGGCAAAAATAAACAAGTGGGACTACATCAAACAAACTACTTCTGCACAGCAAAGGAAACAGTTAACAAAATTAAAAGGCAGCCCATGGAATAAGAGAAAATATTTGTGAACTGTGTATCCAGCGACTAATATCCAAAATATATTAGGAAATCACACAACTCTATAGCAAAAATAAATGAACCGATTAAAAAATAGTCAAAGTCCTTAATACATATTTCTCGAATGAAGACATAAAGATGTTCAACTGGTGTATGAAAAGGCCTACATATGCCTTTTTATACAGTTGAACAATTTTATGTCTTCATTTGAGAAATATCATCATTAATCATAAGAGAAATGCAAATCAAAACCACAGTTAGATACCACCTCACACCTGTTAGGATGACTGCTATAAAAATGACAAGAGATAACAAATTTTGGCAAGGATGTGGGGCAAAGGTAACCCTTGTACACTGTTGGCGTGGATGTAAACTAGTATAGCCAGCATGGAAAAGAGTGTGGAGGTTTCTTAAAAAATCAAAAATGAAACTATCCTATGACTCACAATTCCCTCTTCTAAGTTTAACCAAAAGAAATTAAATCAGCAGCTCACAGAGATTTTTGTGCTCGCATGTTCATGGCAGCATTATTTATAATAGCCAAGATATAAAAGATGATCTTGTCATTTTTATCAACATGGATGAACCTGGAGGACGCTATACTTAACGAAGGAAACCAGCCCAGAGAGACAAATACTGCATAATTTCACACATATGTAGAATTTTAAAAATTGAACTCATAGAAGTAGAGAGCTGATGATAGTTTCCAGGGCCTGGAGGTGAAGAATGGGGATACTGGGGAGATGTTGGTTAAAAACTACAAGTTACTCTTTATTTATTTATTTATTTATTTATTTATTTATTTATTTATTTTGAATGGAGTCTTGCTCTGTCACCCAAGCTGGAGCTGGAGTGAAGTGGCACAATCTCAGCTCTCTGCAAGCTCCGCCTCGCAGGTTACACCGTTCTCCTGCCTCAGCCTCCCAAGTAGCTGGGTCTACAGGTGGCCGTCACCTCGCCCAGCTAATTTTGTGTGTGTGTATTTTTAGTAGAGACGGGGTTTCACCATTGTAGCCAGGATAGTCTCGATCTCCTGACCTCGTGATGAGCCCGCCTTGGCCTCCCAAAGTGCTGGGATTACAGGTGTGAGCCACCGCACCCAGCCACAAGTTACTCTTTAAGAGTTAGATAGGAAATTCTGGAAATCTATTGTAGGGCATGCTGACTATGGTAAAAAATAATGTGTTGTGTACTTGAAAATTGCTAAGAGAAATTTGAAGTGTTCTCTTCACAAAAAATGGTAAGTATGAGATATTATGGATATATTAATAAGCTTAATGTATTAATTACACTATGTATACATATGCAAAATGTCACAATTTTAGCCATAATTATATATAATTTTTATTCATCAATTAAAATAATAATAATATATTTAAATGGTAGCTATGTGGAATGATATGTTAATTTGCTTGGCTGCAGTAGTCTTTTTTTTAACATATATCAAAACATCATGTTATACACATTAAATATATTCAATAAAAGACATTTTCATGTCAGTCTATTAATTTTATTATATTATTTTCTCTTTATTTACTTAGTTATTGAATACTAAACTATTTTTGAATTTATAGAATAAGTACTACATGGCCATGGTATATTCTCTTGTTATAACTTGATTAATATCTTATTTACTATTGTTCCTTTTATCTTTATTAAAGATGTTATTTATTTCCTGATAAAAATCCTTGTTATAATATTTCATAATCTAAATTGGGAAAGTCACTTCTTTGGCTTTTCTTTTTTTTTTTTTGAGTCGGAGTTTCACTCTTGTTGCTCAGGCTGGAGTACAACGGCACAATCTCAGCTCACCGCAACCTCTGCCCCCCAGGTTCAACCGATTCTCCCGCCTCAGCCTCCCAAGTAGCTGGGATTAGAAGCATGCACCACCACGCCAGGTTAATTTTGCATTTTTAGTAGAGAGGGGGTTTCTCCATGTTTGTCAGAATGGTCTGGAACTCCTGACCTCAGGTGATCCATCCGCCTCCACCTCCCAAAGTGCTGAGATTACAGCTGTAAGCCACCGCGCCTGGCGAGAAGGTCACTTTTTTTTTTATATATTCTCTGAAGGGTTTTTTTGAAAATTGGTGTTATTTCTTAAATATTTTAACATCGCATATATATTTACCAGAGAGGGCATTTTATTCTAAATATGTCTTTAGATTTTTTTTTCAAAATCACAGTCATAGTTTCTATATTACTTATCAGAATGTTCAAAGTATTCACATCTTTTTTTCAATTTTGATGAATTATATTTTTCTTAGATTTTGGGATTGCTGCTTTTCTGTGGGAAGCACAATTTTCTATGTAGATTTGTTTATCCTTTCATTAATTTTGGCAGATTTGTTATATAATTTGTCTAGTTTCTTTGCTTTGTGTTTGCCACTTTTTCTTTTTGTGTACATACTTATAGGATTATTTTTTAAGTCTCCCTCTTTTCTAGGATTTGCTTATGATGATACAAATTTCACTGTAAAGATGTAGCCCAATTGCAGAGTTTTAATAGGTCATTTTTACATTCAGCTGAAAGTGATTTTTTTTATTTTCTATTGATATTTCTTATTTGTCCTGCATATTAGTCGGTTTTCGCACAGCTATAAATAACTGCCCGAGACTGGATAATTTATAAAGGAAAGAGATTTAATTGACT
The DNA here is from genome assembly GCF_008728515.1 of Papio anubis. NCBI lineage: Eukaryota > Metazoa > Chordata > Mammalia > Primates > Cercopithecidae > Papio > Papio anubis. The sequence continues at coordinate 94,014,696 of NC_044980.1, forward strand.
TACAGTTCAGCATGGCTGAGGAGGCCTCAGGAAACAAAATCATGGCAAAAGGCAAAGGGGAAGCAAACAGTCTTCTTCACAAGGCAGCAGGAAGGAGAATGAATGCAGGACAAACTATCAAACACGTATAAAACCATCCAGTCTCATGATAACTGACTCACTATCATGAGAATAACATCGGGGAACCACCCCCATGATCCAACTACCTCCACTTGGTCTCTCCCTTGACATGTGGGGAATACAGGGATTATGGGGATTATAATTCAAAATGAGATTTTGGTACAGACACAAGGCCTGACCATATCACCCTGCCATTCATTTGGAAATATGTTACTTGTCACATATTTCACAATTGTCACATGTGTCTGTGTGATAAGAATCCACCAACAGGCTTTGTGTGAGCAACAAGGCTGTTTCTTCACTTGGGTGCAAGTGAGCTGAGTCGGAGAAAGGAGTCAGCAAAGGGAAATAGGGGTGGGGCAATGTTATAGGATTTGGGTAGGTAGTAGAAAATTATAGTTAAAGGGGGTTGTTCTCTTGCGGGCAGGTCACAAGGTGCTCGGTGGGGAGCTCCAGAGACTTATTGTCCAGGAGAAGGAATGTCACGAGGTTAATTGATCAGTCAGGGTGGGACAGGAACAAATCACAATGGTGGAATGTCATCAGTTAAGGCAGGAACTGGCTATTTTCTCTTCTTTTGTGGTTTTTCAGTTGCTTCAGGCCATCTGGATTTATACATGCAGGTCACAGGGGATATGACGGCCTAGCTTGGGCTCAGAGGCCTGACATTACTTAATTGCCATGGTCATCATTTGTCCGAGTGATGAGACGTGAGGCTCAAAATAAGTAAGGCATGTATTACAGAAAGGCACCAAACAGAAGGAGTAATTTATTTGACGTTTATCTTGCCAGGGTCGTGGGTTGATTTTGAAGGTTGTTCAAAAAACAGCATACTATATTAACAGAGACCACTGATCAGTTTTAATTAGCTAATAGAAGAATATGTATAGAGTTTTACCCAAACCGCAAAAGACTTACATGTAATGATTATCACAAAATAGACTGAAGACACTCCTAATACCTTTACAATTAGCTATTTAGTTTCAATTTTTGGAAATCTGTATAATAAATATAACTGCCATACTTGTTTGTAGATGCTGATTTAACAAGAGCAACAGAAAGTTGTTCCATCATCAAATTACTGAGTTTGAAATATTTACTTCTAAAGAACCCACAAGCCTATGTTTAACATGGATAATCTTTTTCCTATATGATGATTTAAGTAATTTCTAATTTGCTTTGCAATTTACTGGGTCATCCTATTAAACTTTCAGCTTTTATTTTTAAAAAGTATGACTTTTTTAAAGTTTTGCTTTACATATCAGGGGAAATTTCTAAGCCTTTTAATAGTTACATGTTATTTGAAATTTATTTTATGTTAGGATAATCTAAATAATATATAAACACAGTTCCCTTTTTAACATTTTAAAATTATATGAAAATGTCTGTATTTAAGAGATCAAAACCAGAATGAATATTTATCCATTTTCATCATTACTTTTTAAATACATCAAAGTATTGAATGGCATATGAAAAACACTAAGCAGGATTCATCATTATCATCTTTCTGCTTTATGAATAACTTAGCAAGAATAATTATTCAAATTAAGTTTCATGAATTATTACCAAAGGACTAGTCCGTTTCTAACAATAGGTTAGTAAATTACAGAGTAAGCTACAAAGGCATTGCTTTTAAAAAATTGGTATCATCTATGGTATACTTAGAAGGAGGTTTTTTTTTTTTTTTTTTTAATTTATTTATTGAGATGGAGTCTCGCTTTATCACCAGGCTAGAGTGCAATGGTGCGATCTCGGCTCACTGCAACCTTTGCCTGCCGGGTTCAAGTGATTCTCCTGCCTCAGGCTCCTGAGTAGCTGGGACTATGGCATGCACCACTATGCCCAGCTAACCTTTTGTATTTTTAGTAGAGATGGGGTTTCACCATGTTGGCCAGGATGGTCTCTATCTCTTGACCTCATGATCCGCCTGCCTCGGCCTACAAAGTGCTGGGATTACAGGAGTGAGCCACCACACTCGGCCTAGAAGTTTATTCTATCAATATATTTTCCTGAAAATTTATGAAATCAAATGTAAGGATTGTTGTCATATTGCTTTCTGTTGCATTATAAATTATTTTTCCACTTAAATAATTTTTAAAACATGCACATATGGTAAACTAATGTTAATGAGTTATTAGTTGTCATCAGTTAGCAAAATAAAATATATTAAATGTGGTAAAATGTGGGTAATATAGCAAAAGATATCTGAAAGAAGAACATAAATATCTGTGATTCTAAAAGCTCTAAATTATAGGATATTTGGAAAAGTACATTTTAATGCAATTGTATTTATCAGTAAATATCATATGATTTATATATGATATGTAACCTCCTAAAATATTTAGACTTTTGTTATTGTCCAAAATGGTTTAGTAGATGTTAATCTAAAGTGTGTTTATTTGTTAAGCAAAACCTTTTAAATACGTAGAGTAAATCCTGATATCAATCAGCCTGTAGTGTTCTGTGCTAGTTTCCTCCTAGAAGGCCAAACGGATGCTGCTTGGCTATTTATGCAATGTTTAATCTATATTAACTATATTCTCTTAAAGTTGCTTTAGTTCTTAAGCTTATATCTTAAATGTTATATACTTGCTATTTTGAGCTGTCCAATATTTCACAAGTACTTATTACTGAAACACAGAACAGATTAAATGGATGATTACTCTGGTAGCCCAGTGTCCAAGAACCTCAACTTGCTTGTTGACATGTAGAAAACAGTGGATTAGAAATATTACACTGGAGGTGTTCCTGAACTTTCATTTCCTAATAAAAGAGCCTCAGAGCATTTAGTAAGTGCCACTCAAAGGTCAATGTGTGACCAATCACCATCTCTAAAATTAGTTTACTTTTTCTTTATTTTTAGAAATTTCAATCGTGTTTAAGTAGAGTTGTTAACATTGTCTTCTCATAGTGGATTCATGAAATAGTAACAAAGCATTCTTCTGTTTGTTTAACGCATTTCAGAAATCTTTCTTCAGCTTAACAAGCCCATAGATAATTACTCTTAACTCTATATTTAATTATCTAAACACCATACAAAAACAAATACATGTCTAAAAGACATGTTTTTCCTACACCTTCATTTTCTTTATTTAAGAAGCAGACATTTCTTTGAATTTTTGTACACATTCTGGCAGGCTTTAGGCCATGGATTTTATTAATTGACCCTAATCCATAGCAGCAATTGTGTTCTTAATTTTCTTTCAAGGTAAGAGGGTATGTTTATCCAAACTAGCAGAAGAAACCAAAGTTCAGGTCAGGAGAAAGTATTAAAGGTGATTTAAAAAATGGAATAATTTAACAAGTAGAGAACAGAAAGATGGACCAAAAAAAGTATATTTAGGTATGTAAAAAGATGCATATATGTATTTTTTAAATATCCAGATAGTTTTAAATACAGCATCTCCTTGGCAGAGAGTATGAGTCAGTACTGGACATGTTCTTTAGAAAACTAAAAATAGGTTGGTATTTCTGCTAGTAAAGTCTGAAATAAGCCAAACTTTGCTTTAGCTGTCATGACAATTCTTAGAGAGTAATGGCCTAGTTTGGGATCCTGCATTAAAAAAAAAAAAAAAAATATATATATATATATATATACACACACACACACACATACACACACACACCCCTATATATACACATACATACATACTTGCTATTTTGAGCTGTCCAATATTTTGTAAATATAAAATATATATCATGATAATATGATATAACATGAATAAGTATGTTTTGTAAATTTAAAAAAATAAAATTCAATTATGAGGTTCCACAAAAATAGTGCTTATGATTAAAGACTTAGTAAATAAAGCCTATAAGAAAAAAAAAAAAGAACTAATTTTGTTACTCTTTCAGGCAAATAAAGAAAAGATATGAATGAACTCAGCATATAAGATAAATAATTGTTTTGGCAAAAAAGATATGATTGAGTAGAAACAAGAGTCAATTAATTATGTATCACTTGTAGAATTTTTTTTTTTTTTTTTTTTTTTTTTTTTTTGCCACAGGAAAAAAGTATGAAAATAAGTAAAACTAGCTTTACTTTTATAATTGAGTATAATACTTTTAATGTTCTAGTTTATCTTGTGGCCAAAACTTAGTTTTATCCATGCAAATAAATCAGTGAATTCTCAGGGCTTTTATTTTGTTTTAAATAAATTTAGGGATTTGCTATTCCTTTTCTTCATAGTCTTGTGCTTGAGTGGAAGTTCTGGGTGATCTGGATATAGAAGGGCAACTGACAACTGGTCATCATCTTCTTTCGCTGCTCCCTTTGATTGATATTTCTATGTGAAATCGTGTATCCAAGCAAGTCCCTATGCCTTACTCTTATCTCAGACATGAGTCCTCCTAGATTCCCCAAGCACCTCTCAGATATTTCCGTTTGTTTAACAGAAATAGTTACATAATCTCTTACAGCATTCTGGGTCATGAGCAACTTGTGAAGTGTCTCAGCTACTCCTATGTTCCTGTTGCTGTCCAGAAATTCTGGTAGTCTTCCAAGTTTTCTGTGAAAGGGGTGGCAGCATCTGAGTTTTGTTTTGTTGTGTGCAAATAAACTTAACAAAGATTCTCATTGTTTTCTAATCCAAAGAGTGAAATAATGAGAGAGAATAAGCATTTCTAACAATAAAGTTTAGAATTATTTCTCAATTTATGCAAAATAGTCTGTTGTTTTGATTGACATTGAATTGAATCTATACATTATTATTGTGAAAATGACATAGAGAGTCTATTCTTTCAAACTATTAACCTATTTTTGTTCCTTATTTCTCTAAACAAAGTTTTATGTATATATATTTTATATTGAGAGGTATTTCTATTAGAAAATTAAGACTATTAAAGGTTACAATGTTGTCCCTTATTTCAGGGCATTTTGGTAAAATATTCTACAAAAAGTCATATTTCTATCCAAACGAGTTATTTGACATATGAAAAAAAAAATAGATAAGGATTGTGGAGGCCAAATTGTGCTATTGGAATTTGTTGTTAAACATAATTTCCATGCTAATCATTATTCAGAATCACTTAACCTCTTTACTTTGGACAATCTGTTTATGCAGATGTTAAAATACCAATAGACTCAATGACCGTAACAGAACCAATATAAAACCAAGCGAAAATATGAAGTATAAAGCCTATATGATTCAGAATATTAAGTCCTAGTAAACTTAAAATGAAGAAAGCAAAAATGATGAACTTAACCCTGCTTTAACACTGGTGGAAACTCTAAAGTGACTTTAACAAATCCCTCTTCCAAATATCTTTTTTTCTAACTAAGGTTTTATAAAACATGTTATGACAGCCTATACAGATTGTGGAAAATTAAGAAATTAAATATTTCCATGGTCAGAATACTTTGGGGTAAAAATTATTTAGGACATTTTGGAAGTTTATATTTTATTTGATGAGTTATTTTATTTCTTTTTTTAACTTTTATTTTATGTTAAGGGGTACATGTGCAGGTTTGTTACATAGGTAAATGCATATCATGAGGGATTGTTGTATAGATTATTTTATCACCCAGGTACTAACTCAAATAGGCAACAGTTATTTCTTCTGTCCCTATCCTTCCTCTCAAACTCCACCCTCAAGTAGGCCCTGGTATCTGTTGTTCCTCTCCTTGTGTCTCTGTATTTTCATTGTTTAGCTCCAACTTATAAGTGAGAACATGTGGTATTTGGCTGGCTTTTTCTGCGTAGTTTGCTAAGGATTATGGCTTCCGGCTCCATCCATGTTCCTGAAAAGGACATGATCTCATTCTATTTTATGGATGCACAGTATTCCATAGTGTATATGTACCGCATTTTCTTTATCTAGTCAACCATCGAAGAGCATTGAGGTAGATTCCATGTCTTTGCTATTGTGAATAGTGCTGCAATGAACCCATATTTGCATGTGCTTTCATAATAGAATATTTTATTATTCTTTTATAGATATGCCCAGTAATGTGATTGCTGGGTAAAAACGGTAGTTTGGTTTTTAGATCTTTGAAGAATTGTCACTACTTTCCACAATGGTTGAACTAATTTACACTCCCACCAACAGTGTAAAAGTGTTCCTTTTTCCCTGCAACCTCACCAGCATCTGTTTTTTTAAAAAAATTAATTAATTAATTAATTTTGTTTATTTTTTACTTTTTGTAATAGCCATGCTGACTGGTGTTAGCTTGTATCTTGTAATTTTTATTTGCATTTTTCTAATGGTCAGTGACATTGAGCTTCTCTCTCTATATATACGTAAACCTGCAGCCTGCATGTATCTTCTTTTAAGTGTTTGTTCATGTCATTTGCCCACTTTTTAATAGGGCTGTTTGTTTCTTGTAAATTTGTTTAAGATCTTTATAAATACTGTGTATTAGACATTTTTCAGACGTACGCTTTGAAAAAATATTCTTCCATTATGTAGGTTTTCTGTTTACTCAGTTGATAGTTTCTTTTGATGTGAAGAAGATCTTTAGTTTCATTAAATCCTCTTTCTCAACTTTTGCTTTTGGCATATTCATCATAAAGTTTTTGCCCATTCCTATGTCCAGAATGGTATGGTCTAGCTTGTTTTCCAGGGTTTTTATAGTTTTTGGCTTTGCATTTAAGTCTACTCCATCCTGGGTTGATTTTTGTGTATAGTATAATAAAAGGGGGTAATCCCAGCACTTGGGGAGGCTGAGTGGGGTGGATCACCTGATGTCAGGAGTTTGAGACCAGCCTGGCCAACATGGTGAAAACCCATCTCTACTAAAAAATAAAAAAACAAATTAGCTGGGCTGGTGGGTACCTGTAATCCCAGTTACTTGGGAGGCTGAGGCAGGAGAATCGCTTGAACCTGGGAGGTGGAGGTTGCAGTGAGCTGAGATTGCACCATTGCACTCCCACCTGGACAACAAGAGTGAAACTCCATCTCAAAAAAAAAAAAAAAAAAAAAGGAAAAGAAAAGGAGAAAGGTCTTAAGTCAGTGACCTCAGTTTTCACTTTAAGAAACTAGGAAAAGGAGAGGCATCCGTTCCAAGATGGCCAAATAGGAACAGCTCCGGTCTGCAGTTCGCAGCGTGATCGACACAGAAGACCGTGATTTCTGCATTTCCAACTGAGAAACCTGGTTCATCTCATTGTGACTGATTGGACAGTGGGTGCAGCCCACGGAGGATGAGCCAAAGCAGGGCGGAGCATCACTTCACTTGGGAAGTGCAAGGGGTCAGGGGATTTCCCTTTCCTAGCCAAGGGAAGCTGTGACAGACTGTACTTGGAAAATCGGGACACTCCCGTCCAAATACTGCACTTTTCCAATGGTCTTAGGAAAGTGCACACCAGGATATTATATCCCACGCCTGGGATATAATTATAATCCCATACCCACAAAGCCTTGCTCACTGCTAGCACAGCAGTCTGAGTTCAACCTGAGAGGCAGCAGCCTGGCAGGAGGAGGGGTGTCTGCCATTGCTGTGGCTTAAGGAGGTAAACAAAGCAGCCAAGAAGCTCGAACTGGATAGAGACCACTGCAGTTCTGCAAAGCCTGCTGCCTCTATAGACCACACCCCTGGGGGCAGTGCATAGCTGGACGAAAGGCTGCAGAAACTTCTGAAGACTTAAATATCCCTGTCTGACAGCTCTGAAAAGAGCAGTGGTTCTCCCAGCAGTGTTTGATCAATGAGAATAGACAGACTGCTTCCTCAAGTGAGTCCCTGACCCCCGTGTAGCCTAACTAGGAGACACCTCCTAGAAGGGGCTGACTGACACCCCATACATGTGGGTGCCCTGCTGGGATGAAGCTTCCAGAGAAAGGATTAGGCAGTGATATTTGCTGTTCTGCAATATTTGCTGTTCTTCAGCCTCTGCTGGTGATACCCAGACAAACAAGGTCTGGAGTGCAATTCCAGCAAACTCCAACAGACCTGCAGCTGAGGGGCCTGACTGTTAGAAGGAATACTAACAAGCAGAAAGGAATAGCGTCAACATCAACAAAAGGGACATCCACACAAAAACTCCATCTGTAGGTCACCAACATCAAAGACCAAAGACAGATAAAACCACAAGGATGCACAAAAACCGGAGCAGAAAAGCTGAAAATTCTAAAAGCTGGAGTTCCTCTTTTCTTCCAAAGGATCTCAGCTCCTCACCAGAAATGGAACAAAGGTGGACAGAGAATGACATTGGTGAGCGACAGAAGTAGGCTTCAGTAGGTCGGTAACAACAAACTTCTCTGAGCTAAAGGAGGATGTTTGAACTCATTGCAAGGAAGCTAAAAAGCCTTGAAAAAAGATTAGACAAATTGCTAACAAGAATAAACAGTCTAGAGAAGACCTTAAACGACCTGATGGAGCTGAATACCATGGCACAAAAACTTTACGTGACACATGCACAACCTTCAATAGCCGATTCGATCAAGTGGAAAAAAGGGTATCAGTGATTAAAGATCAAAATAATGAAATAAAGTGAGAAGAGATGTTGAGAGAAAAAAGAGCAAAAAGAAATGAACTAAACCTCCAGGAAATATGGGACTATGTGAAAAGACCAAATCTACATCTGATTGGTGTACCTGAAAGTGACGGGGAGAATGGAACCAAGTTGCAAAACTTCCCAACCTAGCAAGGCAGGCCAACATTCAAATTCAGGAAATACAGAGAAAACCACAAATATACTCTGTGAGAAGGGCAACCCCAAGACATATAATTGTCAGATTCACCAAGGTTGAAATGAAGGAAAAAATGTTAAGGGCAGCCAGAGAAAAAGGTCGGGTTACCCACAAAGGGAAGCCCATCAGACTAACAGTGGATCTCTCAGCAGAAACTCTACAAGCCAAAAGAGAGTGGGGGCCAATATTCAACATTCTTAAAGTAAAGGATTTTCAACCCAGAATTTCATATCCAGCCAAATTAAGTTTCATAAGTGAAGGAGAAATAAAATTCTTTACAGACAAGCAAATGCTGAGAGATTTTGTCAATACCAGGCCTGCCTTACAAGACTTCCTGAAGGAAGTACTAAACATGGAAAGGAACAACTCATACCGGCCACTACAAAAACATGCCAAATTGTAAAGACCGTTGATGCTTTGAAACCAATGAGAACAAAGACACAATGTACTAGAATTGCTGGGACACATTTAAAGTAGTGTGTAGAAGGAAATTTATAGCACTAAAGAAAGAAACTGCATCAACTAACAGGCAAAATAACCAGCTAAACTCTTAATGCCAGGATCAAACTTACACATAACAATATTAACCTTAAATTTAAATGGGCTAAATGCCCCAGTTGAAAGACACAGACTGGCAAATTGGATAAGAAGTCAAACCCCATCAGTGTGCTGTATTCCGGAAACCCATTTCATGTGCAGAGACACATAGGCTCAAAATAATAGTCTGTGATAAAGCAGATGTTAAACCAACAAAGATCAAAAGAAACAAAGAAGGCCATTACATAATGGTAGAGTGATCAATTCAATAAGAAGAGCTAATTATCCTAAATATATATGCACCCAACACAGGAGCACCCAGATTCATAAAGCAAGTCCTTAGAGACCTACAAAGAAACTTAGACCCCCACACAACAATAATGGGAGACTTTAATACCCCATTGTAAATGTTAGCAGATCAACGAGACAGAAGGTTAACAAGGATATCCAGGGCTTGAACTCAGCTATGCACCAAGCTATGCACCAAGCAATGCACCAAGCAGACCTAATAGACATCTATAGAACTCTCCACTCCAAATCAACAGAATATACATTCTTGTAAGTACCATATTGCATTATTCCAAAATTGACCACATAGTTGGAAGTAAAGCACTCCTCAGCAAATGTAAAAGAAATCACAACAAACTGTCTCTCAGGCCACAATGCAATCAGATTCGAACTCAGGATTAAGAAACTCACTCAAAATCCCACTACTATATGGAAACTGAACAACCTGCTCCTGAATGAGTACTGGGTAAATAACGAAATGAAGGCAGAAATAAAGATGTTCTTTGAAACCAATGAGAACAAAGACATAACGTACTAGAATTGCTGGGACACATTTAAAGCAGTGTGTAGAGGGAAATTTATAGCACTAAATGTCCACAAGAGAAAGCAGGAAAGATGTAAAATCGACACCCTAACAATACAATTAAAAGAACTAGAAAAGAAAGAGCAAACACATTCAAAAGCTAGCAGAAGGCAAGAAATAACTAAGATCAGAACAGAACTGAAGGATATAGAGACACAACAAACCCTTCAAAAAAATCAATGAATCCTGGAGCTAGTTTTTTGAAAAGATCAACAAAATTGATAGATTGCTAGCAAGACTAATAAAGAAAAAAAAAGAATAATCAAATAGAATAAAAAATGATAAACGTGATATCACCACTGATCCCACAAAAATACAAACTACCATCAGAGAATACTATAAATACCTATATGCAAATAAACTAGAAAATCTAGAAGAAATGGATAGATTTCTGGACACATATACCCTCCCAAGACTACACAAAAAATAAGTTGAATCTCTGAATAGACCAATAACAGGCTCTGAAATTGAGGCAATAATTAATAGCCTACCAACCAAAAAAAGTCCAGGACCAGATGGATTCACAGCCAAATTCTACTAGAGGTACAAAGAGGGAATCCTCCCTAATTCATTTTATGAGGACAGCGTCATCCTGATACAAAAGCCTAGCAGAGACACAACAAAAAAAAGAGAATTTTAGATCAATATCCCTAATGAATATCGACGCAAAAATTCTCAATAAAATATTGGCAAACCGAATCCAGCAGCACATCAAAAAGCTTATCCACCAGGATCAAATCAATGTCATCCCTGGGATGCAAGCCTGGTTCAACATATACAAATCAATAAACATAATCCATCACATAAACAGAACCAACAATAAAAACCACATGATTATATCAATAGATGCAGAAAAGGCCTTTGATAAAATTCAGCAGCCCTTCATGCTAAAAACTCTCAATAAACTAGGTATTGATGGAATGTATCTAAAAATAATAACTATTTATGACAAACCCACAGCCAATATCATACTGAATGGGGAAAAACTGGAAGCATTCCCTTTGAAAACTGGCACAAGAGAGGGATGCCCTCTCTCACCATTCCTATTCAACATAGTGTTGGAAGTTCTGGGCAGGGCAATCAGTCAAGAGAAAGAAATAAAGGGTGTTAAATTAGGAAAAGAGGAAGTCAAAATTTCCCTGTTTGCAGATGACATGACTGTATATTTAGAAAATGTCATTGTCTCAGCCCATAATCTCCTTAAGCTGATAAGCAACTTCAGCAAAGTCTGAGGATATAAAATCAATGTGCAGAAATCACAAGCATTCCTATACACCAAAAACAGACAGAGAGGCAAATCATGAGTTAGTTCCCATTCACAACTGCTTCAAAGGAATAAAATACCTAGGAATCCAACTTACAAGGGATGTGAAGGATCCCTTCAAGGAGAACTACAAACCACTCCTCTAAAAGAGGACACAAACAAATGGAAGAACATTCCATGCTCATGGATAGGAAGAATCAATATCGTGAAAATGGCCATACTGCATCTTTTCTTCACAAAATCTGTAAATTGCTTTGGGCAGTATGGCCATTTTAATGATACTGATTTTTCTTGTCCATGAGCTTATAATGTTTTTCTATTTGTTTGTGTCATCTCTGATTTCTTTGAGCAGTATTTTGTAAATTTCATTATATACATCTTTCTGACTAGCTGTATTCCTAGATATTTTATTCTTTTTGTGGCAATTATAAATGTGATTGCATTCCTGATTTGGCTCTTAGCTTGGCTGCTATTGGTGTATAGGAATGCTTGTGATATTTGTACATTGATTTTGTATCCTAAAACTTTGGTAAAGTTCTTTATCAGGTGAAGGAGCTTTTGGACTGAAACTATGGGGTTTTGTAGATATAGAATAATGTCATCTGCAAACAGGGATACTTTGACTTCTTCATTTCCTACTTGAATGCCCTTTAGTTTTTATTTTGCCTAATTGCTCTGACAAGGACTTCCAATAGTATGTGGATAGGAGTTGTGAGACAGATAGCATCCCTGTCTTGTGCTGGTTTCAAATGGAATGCTTCCAGCTTTTGCACATTTAGTGTGAGGTTGACTATGGGTCTTCAAGAGGCCTATCTCACACTCAATGACACCCATACATTCAAAAAAAGGGAAGTAGGGAACTCTACCAACCAAAAGGAAATCAGAAATAAATAAGGGGTTATACTCCTAAATTCAGACAAGACAAACTTTAAACTAGCAAAGAGAAAAAAAGGACAAAGAAGGGAATTACATAATAGTAAAGGGTCCAATTCAAAAGGAAGATCTAACTATCTTAAATACACATGCACCCAATATAGGAGCACACAGATTCATAAAGCAAGTTGTTAGAGACCTACAAAGAGACTTAGACTTCTGCACAATAAAAGTGGGAGTCTTTAACACTCCACTGACAGTATTAGACGGATTATTGACGCAGAAAATTAACAAATATATTTACAACCTGGATTAAACATTGGATCAAGTGGATACAATAGACCTCTACAGAACTTTCCATCCAAAAATAACAGAATATATTTTCTTCTCATCACCATATAGCACATGTTCTAAGTAAACCACATAATCATACATAAAACAATCCTCAAAAATTGCTATATAAAATGAAATAATACCAAACATGCTCTCAGACCACAGTACAATAAAAAATAGAAATCAAGACTAAAAGCATCACTTAAAATCACACGATTACAGGGAAATTAAACAACCTGCTCCTGATTGACTTTTGGACAAATTAGAAAATTAATGTATAAATCAAGAAATTCTTTGAAACTAATGAGAACAAAAATACAACATACCTGAATCTCTGGGACACAGTGAAGGCAGTGTTAAGAGGAAATTAGTAGCACTAAATACCCACATCGATAAGTTATAAAGATCTCAAATTAACAACCTAACATCACAACTGAAAGAACTAGAGAAGCAAGAACAAACCAACCAGAAAGTCTTCTTCTACCTTTCTGGTAGAAATCAAAATCAGAACCAAACTGAAGGAAACTGAGACGTAAAAGTCCATTCCAAAGTTCAACAAATCCAGTTTGTGTTTTTTGAATAAAATTAAAGAGAAACATAGGCCACTAGCTAGATTAATAAAGAAGAATGGAGAGAAGACCCAAATAAACATGAATAAATAACAAAGGGAATGTTACCACTGACCCCACAGACATACAAACAACCAGAAGCAACCACTGGGAACAGCTCTGGGCATACAAACTATACAACCTAGAAGAGGTGGGTAAATTCCTGGACACATAAACTCTACCAAGATGGAACAAGGAAGAAACTGAATCATAATTCCTAATTCAGAATCCTAACTGAAGACTAATAATAATAATGAGCTCCAGAACTGAATCAGTAATAAATAGCCTACCAACCAAAAAAAAAAGCCCAGGACCAGATGGATTCACTGCCGAATTCTACCAGATGTGCAAAGAAGAGTTGGTGCCATCTATACTTAAAATGTTCCAAAAAATTGAGGAAGAGGGTCTCCTCCCCTACTCATTCAATAAGGCCCACTTCATCCTGATACCAAAACCTGGCAAAGACACAATAAAAAGTGAAAACTTCAGGTCAATATCCTTGATGAACACTGATAAGAAATTCTCAAGAAAATAACTGGCAAAACAAATCCAGCAGCAGATCAAAAGCCAATCCACCACAGTAAAGTAGGCTTCATGCCTGGGATGCAAGGTTGGTTCAGCATACACATGTCAATAAATGTGATTCATCACATGAACACAGTTAGAAACAAAAATCATATGACTATCTCAAATGATGAAGAAAAGGCTTTTGATAAAATTCAACATCCTTTTATGTTAAAAACTCTCAATAAACTAGGTATCGAAGGAACACACCTCAAAATAATAAGAACTATCTATAACAAACTTTTCTTTCTTTAACACTTAACACAGATTTGTCTTTAAAAACCAATGTTCAATATGAGAAGGCAACCAATATGACGTTTTGAAAGACTGGTAAGCAACAATAAATTAATGGTGAATATTAACTGAGCACTTACTAATGCTCACCTGTAGTTTTGGGTCCTAGATTTCAGCTAGTAGAGAGCATAGTGTAAATAAACTGAACCTTGTTCATTCTTAAACATAAGCATGATTAATTTATTAACCAAGTAGTTATTTTTTTCTTTTCTTTTCTTTTTTTTTTTTTCTTTTCTTTTTTTTGAGAAGGTGTCTGGCTTTGTTGCCAAGGCTGGAGTGCAATGTTCAGTCTCAGCTCACTGCAACCTCCGCCTCCTGGGTTCAAGCGATTCTCCTGCCTCAGCCTTCCAAGTGGCTGGAACTATAGGCATGCGCCACCATGCCTGGCTAATTTTTTGTATTTTTAGTAGAGACGGGATTTTACTATGTTGGCTAGGCTGGTCTCAAACTCCTGACCCCACGTGATTTGTCCTCCTCAGCTTCCCAAAGTGCTGGGATTACAGACATGAACCACTGTGCCAAGCAGCTATTTTTTTTCTAGATAAATTGTTCAAACATATTTTTGTCATATAATTTAGTCATAAATTTAAACATGAATTTAAGCATGATATAGAATTCAGACAATTTGAGGCATATAAACAACACCCCCAATAAAATTTCATCTTGGAACATTTATGCAACTATCTCTTACATAAAACATCTAACATTTCTGTATTTTCAACACTCTAGTACTTCAGGACATAGGTTTAATGTTTGCTTGACTGACTAGATAAATAACTTTAAAAATTCAAATTGTTTTGTTTCATTCGTTAAATATGACATTGAAAAATTATAACTGAGTGAAAGCTTTTTGCAAATATAAAAGAGTGATGATAATTTGAAGTTACTAGAGCTCAGAAAGACAGCAAATTTACCACAAAAATTCATGCAATTTTTTTTTTACTTTAAGTGGAGATAACACATGTAGTTTCATTCAAACTTTTCAATAATTTTATGTAATTTGAGTAAACACATGTCTAATGAAAGGTGTGTGTGTAAACATAAAGTTTAATTTCATATTGCACTGCTTGATTGACCTTGAGTGTTCTTCTGATCACTTGCTCGAGAATTTCTAGTTAGTTCATTTGAGAACTTTTGACCTATGAAATTTATTAAAGAAAAATTGGTTCATGCAGCCCAAAGTGGCAGATTTAATTAATGTTCTTATATTGATCACTGAATTAATCACATCTATAATTTAACTTTAGAAAATCTTGCTGTCAGCTTTTGCCAAGGTGTTGAAAGTTATCACAGACACAGTCTATCATGCAATGTTTGCTTAGTAATATTTAACAAGCTCTTTTTATTCTTTCCTTTTTTGTTTTCATGTACTATAAGACATTTGGAATTTCTTGCAAGATGAAAAGGCAAAAATCTCTGTGAATGTAATAATGGGAGATAAATGTATTTTTAATATTTGTGCATATATTGTGTCAGCTAAATGTATCCATCATGAATGAGTGAATAAATAAAACACATTTGCATCTATATGTCAATCTTTAATCATAAAAATAAATATACTAAGAAATTTTTAGTGCCATTTGTTAAGTACATACTAACGTGACAGGTACACTCTGTTGGGTAATTATATACATTATGTTTAATTCTTACAGCAAAACTTTAAGGATAATGAAAATTATCCCAGCATACAAGAAAACATAGGTTAAGAAAAATGCACATGAGCTCACAATTAACATAAAAAATAAACCATTTTAAAACCAAGTCTTTGTAGTCCAAAATGCAGTTCATTCTCTTGTGCTATGTTACTAACAGGTGATAAGAGTCAGAAGATGTAATGAATGTTTTTAGTTTATTTTGTTGTAAACAAGCTTTCCAAAGTCTAGTATATGTTTACGGAATGTAGAAGCTATGTTCTGACTTTTATAGTGATATAAGTACAGTAACCCTGACACTCTTTTCTTTAGCAGTATAAACATTATGCACAGCTACTTGGATTCCAAAAATTGCTAGTTTCATAACTCTTCCTTTGTTTACAAGTCACCAAATAAAAGTCTTGACATTTTTTCTTTAATTTCAAATTATACTACATATAACTATCCCCTTCCAATAAAAAAAAAAACCTTCATAGGAAAGACATATATTAACAAATGCATTTTCTGTTTCTATTGTCTAAACTTTCTATTGTTTCTTCTATTTTGAACTATGCAAAGGGAATTTGGGCTTAATGTGGTGCAGAAATGGAAGAGAAATGAAAGGAAGATAAATTTAAAGAGTATCGGTATATTCTATAGAGAAAAGTTGAGTGAGCAAAATAGCTAGAGATACTCGAAATAAGGGAGGTATAAGAGTGAATCATGTTTAGTGGGGTGAGATGAAACTGTTTAGATGTCTGGGATAACATGGACTGGAATGTAGATTTTCTAGGCATGGAAAAGTGAAAATCTGAGATATTTGCAAGGAGGTAATAACTTATGAGTTGAGAAAAACTGATTTTTCTAATGTCTATGGATTATACATTTGACCCTCTAGGTTTCATAGCCTCTGTGTAACTGTTTGCTAGGCCAAAAACTTATTCATTTTTCCTATGGCAATGGTTACTTTATCTTTGCATACATGAACTAGTTAACCATCACTCAAGGAGCCTGTTTAACAAGTCTACATTGTAATACCTCTGGAGTAAAAGATACCTCCCTCTCAAATTCCAAGTGAAAAGAGAGATTGTATCTAGTTATAATTCCTGCCAATTGCACAATATAAAAAGAAAGGAGGCAAGTTACCTCACATACATGGGGACAACTAATTAAATGTATTTGACAATCCTACATCGGCACTATGGTTACAGCATAATAGAATTTCTAAAAATCACTGCTCAAATTTATTTTTAACTGTTGAAGGAAAGTGGCCTGATACGTAAAAATAAATGTGCAGGTTAAATCTGATAGCTACTTAATACATGTTTGATATGGTTTGGTTCTGTGTCTGCACCAAAATCCCATATTCATTTGTAATCCCCCAGGGTGGAGAGGTTGGATCATGAAGGCAGATCCTTTATCAATGATTTAGCACAATCCCTTTGGTGCTGTTCTTGTGATAGGGTTCTCATGAGGTCTGGTTGTTTAAGTGTGTAGCACCTCTCCCCAATTTCCTACTGCTCTGGTAATGTTAGACATGCCTGTTTCCCCTTTGTCTTCTGCTGTGATTGAAAGTTTTCTGAGGCTTCCCCAGATGTCATCATGATTCCTATTCAGCCTGTGGAACTGTGAGAAAATTAAACCTCTTTTCTTTATAAATTATCAGAAGTCTCAAGCACTTCTTTATAGCAGCGTGAGAAAGGACTAATACAGAAAATTGGTACCAGTAATGGGTATTGCTATAAAGATACCTGGAAATGTGGAAGTGAGAGGTGACAGCATGCTAGCAGCCCTTGCTCTCAGCACTTCCTCCACCTCAGCGCCCACTCTGGCAGCGCTTGAGGAGCCCTTCAGCCCCACACGTCACTGTGGGAGCCCCTCTCTGGGTTGGCCAAGGCCTTAGCCAGCTCCCTCTGCTTGTCGGAAGATGTGGAGGGAGAGGTGCCTGCGGGAACCAGGACTGCATGCCGCACTCACCCTTGGCCAGTGCCAGTTCCGGGTGGGGGTGGGCTTGGTGGGCCCCACACTCAGAGCCGCTGGCTAGTGCCTCCAGCCCCGGGCAGTGAGGGGCTTAGCACCTGGGCCAGCATCTGCAGAGGGTGCACTAGGTCCCCCAGCAGTACTGGCCCAGCACTGCCCTCGAATTCTCGCTGGGCCTCAGCTGCCTTCCCACAGGGCAGGGCTTGGGACTTGCAACCTGCCATACCTGAGCCTCCTCTGCACCCCTCCCTCTCCTCCCTCCCCCTAACCTGGGCTCCTGCACAGCCTGAGCCTTCCTGAGGAACACTGCCCCCTGCACCGCAGCACCGGTCCCATCAACTGCCCCAAGGTTTGAGAAGTGGGGGCGCATGGCACTGGACTGGCAGGTAACTCTGCCTGCAGCCCCTGTGCAGGATCCACTAGGTGAAGCCAGCTGGGGTCTTGAGTCTAGTGGGGATGTGGAGAACCTTTATGTCTAGCTAAGGGATTGTAAATACACCAATCAGCACCCTGTGTCCAGCTCAAGGTTTGTAAATACACCAATCAGTACTGTGTATCTAGCTAACTTAGTGGGGACTTGGAGAACTTTTCTGTCTAGCACTCTGTGTCTAGCTAAAGGATTGTAAGCGCACCAATCAGCACTCTGTGTCTAGCTCAGGGATTGTAAACGCACCAATCAGCACTCTTTCAAAATGGACCAATCAGCTCTCTGTAAAATAGATCAATCAGCAGGATGTATGTGGGGTCAGATAAGGGAATAAAAGCAGGCTGCCCCAGCCAGCAGTGGCAACCTGCTCAGGTCCCCTTCCATGCTGTGGAAGCTTTGTTCTTTTGCTCTTTGCAGTAAATCTTGCTGCTGCTCACTCTTTGGGTCTACACTGCCTTTAAGAGCTGTAACACTCACTGCAAAGGTCTGCAGCTTCACTCCTGAGGCCAGTGAGACCACCGGGAGGAATGAATAACTCCAGACTCACTGCCTTAAGAGCTGTAACACCGCACAGGTCTGCTGCTTCGCTCCTGAAGCCAGCGAGACCACTAACCCACCAGAAGGAAGAAACTCCAAACACGTCCGAACATCAAAAAGGAACAAACTCCAGACACACCATCTTTAAGAACTGTAACACTCACTGCGAGGGTCCGCAGCTTCATTCTTGAAGTCAGTGAGACCAAGAACCCACCAATTCCAGACACAGAAGCATCTTGATAACTGGGTAATGGGCAGAGGTAGGAGCAGTTCTCAGGGCTCAGAATAAGATAGAAAGATGAGGAAAAGTTTGGAACTTCCTAGAAACTTGTTAAAATATTGTGACCAAAATGCTGATAGTAATACAGACAATGAAGTCCAGGATGAGGAGGTTTTAGATGGAAATGAGGAACTTATTGGGAACTGTAGTAAAGGTCACTGTTGGTATGCTTTATTAAAGAAACTGGTAGCACTGTGTTCTTGCTTTAGGGGTCTGTGGAACTTTGAACCCGAGAGAGATGATCTGGCAGAAGAAATTTCTAAGCAGCAAAGCATCGAAGATGTGGTCTGGTTGTTTCTAAAAGCCTTTTGTCATATGCATGAGCAAAGAAATGAACTGAAACTAGAACTTACATTTAAAAGAGAAGTGGAGAATAAAAGTTTGGAAAATTTTCAGCCTGGCCATGCAGTCAAAAATGAAAACCCATTTTCAGGGGGAAGAATGCAATCAGGCCGCAGAAATTTGGATGAGTAAAAAGAAGACTAATACTGATAGCCAAGACAATGGAGAAAAGGTCTCCAAGGCATTTCAGAGACCTCCACAGCAGCTCCTCCCATCACAGCCCCAGAGACCTACAAGGAATAATGTATTTTTGAACGAGGCCCAGGCTCCTACTACTCTGTGCAGTCTCGGGACATGGCATCTTGCATCCTGGCTACTCCAACTCCAGCCATGACTCAAAGTGGCACAGGTACAGTTCAACCTGGTGCTTCAGAGGGTGCAAACCATAAGCCTTGACAGCTTCCATGTGGTGTTAAGCCTGTGGATGTACAGAGCACCAGAGCTGAGGCTTGAGAGTCTCCACCTAGATTTCAGAGGATGTATGGAAAAGCCTGGATATCTAAGCAGAAGTCTGCTGCTGGGGTGGAGCCCTCATGGATACCTGTACTAGGACAGTGTAAAAGGGACATGTAGGGTTGGAGCACCCACAAAGTACCCTCTGGCGAACTGCCTAGTGGAGCTGTGAGAAGAGAGCCAACCATCTTCCAGACCACAGACTTCTAGACCCATTGACAGCTGGCACTGTGTGCTGGGACAAGCTGCAGGCACACAATCCTACCACATGAAAGCAACTATGGGGACTATACCCTGCAACATCTCAGGGGTGGAGCTGCTCAAGGCTTTAAGAGCCCACCCATTGTATCAATATGCCCTGGGTGTGGTATATGGAGTCAAAGGAGATTATTTTTGAACTTTCAGATCTAATTGCTGCCTTGCTGGGTTTCACACTTGCATGGGCCCGAAGTCCCTTTCTTTTGTCCAAAATCTTCTTCTTGTAATGGGAATATTTGCCCAACACCTGTATTCCCATTGTATCATGGAGGTAACTAATAGGTTCATAGGCAGAAGGCAATAGCCTTGACTCAGAGACAGACTTTGAACTCTGGACTTTTGGGTTAATGCTGGAATGGGTGAAGACTTTGGGGACTGTTGAGAAGGGATGATTGTATTTTTCAATGTGAGGACACAAGATTAGGAAGGAGCCAAGGCTGGAGTGATATGGTTTGAATCTGCGTCTCCACCCAAATCTCATGTTCAATTGTAATCCCCAATGGTGGAGATGGGGCCTGGTGGGAGGTAATTGAATCATGGGGGTGCATCTTTCATGAATGGTTTACCACCATTCCTTTAGTGCTGTTCTTATGATAGAGCTCTCATAAGAAAGAACGGGTTGTTTAAAAGTCTGTACCAACTTCCCCCATCCACCTTCCTCCTGCTCTGGCCATGTAAGACATGCCTGCTTACCCTTTACCTTCTGTCTTGACTGAAAGTTTCCTGAGGCCTCCCCAGAAGCCTGTCATGCTTCCTTTACAGCCTGTGGAATCATGAGGCAATTAAACCTTTTTTCTTTACAAATCACCTAGTCTCAGGTATTTCTTTTTAGTAGTGGGAGAACAGACCAATACAATGTTAAAATTAGAAGTTAAATATTCCTATGACCAGAGCATTTTTGAGTAAAAAAAAAAAATCAGTTTGAAAGTTCATGTTTGGCTCGATGGACTATTAACTTCATTTTAATTCCTAAAACATTTCAACAGAGAATTTTCTCAGTAAATTGGTGCTCATTGTGAGATAATCAATATGACTTTATAAAATATAACAAATTAAGCCATAATTAATAATAAATATTAATTTTATTGAATTAGGGTACTTAGTGAATATTTATTCTCTCCATAAAATGTGAACATTTTATGTACTGACTTATTTTAAAAATACTTATTATTGGTATATCTTATAACAGGCAAAAGGTAATTTCTTTTAACTCTTATTATAAAATTTGCCCTAAGCAATCCTTTTAATGGTTTTTAATACAGTATATTTATTAGATCATTTAAAGTCAAAGTTATTAAGTTTGGGAACCATGATTCAGAATTGTACTTTTAGACAAAACACCTGACATGGAGTAGCTGGAGGGTGCTACCAATGAATTAGAAAAAAAAAAAAACTCAAGCAGTCACGGTGCCCATATGGTCAGAGTTGTAACATTTGTTTTGTCTCAGTATGTTTGGCCTATTTAATCACTGTCATGTAAGTGAGGATCAAAACTTAATACTCATTTATTTTCAGAGAAGACAAAGAAAAAATTTTGAATCATTCAGATGAATGGGAATAATATATTAACCTGATACTCAAGACTGGTAAGAGTAAAATATAATCAAATCTTCCCTAAAACACTCAGAAAAGCACAAGATTTATGAAAATAGTTGATAGCAATAACTCTCTTTTTGCTGAAAAGAATATAAAGTGGTGCAAACAGAGTCATATTTTTAGTCCATTAAAATACACAAACACTTTGGTTCATTCAACAGCCTGTATTCAGCCAATTAATTGGGACAAACTGCTTCAAGAAAAAAAAATAGTATTCTGAATATTATTTTATTTCCTTAGTTCTGCTTCAGTGACAGACTGCTTGCAAAGACACTGCTTGCTCACAAAGCAAGGTGCTTAATTGCCAGGGTTATTCTGCTCTGAGATAACATTTAAAATGCAATTATTCTAAAAACAAGATGGATAGCTACTTTAGTTGCCTAGTTTTAAACCTACACCAACAGAAGTTTTTATGAATGTTAAGTAGATTGTGACTTCACTATTTCCTCTAATTATTTTGTTTATTTGAGAAAGAAAGGTAATAGTCATAAAATTGAATATCTAATATCATTGACTAAACTGACAGAGGGCTACTAAAATATTTCGTAGACTAAAACAGTTTACAAATGCACTATTGTCCTAAAATAATAATGTGTCTGTTGTGTCACTCAGAATTCAATGCCGTTCAAAAGCAAAATAAGTTGTCTTCTTTAACAAAAGGAAGAAATATGGATGTAGTTAGTAAATTTTAAAGGTGGTCAGTATGCTCTGTGACAGACTGCACTGAATTCATGAGGTAGAACCTCACAGATGCATAAAAATTTCTCTCACCTGAGTGGAAGCATAATATGAAATTCATTGAAAATTCAGAATTTCTGAATATTTTCTTTATAACATACATCATGTAAACATACAGAGAAAAAATTTTTGTTATGAAAATATCAATATCCTCCTCCGTCTTTCCTTTTACAGTGTGTGCGCCATAAAAACTTGAAAATGTAAAACACAGCAAAACTAACACTTCCACATATTACTACAACATAAGCTCCCTAATTCAAATTATTTTTACTACATTTTAATATAGTTTAATTATAACCATTTGCTTATGTATGTTTATTATATATGTTTGGTGTAACTATGATGTTAGTTTGCTACTGCACTTATCTTTGCAACACCATGTTCAATGAAATCATATTTACCTTGACATCACCTTGAAATCTTCTTCGGTAGGGCATTTACATCACAAAAATTACCAAATATACAAATAGGGCTGAATTGATTGTGTTCCTGATTTTCCAGGCATTTAAAAGTGATGATAATGCAAATTCAACTGAAGTGTGGCAGCGTTTTGAAAAAAAATGTTCTTTCAGTGTTTAAAACTACCATTAGATTGAGAGATGCTCATCACGTTGAAAAATAAGTAAAATTTTGATTTATATCTTTATTATTTCACTTTTGTCTTTCTCAGAACATAAACAAAAATATGGTAAAACAACACTCATTTGTCATTCAAAATCATAATTGGACCACAGAAAACAACAGTTTGACAAAAATTAATGAAGGCATTCAGTAAGATTAAATTGACTATATGAAATTTGTTATACTGTACCATTTAGTATTATAATTCATTAGTATTTTTAAATTATATGCTGCATATTCTGCCTATCAGTAAAGTTTATAAAAAATATATGTGTTTGTATGTATATATATATTTATATGTATATGTACACATAATATTTTGAAGAGGTTATTGTTTAATATTTACCAGCACAATGATAACTAAACCCAACTATGTTAGTAGATACAAAAGATATGAAAAATCACCTCAAAACATAAAGGTGATGAGAGTCAATTAAAAGATAATGCAGAGCCTATTATATTCTACTTCTAAGAGATTAATTTTACAAATAGAGATATAGAAATATTTAAACACATATCATGTATATACATACATATGGTCAATACACATCATATGAATATTAAAATATAATAGTGATAGAGTAGGCTTGAAAGCAAGAAGCATTATTTGAGAACAAGAGGGAATTATTATAATTTGGAAAAAGTCCATCTTCCAGAAATTAAATACACAATGAATATGCAATGAATAACATACACTTAAAATATATTTTAAAATTTGACAAAATTAAACAACAACAACCACCAATATTTCTCAAAAATAGTTATTTAAAAAGAGAAAAAATGTAGTAAGAATATAAGACATTTGAACAATAACATGGGCAGAATTGACACAATGTCTGTATAAAGGGCACAGAAATTTATCAATAAAAGAATAAACCTTATTTAGGTTTATATGAGACACTTAATATTGTTTATTATACCCTGGGCTAAAGAGCATTTATTATCAAAAGGCAAAGGATGAACATTTATAGAACATATTTTTTTACCAATACAATTAATTTGCGAATTTGTGATAAGGATTTTTAAAAACTCATCAAATACTTGGAAATTTAAGAAATGCAGTTACAAATCAGGGCTAAAACATGGAAATTATCTAGAAAAAACTAAATAAATGATAATTAAATCACAGAAGTAAAAAATTGTGAACTTTAGGTTAAGATTTGCCCAACAGAAAAATTATATTGCAGAATATAAAAATTTATTTAAAAGAATTGAGAGTACATAGTCTCAGAGACATGAACTCTTCCCATAGCTGAATCTTACAGACCCTTTCCAAGATCCATCCATGGTACTTCATGGATTTTCTGATGTTTAGTAGCTACCTGTCTGGTTATTGATATATGACCCTCCATGAAGTATTAAAGTAAAATCATCATGACAATAAAATTGTTGGTTGCTTTCATTTAAGAATAAAATTTAATCTTTTAGGTTGACACTGTATATTGTGATGATGATGACTTGTTTATTCGTTCAAATGGCAGATTTGGATACTTTGTTAGCATAGTTCACCCCCTTGGAAGGAGCAAAATAGTGTATAGATATTCACACTTTGAACTTCTATCTGAGAAGGAACATGGGAGCTCAACAAAACAATTGAAAGCATATTTGAGTACTTTGAAAGGAGTGGCAGGCAGCAGCCAGGTGGAAAATTGCAAGTTCTCAGAGCATGAAAGTGGGGAGGGACTGCCTTCATCCTATACATTCCCACTGGGGAGCCAGGCAATCCAAGCTACAGGGAACTCCTTGACCCTACCCAGCAATGGATCTGACTTGATGAACAGAGGATAGTTTTTAAGAGGTAATAGTATCAGGAAATGTTTTGCATGCACTTCCAGGCCCTTGTGCGAATAAAACGAAGCCATTCCTGATCCTAATTCACAGGCGACCTCAGGGAACTTTGCCAGCCACCTCAGGAGGTGGTCACACTAGATCCCAACTGAGATTTGCAATCTAATTGTTAGTAAGGATGAATCCGCACAGCCAGATAAAATGAGCTACAAATAAAGAAGAAATAAAGTCTTTCCCAGGCAAATGCCAAGGGAATTTGTCAATACTAGATCAGCCCTGTGAGAAATACTCAAGGAAGTTCTAAATATGGGAATGAAAGGTTGATACTGACAATCATAAAAACACATGAAAGTATAAAATCACAGGTCTTATAAAAATTACATAAGTTGGACTGCAAGAAACCAGATTACAGTTAACATTATGACAGAAGCAAAACTTCACATACTAATATTAACCATTAATGTAAATGAATTATGTTTTCTACTTAAAAGACAGAGATTGGCAGGATCAATTGCAAAGTGTGATCAAACCATATGCTGCTTAGAAGAAACTCACCTAACTGGTAAAAAATTAAAAAAATATATTAAAAGAAATCAATAAAGCAAACCTATAGACTCCAAGTAAAAGGTAGCAATTGATATGCCTCACAAATGAAAACCAAAAACAAGTAGGAGTATCTCAACTTGTGTTGGATAAAGCAGTCTTTAAATCAACAACACTTTAAAAAAAGACAAAAAAGTCATTATACAGTACTAAGGGAATCAATTAAATGAACTTACTTGGATCCAACACTGGAGCATCCAGATGTATGAAACAAATGCTACTCAACCTAATAAAATAAATAGATAGTAATACAATAATAGTGGAAAATTTAACAGCCCACTGACAAGTCTAGACAGATTATTGAGAAAGAAAATCAACAAAGAAACATTGAACTTAAATTGAACTTTAGTCCAAATAGACCCAACAGTAATTTACTGAACATTGTGCTAACAACCTCAGAAAATACAATCTTCTCATCAGTACGTGAAACATTCTCCAAGACAGACCATATGTTAGGCCACAAAATAATTCTCAGTAAATTCAAAAAAGTGAAAATTATATCAAGTATGTTCTCAGACCACAGTGAAATAAAATTCAAAATCAATTCTAAGAGAAACTCTCAAAACCATAAATTAAATAACCTAGAATACATGGAAATTAAACAACCTGCTTCTACGTGATCTTTGGGTCAATGATGAAATCAAGATGAAAATTCAAAAAATTTTAGTAATAAATGAAAATTGAGACAGAACAGGTAATAACTTCTGGGATACAGCAAAAGCAGGCCTAACAGAAAAGTTTAAAGAATTAAATGCCAACACTAAAAAAAAAAAAAAAAGGCAAATACATCAACAACTTAATATCATACCTTTAAAAATCAAAAAGAAAAAAAATAAAACAACAAGACCCCAAATTGGTAGAAGAAAATAAAAACAAAGATCAGCACAGAACTAAATGAAATTGAGACAGAAATATACAAAGGATCAATTACAAGAAAAGTAGGTTCTTTGAAAAGTTAAACAAAATTATAAGACCACCACCTAAACTAACCAAGACAAGAAGAGAGAAGATTAAAATTAGCACAATCAGAAATGAAAAAGGAGACATTATAATTGATATCACAGAAACACAACATATTATTAGTGACTACTATGAACATATCTATGCTCACAAACCAGAAAACCTAGATTAAATGAATAAATTCCTTAATACATACAACCTCCCAAGATTGAATCAGAAAGAAGTAGATACCCTGCGCAAAATGATAACAAGTTTTAACACTGAAGCAATAATAAAAAATTATCCAATGAACAAAGGGCCCAGGACTAGATGGGCTCACAACCAAAATCTGCCAGATGTACAAAGGACTACTGGTACCAATCCTACTCTAAATGTTCCAAAAAATCAAGGAAATGAGACAGTTCTCTAATTTGTTGTACAAAGCCAACATTTACCAGATATTAAAGCCAGACAAGAACATAACAAAAAAAAAAATTCCTGATGAACATAAATACGAAAATGCTCAAGCAATCAGGCAAGAGAAATAAATGAAACCCATACAAATTGGAAAATAAAAAGTCAAATTATCTATTTGCTGACAATAGCACCTTGTGCCTAGAAACTAGATTTTACCAATGAATCCATTCAAGTTTTAGAATACAAAATCAACATACAAAAATCAATAGCATTTCTACACACCAGTAATGATCAGGCTTAGATATAAAATAAGAAAAAATCCCACTTACAATTGTTAACAAAATGCCTAGAAATAATGTAACTAAGGAGGTGAACAATTTCTACAAGAAAAACTACAAAACACTGAAAGAAATTGTAGATGACACAAATGGTAAAATATCCCATGCTCCTACATTAGAATAATTAATATTATTAAAATGACCATACTGCCCACATCAATCTACAGATTCAATGTAATTCTTATCAAAATACCAATGTTATTTTTCACAGAATTAGAAATTAGAAAAAATAATTCTGACATTCATATGGCAACAAAAAAGAGCCTGAATAGGCAAATATACTCTTATCAAAAAAGAACAAAGTTTGAGACATCAAATTACTTGACTTAAAATTATAGTACTATATAGTATATAAATAAAGATGCATAGACTAATGAACCATAATAGAGAAAACCAAAATAAAGACTACATCTAACTGATCCTTGACAATGTCAACAAAATCATATACTGGGGAAAGGGCACCCTATTCAATATATGGTGCTGGGAAAATTGGATACTTATATGCAGAAGAATAAAACTAGACCACTCTCATATTTTTTTTAAAAAATGAGATGGATTAAATATAAATTCAGGACTTGAAACTATGAAAGTTCTAGAAGAAAACCTAGCAAAAACTCTTCTCAACAATGGCCCAGGCAAATATTTCATGATTAAAACCTCAAAAGCAAAAGCAACAAAACCAAAAATAGACAAATAGGACTTAATTAAACTAAAAAGCTTTTACACAATAAAAATTATAATCTGCAGAGTTAAGAGACAACCTCAAGCATGGGAGAAAATATTTGCAAACTATGCATCTGACAAAGGACTAATATCTAGAATCTTAAAAAACTCAAACAATTCAACAAGACAAAACAAATAACCATTTAAAAATGGGCAAAAGATATAAACAAACATTTCTCAAAAAAGAAATACAAATGACTAAGAGACATATGAAAAAATATTAAATCTCACTAATAATTGGAGAAAGGCAAATCAAAACCACAATGAGATACAACTTCATAACAGTCAGAATAGCTATTATTAAAATGTGAAAAGCTAACATGTTGATGAGAATGTGGAGAAAAAAGAATACTTATACACTGTCGGTGGGAATGTAAATTAGTACAACTTTTATGAAAAACAGTATGGAGACTCCTTGACTCCTTAAATAACTAAAAAGCCATTTAATACAGCAGTTTCACTACTGTGTATCTATGCAAAGGAAATCAAAAGTAGCGCATAAAAAAGATACATGTACCCCTATGTTTATCACAGCACTATTCATAGTAGCAAACAGACAAAATCAACCTAAATGTCTATAAATTAATTACTGGATAAATAAAATGTAATACACACAGACACAGAACGGAATACTACTAAACTATATCAAAGAATAAAATGATGTCTTTGGCAGCAACATGGATGGAACTGGATGCTATTATTTTAGTGAAATAACTTGGAGAGTCAAATCTCACATGTTTTCACTTATAATTGGGAATAAAGAATGTGTTCACATGGGCACAGAAAGCAGAATAATAGATATTGGAGATTTAGAAAGGTGGGAGACTGGAAGGAGGGTGAGGGATGAGAAATTTTCTACTCAGTACAATGTACACTGTTCTAGTAATCATTATACTAAAAGCCTGGGCTTCCCCACTATGCAATATATCCATGTAACAAAACTACACTTGTACCCCCAAACCTATACAAGTATGAAACAAGTTGACAAAAACCAATTATCTAAGTATCTGTCTCAAAAACTATAAGTGTCAAAGCAAACCCAATGGAAATATGAGAAAATTAAACAATATTGAGCAATTAATGCAATAGAAAAAAATTTAAAGAATGTACAAAAGTGAAAACTTAGTTTATTTTGAAAAAGTAAAAATACTAATTTTCTAACAAGGTTTATGAACTAAGCAGGATGAAAGAATAATTAATGTTTATAGAAATGCAAAAGATGACACAGCAAGTGATTTTACAGAAATAAAGAAAATTAGAGTGTATAATTATGAGATATATATTTACAAATTTAGTACAAATATATAAAATACAACTTATCAAATTGATAACAATATGAATACCTATGTATGTATTTATATACATATTATTATGGATGTGTGTGTGTATTGCACACTTCAAATCTCTAGAGTTAAGGAAGGACTTATTTATTTATTTGATAATTTAATAATTACAAAACAAACTTTTTAAAGTTTGGCATGATACTTATCTCAAAATCTTAAAAGAACATTATATGAAAAAAACTAAAAATCCATCCCATAATTATATAATATATATTTGTATACATATTATATATGTAAGCATTTAAAAACCCAGCTCTGTTTGTTAATGTTATTATGTTGGATACTTATTTGGTAATAAAGGTTTTGTTTTTCATTAAATAACCAGCTAATATATTAATATCAGAATAAAGGAGAACGTGTGATGTACTCAGTGGATATGGAAAACATTTGATAATGTTGAAAATTAATCCACAATAAAAGCTTATAGCAAATAAAGCATGGATGGGAAATTTATATGCATTTAGAATATCTACAAGATACTTACAGCTATCATTACACTTAATGTAAATTTTCAAAGCTTTCCCCATGAGATTCAGGAATGAGGCAAGTGTGCATATTATTTCAGCTTCTTTTCATCATTTTATTGTAGAATCCAGTCAGTGTAATAAGAAAAGCTCTCCCTACCCCATTCCAAGAAGAAAAAAATATAAGAATTGAAAAGGAAGAAAGATATCTTATTATTTACATGACATAATTTTGAATGCAGAAAATACATGATATTCAAAATTAAATCACTGCAATCAATAGGTGTATATAGCAAGAATACTGGAAACAAATTCTGTATAAAATTCTATGGAATTTCATATATAAGTGATTAATTACTAAGGTCAGATGTATAAACATAATTAAATTTACAGTAGTATCACAAAATATAAAATATCTAAGAATAAATGTACTGAAAATCATATAATTATCTTTTAGTTAATTAAACATAGGGATAAATTTAAAGACATATAAATTGAAGGCAATGATACATTCATGAAATGGA
This sequence comes from Papio anubis, assembly GCF_008728515.1. NCBI lineage: Eukaryota > Metazoa > Chordata > Mammalia > Primates > Cercopithecidae > Papio > Papio anubis. Next base: position 94,044,790 of record NC_044980.1, read on the forward strand.
AATAAAATGTTTAAATTATTCCCAAGTTAATCTATAATTCAATGTAATAAAAAATCAAAATCAAAGCAGTTATTTTCATGACAATCACAAATTTTATAAAAATCAAAAATTACCAAGAATAGCTAAGATATAAGAATTTTACATTGGCTATTGAGTTACTACAAAGATTTATTAATTCAGGGAATGTGGTATTGTCACAATGACAGATAAAAGTAACTATTAATAAAAAGATGAAATTGAATCTATATAGAAACTTGAGAAACTGTGTACAAATAAATGGTACTTGATTTACAGAAAATAAATCTGTTTAGAATGGACATTCTATACAATAATAGTGTTGGATTGACTACACAGCAGCATAAAAAAAGAAACCTTTTCTCATACATCATAGAATACGTAAAGATAAATTCCAGATGAATTGTAGATTTTAATCTAAAGGGAAAAGCCATGACAAAAATATAAAAATATCTTCACTACTTTGAAGTAAGAAAAACTTTTTTACATATGCTATGATATGTAAATTACCGTATGTCAAAATTAAAAAGTTGTTCACCATTACTTGCACGCAAGAACAAAAAATGTCGTCGTAGAAGATATTCCCAAATATTAAAAATCCAACATAGAATGCACACATTTTTACATGCAGACAGCACACACACACACTAAACATACATGCACATGTACTTACGGTTATATCTACTAAAGTTGAACATATGAACTTTCTATGACCAAGCATTTCTACTCTTAGGTTATAGGTGATAGAATGCATATATACCTACATACATACACACACACACAGAGGTACACATATATATATGCACCTAATTTACCATACAAGAATATCCATGAAGAACATACAAAATGATTTTTGTCATTATGATATATATTATTATGACACCACCAAATCTACATGTCTTAGCAGAAAATGGCCAATGCATGGCAAATAATGGAGTATACTATAAGCCTGAAAATGAAGAAATTTTACAGGAAGAAGTAACATGGATCCATATACAAAATACTATGAGTAAAAAAATACATATACTGTATGTGATCTTATTCATATATAGTTTTAATACAATGAAAGTAAACCTACGGCTTTGAAATTCAGGATATGATTATTTTAGGGAAGGAAAGAGGTAGTAATAATTGAAGTGAGAAAGAAGACAAGGTTCTAGGAAGCTAATGATATTATACTACTTATTTTGTGTTCACTTAGTGATATTGTATTCATTTCAGCACTTCTGGCATGACTTTTCTAGAAATGTATTTTAAAAGTATGTTTTATAAAACACGAAATCTACAGAAGATAATCGCTTCTGAATTCCATAAATATATTAGAAATAGATCACAATAAATTAGAAATGTCCATTGTTTTGCATTTTATATTCAACTTTAGTAATCAAATGACATATTTTGTTAGTTTACCAAACAACATAAAAAAAATAACAAATATACCAGTTCTAAAATATATAAAGTAAGAACAAACAATGGTATGTAAAAATGATAAAGTCTCTTTGGCAAAACAAATAATCAATTGCAAATTAAATGAGAAAAAGCTAAAAATATTGTCATAGTTATCTATAAAATAGGAATATACACTATCCTCATAGTTATTCAACATTTTAAAGATGTTTAACAAAATATGTAATAAATATTGCTTAAGTATTCAACATTTCTGAATTTAAAGATGATCTAAGAATTCAATGATACACGAATAAGCATATTAAAATTATTAACAAAATTTGATAAAGTGGCAGTTATAATGCAAAAATTAAAAAGTCATAAACTTTCATTCTAGTTAAGAAAATGTAATTATATTACTCTTGTATTACTAACTTTTTCAAAACAGATTGTGATATAGTTATTTTAAAAAAGAAAATGAAAGCAAGTATGTAGGCCCCAAATGAGACAGTATCTACATATAGAAGTAAAAAAATATAAAACACAGGTTTGTTGAGCACTATGTTTAGAAATAGACAGTGGAGGTCAAGAGTTTGTTTTCTCCTAGGTAAAGTGGAGCGGAAGTGTTTCAACCTCATGCCTAAAGCAAGGCACTGTAGAATGAGAGCTTCGTCTCTATCCAAATACTGAGCTTTGTTGCTTTCTGTCGAATATTTTGAGAGAAGAAAAATAACAGGTTAACAAACAAAAGGAGAAGATATTCATGCACTGAATGTGGACTGTTTTTTTGGTTCAATAGAAATTAAAAAGCATAGACATGGGTTTGTGACCAAGAGCAGTACCAAGGTATCTGGCTTTTGAATATCACCTGGATAAGCAAAGGCAGAATATCTAAACTTTTTATTACCACACTGGAGTGTGGAATGGATGGTGGAGGCAACCAAAAATGATAACAGAGCAGCCAACATAAGCAACAACTGTGAAACAAATTCATTTTGGACAAAGTTGTCACGATGGAAGATACTTAGAGATGATATTACATTAAGTTAATTTGGGATGTTCAAAGTACTAAGAAAAAAAAAAAGGCCCAAAACAAAAACCAGCATACAAGTATGCAAAAAATTGTATATGCATATACAAGCTCATTCCAGAGAATGGACAAATATATTAGATTATCAGTCACAGACTTTCCTAATAGACCTATAAAATCATGTAAATTCTAGCAAACCTCTTAGATATGTAAACCTCTTAAAAATATTTTTAATCAAGAGAATTCATGAATTAAAATTAGAAATCACAGATGAGTACAAAAATTGAAATAATAGTAATATAAATATAACTAATAAACCACCATACAATATAAAGTTAATTTATACCTAAGAAAAAGCAATTCTGAAATAAATAATAATGGGAGAGTTGTGCATTCTAAGCTTTTTACCTTATGTGGGGTGGAAAGATGGAAAGAATAAGTGCATATTTAGTTAGCAAATTAATGTATAAATATCAATGTTAATAACTTAAAATTAACCATTAAAGAATAAAGTTGAATATAAAGTTTCCAATCTAGCAGAAACAAAAAATAGAAAATGAATATTTTAAAATTATGAATTTGTGAATGGAAGATAATAATAGAAGGAAATAAATATGATACTAAACATGACAAAAAAGGGCATGGTAGAAATAAATTCAAGAAAAGTATGCTTATGCAATGGAATACTATATGCCAGTCAATATGAAAAATATGTATAGATAAAAATACAGCCAAATATTCAAAGTAATATTATAAATAAGTTAAGAGTTTCAAAAGTTTAAAGACAGTATGACAACAATTTTATAAAGACAAAATTTTAAAATGACAAATAGAAGCATGAAATCTACCAAAATAATTACATCTGAGAACAAAATATGAGAAGGAATTAAAAATAAGAGGAGAAATTCAAACAGAAACTTCATCATACCTAATGTTTTATATTTATATAAAATCTAAAGATCTAAAAACTAAATGACAAAGTTGTTGAGATTTAACAATGGATGATGAGTGTTTTAGTGTTAAACATATTATTTTTATGCTATTATTGATGGTGAACAAATATTAAAAATAATAGATTTCTCTATTCTAATAAAAGCTAATACTAGAAAAAAATTTATTCAAGTAGTAAAATTTATTTTTTAAATATTTTAATATAAATAATTTATGTTGACTGTTATATGAATTAGTCTATATTTCTTTTTCTTAGGTGGATAAAAGTTGTTATGCCAAAATCAATTAAGAAATAATTTTCTCCCATTAGTTTTGGGTATTTTAAACGTGTTATATATAGTTCTCATACATTCTTGAGTAAATTAGGAGACTATTTTTCAAACCTTTAGCATGCTTTGTCCTTTTGAGCAAGGGAAGAAACCAGAAAGACCTTAAGAAAAATAACATAATTAATTTCATAAAACATACTATTTTTAGCATTAAAAAAATCTATGAAGTAAAAAGAAAAAATCTCAAAATAAGTGAATTATATTTTATAGTACAGTCTAAGGTTTCATATTACTAATTTGGAAATAATCCTACAAAATGATAAGAAGAAAAACAAGCAATCCATTAGAAAAAGGCAAATACAAAAGCAAACAATGAACATAAAGGGCTCCCTAAGAAATACCTGAAAAGCTGTCCTATCTAGCTAGTACATTTTTTAAGAAAAGCAAAATGAATTAAAATAAAATAGAGATTTTCATTCATATGCATCCTAAAACTTTTAAAACTATTTACAACAATGAGAATTGTCAAGAGTGACAATACTGTACATTCCATACCTGCTGGTGGGAATGTGAACTGCTGAAAAATTAGCAGGATATTACCTGACAATATCTATTAAAAGTACAAATACCTTTTTAAAAAATTTCTTAAAATTTATATTTGTTTAAGAATCATCTCAAGTATTACAGGAATTCAATTGGTTATAACTCTTACATTCCTTTTTTTAACGTACTTTAAGTTCTGGGATACATGTGCAGAATGTGCAGGTTTGTTACATAGGTATACATGTGCCGTGGTGGTTTGCTGCACCTATCAACCCATCATCTAGGTTTTAAGCCCCACATGCATCAGGTATTTGTCCTAATGCTCTCCCTCCCCTTGCCCCCTACCCCCAACAGGCCCCAGTGTGTGATGTTCCCCTCCCTGTGTCCATGAGTTCTCATTGTTCAACTCCCACTTATGAGTGAGAACATACATTGTTTGGTTTTTGATTCGTATGTTAGTTTGCTGAGAATGATGGTTTCCGGCTTCATCCATGTCCCTGAAAAGGTCATGAACTCATTCTTTGTTATGGCTTCATGGTATTCCATGTTGTATATGTGCCACATTTTCTTTATCCACTCTATCATTTATGGACATTTGGTTTGGCTCCAAGTCTTTGTTATCGTGAATAGGGCTGCAATAAACATACGTGTGCATGTGCTTTATTGTAGAATGACTTATAATCCTTTTAATACAAAATTCTAACTTTAGGAAATCTATGCTGTCAAAATAAAAGCAAGAATGCATAAATAATGAAAATAATGTGTATATTTTTTCCATTTTTTGTCCAAAATGGCAGAACAAAAACATCTGAAACTATTTACAGATATCAGTATAGCCCTTTATGTTATTATGAGCACAAAGAAATATATAAATATCAATGCACCAACTTTTTAAAATTAATTACTTATGAGTGTGTGTGTGATTCAGGAATAAAAGTAAATATCAGAGAAATTGCTAATACATTCTTTACATATCTGTATTTTACTTATTTTAGCAACTTTAAAATTTTTATACAAGTGAATAAAGTAATTTTAAAAACTTTAGGGCCGGGCGCGGTGGCTCAAGCCTGTAATCCCAGCACTTTGGGAGGCCGAGACGGGCGGATCACGAGGTCAGGAGATCGAGACCATCCTGGCGAACATGCTGAAACCCCGTCTCTACTAAAAAAAAAAAATACAAAAAAACTAGCCGGGCGAGGTGGCGGGCGCCTGTAGTCCCAGCTACTCGGGAGGCTGAGGCAGGAGAATGGCGTAAACCCGGGAGGCAGAGCTTGCAGTGAGCTGAGATCCGGCCACTGCACTCCAGCCTGGGCGACAGAGCCAGACTCCATCTCAAAAATAAAATAAAATAAAATAAAAATAAAAAACTTTAAATAAATATTAAAATAACATTAAATTAAGGTGAATATTAATGTTGTTTTGTAGATACCAAATCATTGTCAGTTATATGAACATAATTCTGATTCATGTTTCCGTAGGTTGTCTACAAGGGGCATGCTTATACTACCATGTGTGTTTGTGATGACTTAATTCTCCCAATGATTTTCTGTATTCTAACTATTGAGATACCTTTAATTTCAGCATATAGTGACATCACTGTCATGTAAGTATTAGAGGCTGACCTATCTTTTAAATATTAAAACAATTCTCGTTCTTATTTGCTTGTAGTAACAAGAGAAGTTACACTTGGCATCAATGTACTTATATAGAATAATGAAGACACAGGCATTAAAAGATATGACAAAACCCAGGGATAAGAAAGTCTTCTAAAACATTTGTAGAATGTTGATATTATTATTATATATTTCACTATAGAGTAAAAAAAGTACACAAGTATCGAAAACCAATCTCATAGAATGTCTCAGACCCCTACAATTCATTCACTTTCTGTGTTCTGTTCACCCATTTGTGATTTCGGAAACACCTTTTCCAGTAGTGCGATCGTGGCTCACTGCAAGTTCCACCTCCTAGAAACATCTTTAATAGAAAATTATTTATGCAGATGAAGCTTCTAGCTTTGTGTAAACAGGTACATATATGTCAAAAAGTGTATCTATCTTACTAAGAATTTTTATCAAATTATACGTGAAACTTGTTGTGTTGTTTTTAAATTTCCGCAAAAGTTAAAGACACTTCTAACTTTGCATCTTGTCCAAGCTCTCCTTCTTAGCACCTTGGGTTATTAGAATGACCTTAAACATTTTTTTAGGACTAAATTGAATCTATTTTCGACGATTCTTCCTTCACCCCTAATACGCTGTTAAAGCTCACCAGATAGCAAGAGAGACATGGTTAGTATTTGAAATTCATCTAGTCAGCTCTCTTCAATGTGTTGAATCCACTAGTACTGAGGGGCATAAGAGAGAAAATGAAAAGGATAAAGATTCCTTTACTTGTCTGGCCGGTAGTTAATCCTTTTTAAGGCTGTTGATGCTTTGTGACAAAGTAATCCTTTTTAAGGCTGTTGCTGTTTTGTTACAAAGACTGGCTTTCAAAAATCTGTAAGGGCTGGATTCTGAATTTGTTTTCACTTTCAAATGTATTTGTGAATACTTTGGAAGACCCTATGTGGGACTCCACTTTGCTCAGTTTTTGATGTAGAAGAACTTGCTTCGACTCATCTTCTCTATGCCTACTCAGTTCTGTACAGATTGAAATTCCTCTTCAAAATGTGGCTACCTTTCTTCTAACCTTCCTTTCTATTGATTGAGGAGTGTTTATGACGATGATGGTGTGAGCACCTTTCAAAGGGAACCTCTATGAAAGTGGCTGAGCCCAATGGTTACAGACTTTCCAAATGTTGATTTTGGCTATTAAGAACTTTACTCTCAATATTGGGCTTCAGTCACAACCCTGTTATACTTAGAAAAAAAAATCCTGGTTATAAATCAGAATTGGTATTAACACTACCAAATTCTTCTGACAGTTTGTGGTAAGTTTTCTCATTTTAATTGGTTTTAAGATCACATATTGTCTAATTCTCTCCTACTGTCCTACTCTCCATGAAACATAAAGTCAATGCAACTAATATTTCTTAGTGAATACACTTCTAAGCATGTCCCATACTCAGCCATTTGATTTGTGCAGTATTAAATGTGTTACTGCTTTCTAAATTTTTCTGCATCTTTGACTGATATTTATCTCTCCCACGTCTTTTAATGTACAGGTGGTGGTATTTAATTGTTAATCAAAATTTATCTGTCTCTTCCACAGTACCGTGTACTGGCTTAAGGAATAGAAAATCAACAATGATCAAGATAGACACTGTCCCTATCTCATAGTATTATTTTTCTACAATTCTAGAGACTATTACATTAATTTGGCATTAGCATCGTCTCAGAGAGTGCTGGTGTCAGATAGCTAAATGACAATATAAGATTTCGTAGAGCATTAAAATGAGAAGTTTACATCTAGCACAATTTTTAATGTCCAAGGATAAATAAAAATGTAACTTCATATATTGTATCTCTTATAGCATTACTATTGAAAACGGCTTATGCAATTTAAATTTTAGAAAATAGAAAAGTTTGGACTCTCATTTATAGATAACACTCTCTGTTCTATCATTTATCTGTACCAGATCAAACATTTACCTTCCTTGTGCTTTGTTAACATAAAGTGATGAAGAATACTTCCGATGAATATAGACTTTCAGAAATGTTAAATCATTGTCATAATGTTGTGCTGTAAATACAATTCCAAAACAGGGAAAAAAAACCAAAAACCAAAAAACAAACAAACAAAAACCCACCTGTATTCCACCCTTAATTAATAGAAAGGCGCAGAGTGGCAAGAGCAAGTGCATAAAGCTGATAATATGAGCAACTGCAGAACACTAACAGATATGTTGGTAGTCTGAACACAATACAATGAAGAATATCTGGAACAGAGTCAGATAAATTAAACTGTTTGTTCACTTATATCCCACACAGATCTGAGTACTGCTTAAGATTTTTGAAATCATACAAAAATAGGAACTAATATATGTCATAAGCTTCAAAGAGATTCTCTGAGACATCAACGCGCACATTTACATAGAGTCCCATAAATGTATTACATTGTAGAGGGTTATTATCAGTTCCTGATATTTTTGTCTTTATTAATTATATGGACAATATGAGCTAAATATTTATTTGTTTCAATTATTTAGAATATCAGTTGGATATCATGATACAAATAGTTACTTAATATTAAGCAGTAAATTACTTTAAAACTTTTTGAAAGGTGTTTTTCAATATGCATAAAAATGCTTTCATAATTACAGAATAATCATATGAAAGTTAGAAAGCATAGTTTCTACCACATTGTGAAAATTTCCCAAGTCAAAGAGTACTTTTTTATGCTAATATTCTTAACTGTGTCTAGTTAAACAATATTATATTTATTCCCTAACCTGCAATCCTGTGATTATATAAAAAAATCAAGTCTACATGCTTAAGTTTTGGTTATGTTTATAACAACCTTAATAAATATTGCAAATAAGCTTAGCAAACAAAAAATATCCTTTCATAATTAGAATGGAACAAATCTTTACCATTAAACAACTGGTCATAAGAGGTATTGAGAAGGGGAAGGCAGCCCACCACAGTGAATGTTGCAAAGTGTAGGGAGTACAGTTTTTCTTTGTTTGAAGGGTGTGTTACCTTTTAACATTTTTGTGGATTCCTTAGAAAATCAGAGATTTAAGAGGCCTTTGAAAAGTAACGCATACAGGGAACCACACATCCATAAATTTCCATTACAATTACCATTATTTCTGCTAGTGCATACATTATAAATGAGTAGAAATAATTTTCAAATCTTTCACCCTCTCTAAGCATTAACGTTCCCGCACTAAGACTCCTTCATACACACTTCTATGGCACAATCATAATGTCTTAAAATAATTTCTTTCTAAAAGAAGTGTGTATATTATGTATGTACTCGCTACTCTAGGCAGTGCAAATTTACCAGTGATCATGTAAAGAAAAACTTTTGCTCACATGAAACATAAATTATATTAGATGGGAAAATAATACAACACAAAATCAGCAAAATATGTAAGTTCTCAAAAGAATAATAAATGCAAAGAAACTAAACAAGGAAAAGAGAGCAAGAATAAGCAAAGGAGAAAAATAGGATACTTAGAGAAAGATATATTAAAGAAATGACATTTGAGTGGCAACATGAAGTAAATATGTGATCAGGCCATAATACCACGAGAAATAAAATTGTAGTGAAGGAAAACAGCAAGTGTAAAGCTCTGAGATAGCAACTTGCCTTGTATGTTTATAAACCAGCATGTAGGACGCTATGGCTTCAACAGAAAAAGGAGAGATAATATAAGAGAAGATGGGGTCAAAGAGGTAACAGAAGGCGAGAAAATATATTTGCTTATAGATCATTTTAGGATACTGACTTTTGCTCTCAGAGAGATGGAATTTGCTAGGTTTTGAAACAAGAAATCTCAGGATCTGATATATTTTAGCAGACTCACTTTGGTGGCTGTATTATGAAGAGACTAAGGATGGTAAACAAAGGAAGGAGTAGAGGTACTGTTTTGAAGTGTATTTGAGTAACACAAGAGAAAGATTTTTATAGGTTGGACTAGAGTGGTGGCAGAATATCAACCAAGGGAATGTTTAAAATGCTGAAGTAGAGAAAATACTTTCAGCAACAGTCTTGAATGCTGTTAACAAGTCATCATTGTCATTTATTTGTCATCAGTGTCATCTATTCATCATTTATTACCTTGCCAAGAGCAAAAACTCATGGAAAGTAATAGTTTCCAGAAACCAAACTAGTAGTTTAAGAATCATGTGATTCTTCACTGCTTTTTATACATTGTGTTTCATAAGGAATTTTATGAATTAAGCTTTTCATTAAAATTATCACAAAGTAATTTCTGAAACTATAATTTTGTAGCTGATTTTATATCAAAATAGCTCAGAAATGTGATTTGAATCATCTAAATTAGCTCATGCAGTTTAGTTTTTCAAAAATGAATTTTCAACCTGATTTTTCATCAAAAATGTTCAGAACTTTAACTTTTCATTTACATTATCTCAAATGTAGTATTTCTTAAATACCAGATTTATAATAGATTTTTATTCAAGTATAGTTCAGACACTAACAACCCAAGAAAAACTTGACTGATTTCATCTTTTTGGTTTCCACCTTGGTGCTCTGATAGGTATAATTTGCAATATCATGGATTAACATGTATGGAGTTATTCAAAATATATATTTGTGGTTTTCCCACAGAGACACTTAAGTTCACTGGTATACTATCATAATATAGTATTGCAGAATGATGAGATTAATAACAATTATGGGTAATTCAGTGCACTTAGTGATGGTATTATAATTTTCTCCTCAAGAAATATACATGGAGTAGTATATGTAAGAGTATAGTAACCTATAATGAGGAGAGGTCAGCTAATGAAACCAGCAAGACCTGGTTCAGTGGAAAATTGTTGGAATTAAGTGGACAAGAGAAATAGCAGTATCCTTCAAATTAGAAAAATAAATTATTTTTACTGATATTTCACTAAAAAGGAAGCCTAGAAACTTGTGATACTCATTCATTTTGATAAAACTTCATTCTTTCCATGAGTTAGGCTGCCCTTATTCATTAATTCACCAAAATTTAAATTTGAATGATTGTTGATGCAAAAATAAGCATTAAAGACTTACAATGGTCTATGGCCTCGGCTATAAACTAACCCTCAGATGATTTCACATGGCATACAGAATCAAGTCATTAGCAAAACTAGAATTCCACTTGATATGGTTTTGGCTCTGGGTTGCCACCCAAATCTCATCTTAAATTGTACCCCCGTAATTCCCACATGTTGTGGGAGGGACTCTGTGGGAGATAATTGAATCAAGGAGGCAGTTAACTCCATACTGTTCTCATGGTAGTGAATAAGTCTCACGAGATCTGATGGATTTATCAGGGGTTCCCACTTTTGCATCTTCCTCATTCTCTCTTTGCCTGCTGCCATTCCATGTAAGATGTGCCTTGCTCTTCTTGGGTTCTTCCATGATTATGAGGCCTCCCCAACCATGTGGAACTGTAAGTCCAATTAAACCTCTTTCTTTCGTAAAATGCCCAGTCTTGAGTATGTCATTATCTGCATTGTGAAAACAGACTAATACAGGAAATTGATACTAGTAGAGTGGGGCACTGCTGGAAAGATAACCGAAAATGTGGAAGCAACTTTGGAACTGGGTAAGAGGCAGAGGATGGAACAGTTTGGAGGGCTCAGAAGAAGGCAGGGAAATATAGGAAAGTTTGGAACTTCCTAGAAACTTGTTCAGTGGCTTTGACCAAAAGCCTGATAGTAATATAAACAATAAAGTCCAGGCTGAGGTAGTCTCAGATGGAGATGAGGAACTTGTTGGGAACTGGAGGAAAGCTGATTCTTGTTATGTTTTAGCAAAGAGACTGGCAGCATTTTGCCCTTGCCCTAGAGATTTGTGGAACTTTGAACTTGAGAAAGATGGTTTAGGGTATGTGGCAGAAGAAATTTCTTAGCAGCAAAGCATTCAAGAGTTGACTTGGATGCTGTTAAAGGCATTTAGTTTTATAAGGGAAGCAGAGCATAAAAGTTCAGAAAATTTGCAGCCTGTCAATGTGATAGAAAAGAAAAACCCATTTTCTGAGGAGAAATTCAAGCTGGCTGTAGAATTTTGCATAAGTAGCGAGGAACTGAATGTTAATCCCCAAAACAGTGGGGAAAGTGTCTCCAGTGCCCGTCAGAGGTCTTCATGGCAGCCCCTCCTATTACAGGCTGAGAGGCCTAACAGAAAATGGTTTTGTGGCACAGGCTCAGGGTCCCTGTGCTGTGTGCAGTCTAGGGGACTTGGTGCCCTGTTTCACAGCCACTCCAGCTATGACTTAAAGGGGCCAAGGTAAAGCTTCAGCTGTTGCTTCAGAGGATGGAAGCCCCAAACCTTGGCAGTTTCCACCTAGTTTTGAGCCTGGTGGTGCACGGAAGTCAGGAATTAAGGTTTGGGAACCTCCGCCTAGATTTCAAAAGATGTATGGAAATGCCTGGATGCCCAGGCAAAAGGTTGCTGTAGGAAGATTCACCTCATGGAGAACCTCTGCTAGGCCAGTGTGGAAGGAAAATGTGGGGCTGGAGCTCCCACACAGAGTCCCTAATGGGGCACTGCCTATTGGAGCTGTAGGAAGAGGGCTACCATCCTCTAGACCCCAGAATGGTAGATCCACCGACAGCTTGCACCGTGCACCTGGTAAAGCCACAGATACTTAATGCCAGCCTGTGAAAGCAGCCAGGAGGGAAGCTGTACCCTGCAAAGTCACAGAATTTGAACTTCCCAAAACCATGGGAACCCACTTCTTGCATCAGTGTGACCTAAATGTGAGACATGGAGTCAAAGGAGATCATTTTGGAGCTTTAAGATTTGACTGCCCTGCTGGATTTTGGACTTGCATGGCCCTGTAGGCCCTTTATTTTGGCCAATTTCTCCCATTAGGAAGGGTTGTATTTAGTCAATGTCTGTACCCCCATTGTAACTAGAAAATAACTAGCTTGCTTTTGATTTTACAGGCTCATAGGCAGAAGGGACTTGCCTTGTCTCAAATAAGACTTTGGACTGTGGACTTTTGAGTTAATGCTGAAATGATTTAAGACTTTGGGGCATGGTTGGGAAGGCATGATTGATTTTTAAATGTGATAACATGAGATTTGGCAGAGGGCAGAGGTGGAATGATATGATGTGTCTCTGTGTCCCTACTCAAATCCCATCTTGAATTGTACTCCCATCATTCCCACCCGTTGTGGGAGGGAACTGGTGGGAGATCACTTAATCGTGGGCGAGTTTTCCCTCATATTGTTATTGTGGTAGTGAACAAGTCTCACGAGATCTGACAGTTTTATCAGGAGTTTCCACTTTTGTGCCTTCCTCATTCTCTTTTTGCCTGCTGCCATTCCAAGTAAGATGTGACTTGTGGCCAGGCGCGTGGTTCACACCTGTAATCCTAGCACTTTGGGAGACCAAGGCCAACATGGTGAAACCCCATCGCTACTAAGAATACAAAAAAATTAGCTGGGCGTAATGGTGCACACCTGTAATTCCAGCTACTCAGGAGGCCGAGGCAGGAGAATTACTTGAACTCAGGAGGTGGAGGTTGCAGTAAGCCGAGATCTCACCACTGCACTCCAGCCTGGGTGACAGAGCGAGACTCCCTCTAAAAAAAAAAAAAAAAGATGTAACTTGCTCCTCCTTGCATTCTGTAAGTCCAATTAAACCTCTTTCTTTTGTAAATTGCCCAGTCTTGGCTATGTCTTTATCAGCAGCGTGAAAATGGACTATTACACCACTACTTGGAAGAGACTTTTGTGGTTCTGTAATTAAATGCTGCCTTGCAGATTACTTAAAAGACAATTGCTATTGATCACTGAATTTTGCTTGAAAGTGTGTCACCATGGAAATACATCAATTAATCTTGAGAATGAAAATAGCTATTATATCTTGAGTATGCACATAAAATTTTGGATAAAAGGAGAAGCTTAAGAGACATCATCTATAAAATGGTAAAGGTGTGTTCTATTACATGCACCAGAGGGAAGCTTAGGGGAAGGTCATTCCCCACACTACCAAACACGAAGCATTCCAGTTCTCCCTTGCTTTGTTTCCCAGCATTCTTTTCCAGCCATGACAGAACACACTGCTGACTCACCATCGAGAGTTCCGGGATTGAATGTGACATTATTTGGAGACAGTTGTCATATGCCCTAAAAGAACAAGGTAATAGAACATCTGCACAATGGGCAAAGCTGAGTAATATTTAGATAATGATTTTTAAAAATGCTTAGTGACACTCCTTCAAGGGTGTTTTTTGATGTTTTCTGAGTCTTGAGCCTTTGCCCTGGCCTTGCAGTAGAGTGAAGAAAATGGGCCCAACATAATTGCAGAAAATAGTCATGTATGGACTATTCTGAAAGTCTCTATGATAATTTAAAGAAATAATTGAAGTAAGTCATACAGAGGCTCACTCAAAAACCCACTGGCTACCTTAAAAGAGGATTTGAATTATGAAGTACATACCTTAATCAGATACCTACAACTGCCCATATTCGTTAATGAAACAAGGGAATCTGTGGGTTTCCTGGCTATGTACCCATGTACTAAATAACAATATACTAGTATACCCATGTACTAAATAACAATACTTCATGCACATACAAATGTAAGAATAAAGTGTACCCAGTACCCAGTGGCAATAGAAAAGTTACTACCCGACTTGAACCAACACTTCACCAAAAAATATACACAGATGACAAATAAGCACATCAAACTATATTCAACACTGTAAACCCCTCAAGAAAATGCAGAGAAAAATCAAGGGGAGTGATATGGTTTGACTCTGTGTCCTCACCCAAATCTCATCTCAAATTGTAATCCTCATGTGTCGAGGGAGGGACCTAGTGGAAGGTGATTGGATCATGGGGGTGGAAAAGACAAATCTATTGTATCAGTTGCCAGGGAATGAACTGAGAATAAGATATGATTAAAAGGGATAGCACGAGGTAGTTTTTTGGAGATACAACTGTTCTGTATTATGATGGTGGTGGTGTTTATACAAATCTGCACTTGGATCAAAACATACAGATCTGTACAACAAAAAGTGTCAATATTACTTTATATGTTTGCTTTAAAACAATATACTTTCTGTAGTCTTCTTAGCATTGTTATTCTTATTTTATATAAAATATTACAGAAAATATTACTGACAGGACAGGATATATGTTTAAGCAAATTGTGAAAAAAATCTGAGAAGTCATTTACAAGGAGATATTGTCTAAATTCAGAAGGTAAACTAGTGGTCAGCAAGATCGCAAATAGAAAGCCTCAGAGCCTCTTCCATCCATGGAGACTCTTAATCAACAGTAATACATGGACCAATTTACTTTGTGAGGAATCCACAAACAAATTAAGAGGTTTCTCTATCTGAGGTGTGTCTGAAACAAGTCACATCAAAGGTGGTAGGGAAATTCAGGGGACTCACTCACCATAGCCCATTCCCTCCTTCATATCACAGTATAATTTATAAGTGGAAAAAAAAACCCTTTCTTCCAGCTACACAATGGGGAGAGAAAGAAAAAAACTAGACTATATGTCCAACATTCTGACTTTTCTAGGGGGATACCTGAAAAAGTAGCTTCTACCTTGCTTGCATTTCAGCACTGACAGGAAAGGGTATATGTTTAAGACCCACTGAGAGCAAAGACAATGAGTGATTTAGATTAGCATTCACTCACTAGCCATATTCCCTCCCCACAGCTCACTACAGAAGTAGGAGAGAAAACTCGTAACTCCTGTATTTTTTTTTCCTGGTGAGAGAAAGAGTTGAAGAATAAATCTACCATTCTGGCTTTACAAGATGGTTCCCAAGGGACTGTTTTCTATCTCACTTGTCTTGGAGTACTGATAAATCCCAGCATAGATGCCTGAGGGTCACTGAAAACAAGAGAGAGATAAGCAGCTTGCTGCTACTCCAGAGGACGTGTGTTACAGCAGACAGAGGCTGACACATCTCAGAAGACTCCTCCTTGAAAGAAAGAAGAAAGAGAAGAATTGAGTATGTGTCCAATATTATCATTTGTTAGAGGGCTGCTTAACGGACTGGTTTTTGTCTTGTCCATCTTAGAATGTTGATGGAGTCTGGCACATTGCACAAGCCTGGAACTCTCTGAGACCAAGTTCAGTTCCAGCAGATTCAGAGAACCTGCAGTACTAGAGACAGACACCAGGGAAAGCAATCTTTCAGCAGATTCAGAGAATCTTCCAGCATCTTCCAGCAGATTCAGAGAATCTGCAGTACTAGAGACAGACACCAGAGAAAGCAAAAAACTTATAAGCTCCTGAGAAAAAGAAACTGGCAAAACCTCTACTTGCAATTTACAAGCGCAAGTTGAGAAAAATACATTCATAGAAAAAATTTGAGAAGCTCTCAGAATCCTGAACCAGACTAATAGGTGAAGGTATTTCACTGTTGAAGTTAGTCTGTAGCACTGGAAGAAGTGTTTTGTTTGTTTGTTTGTTTTTGTTTTTGTTTTCTTAAATGTGTAGTGTCCAACACAAAACACACAAATAAATAAGGAAAACTTACTCAATAGAGGAAGATAATAAACCTCTAGAAATTGAGCCTGAAGAAACAAGAAGTTCAAAATACCATCAAAAGATGCTCATCAGATTCAGAAAAACAATACATGAACTAAATTAAAATATCAACAGAGATAGTAAATATTAAAAAATAACCAAACAATATTATAACTAAAAACTGTAGTTATACTATTATTACTAAATTTAAAATTTAACTAGAAAAATTCAACAGCACATTTCAAGAGGCAGAAGAAACAATCACAGGTCATTTGAAATTATCTAGTCTAAACAACCAAAAGAAGAAACAATGGAAAAGAGTAAAGAAATCCTAAAGGACTTATGGAACACCATAAATCAAAATAATTATACACAGTATAGTAATTCCAGAAGAATAAAATTAAAAAGGAGTGGATAGCTTATTTGAAGTAATGGTCAAAAACTTTTTGAATCTAGGTAAGAAAATGGATATCCAGATTGAACAAGGCTAATGGACAACTAGTAGTATGTACCTGAAGAAGTCTACATCAAAACACATTATAAATAAACTGTCAAAAGTAGAAAGCAAAAAGAGAATTTTGAAAGCAGCAACAGTAACTTTTCATATAAAACGGAGCCCCCATAATATTATCAGTAGATTTGTCAGCAGAAACCTTGAAGACTAGAAGGGAATGGGTGAGACGTTCAAACTGCTAGCAGAAAAAAAAAAATAACTCAAAACTTTCAGTTCCAAATTCTTTATCTGACAAAACTGTCTTTCAAAAATGAAGAAGAAATAGAGCCTTTTCCAGATGAATGAAATCTGAGAGAGTTCATCATCATTTGTTCTGCCTTATAAGAAATGTGAAATGGAGTCCTTGATGTTAAAACTCAAGATGCGCTAGACAGCAAGATGAAATCATACAAAAATAAAACTCATTGGTAAATATAAATATACGGACAAATACTGAATACTGTAATACTGTAGCAGTGGTGTGTTGATCACTTTTCATTCTAGTATAAAAGTTAAATATAAAATTATTTAAAATAACAATTATAAAATATTAATAGATATATTTTTATAAAGATATGACTTATGACATCAGTAACATTAAGTATGTGAGAAAGGGAAGCAAAACAGTAGAGGTTTTAAATGTGTCATGGTTAATATTCAGTGTTAATTGGATTGAAGGATGCAAAGTATTGTTTCTGTATGTGTCTGTGAAGGTGTTAGTCTCCTTTGCCAGAGGAGATTAACATTTGAGTCAGTGGACTGGGAGAGGAAGACTCACCCTCAATGTGGGAGGGAGACACCATCCAGTCAGCTGACAGCATGACTAGAAAAAAACAGGTGGTAGAAGGTGGAATAAGCTGGCTTGCTGAGTCTTCGGGCTTTCAACTTTCAGCAGTGCTGGATGCTTCCTGCTATTTAACATCAGACTCTAGCTTCTTCCGTCTTTGGACTCTGGGACTTAAACCACTGGTTTGTCAGGGGGCGTGTCGGGCCTTCAGCCACAGACTGAGGGCTACCCTGTCCTGTTCCCTACTTTTGAGGCTTTGGGATTTCAACTGAGCCTCTACTTTTAATTCTAGTGTAAATGTGATTGTGATTGTGTGAGTCAATTATCCTTAATAAAGTCCCTTTCATATATATTAATACATATATCCTATCAGTTCTGTTCCTCTGGGGAACTCTGACTAATACAGTATGTGACTGAAGTTCAGTTGTTATCAGTGTCAAATAGTTTGTTATATTGTCATAAATTATGTTTTATGAAAACATCATGATAACCACAAAGAAAATTCCTATAGGAGATACACAAAAGAATATGAAAAAGGAATCAAAGCATGCCATCACAAAATATCAATTAAACACAAATGAAGCTAGTGGGAGAGGAAAAGAATGGGAAAAAAAATCCCTACAAGGTAGACAGGAAAAGATGATCAAAATGACAATAATAACACCTTCTTTAACAGTAATTACTTCAAATGTAAATAGATTGACCTCTGAATCAAAAGACATAGAGTGGCTGAATGAATAAAAAGAAATAAGACCTAACTGTATGAGATACATGAGATTCACGTAAGATTTAAGGACATACAGAGCCTGAAAGTGATCGGAGGGAAAATGATATTTCATGCAAATAGTAAACAGAGCAGGTGTGACTGTACTTATATGAGGCAAAAGAGACATTAAGTCAAAACTGCCATGAAAGACAATGGAAGAATGAAAGGTATTATAGCAAAAATATCAATTCACAAAAAAGGCATAACAATGATTATGTGTGTGTGTGTGTGTGTGTGTGTACCCAGATTTAATTAAGGTACCCACACACATAAAGAAAATATTGACAGAACTAAGGGGAGAAATTGACAGCAACACAAAAATAGATTTCAATGCCTCACTTTCAAAAATAGATATAGCATTCAGATAAACGAATAATAATGTAACAAATGACTTGAACAACACTTTAGACAAACTGGACCTTAGAGAATATACAGAATATTCTATCAGTATAAGCAAACTACATAGTCTTCTCAAACACACATAGAGCTTTTTACAGGATATATCACGTTAGGTCACAAAACCAGTCTTACTGAATCCTATTTGGTATTATTTCAATCAAACCAAATATCTTCTATCTGACCACAATGGAATGAAAGTAAATCAACCACTAACAGAAGAAAAACAAGAAAATCTGCAAATACATGAAAATTAAACAAGACACTCTTTAACAACCGATGAGTGAAAGAATAAATCCATTACTTGATTTCCTTTTCAGAATGGAAATTAGAAAAATCTTGAAAAAAATGAAAAGAAAACATATCAAAATATATATAATTCAGCAAAGACAGTATTAAGTGGGAAGTTTATTACAGTAAATGCCAACATTAAAATACAAGAAACATCTTAAATAAACAATGTAAATTTATATCTCGACTAGAAAAACTGAAAAAAAACTGCAGAAAACAGTAGAAAAATCAAATAGAGGTTTCTTTTTCCTTCTAAAGATGTACAAAATTGACAA
Source organism: Papio anubis (assembly GCF_008728515.1). NCBI lineage: Eukaryota > Metazoa > Chordata > Mammalia > Primates > Cercopithecidae > Papio > Papio anubis. The sequence goes on from NC_044980.1 coordinate 94,064,106, forward strand.
ACCTTGAGGTAGAAAAGAAAAAAGAGAGAAGGTTCAAATAAATAAAATCAAAGTGAAAGAGGAACCATTATAACTGATGCCACAGAAATATAAAGGATTGTTAAGAGTCTACTAGGAAGAATTATACACTAACAAACTGAGTAACCTAAAAAATGGATAAATTGTTGGAAACATACAGCCAACCAAAACTGAATTATGAAAAAATATAAAATCTGAAAAAACCTATAGCTGTCATGGAGATTGAAAAGCAGTCAAATAACCTCTCAGTAAAGAAAAACTCCAGACAAGATGGCTTCCCTGGAAATTTCTACCAAACATTTAAACAATAATTAATGGACTCAACATTACTGTGATATCTAAGCAAAAGAAAGAAACTATAACAAAAGAAATGCACAGGCTGATATCCCTGATAATCATAGTTACAAAAATTCTCAACAAAATACTAGAAGACTGAATTCAGTAGAACATTAGAAGAATCATAGACCACAACCAATTAGAATTAATGACTTAGACACAAAGATGATTCAACACATATAAATCAGTCAAGGCAATATACTACATTAACAGAACAAAGGTTAAAAATTAAGTGATCATCTCAATAGATGCAGAAAAATCATTTTACAAATTCAACACCCTTTTTGGATTTAAAGAACTTAAACCTGGAATAAAAAAAAGAATTATTCAACATAGTAAAGACCATGTAGGAACTGCCCACACTAATATTACTATAAATGATGAAAAACTGAATATGTTTTTCCAGCATAAAGAACAAGGTAAGAATACTTCATTCTTGCCAGTTCTATTCAATGTGGTAGCTGAAGTCCTTGCTAAAGTAATTATACAATAAAAACTTTAAAAAAGACAAATCAGAAAAGAAGAAGTAAAAGTATCTATTTTAGCACATGCAAATGCTGAAGATTCATACATGCACACATAGATAAACATAGTGTTAGAATTAATAAATGAATTCAATAAAGTTGCAGAAAACAAAACCAGCATGCAAATATTGGTTGTATTTCTAGATGCTAACAACAGAAAATCTGAAAGATGACATTCAAATGGGCAACATATATATGAAAAAATGCTCAAATAACCAATTATCAGGAAAATGCAAATCAAAACCACAATGAGATAGCACCTCACACCTGTTAGAAGAGCCATCAAACAACAACAAACAAACAAATAACAAATGTCTGCGAAGATGTGGAGAAAGATAAACCTTTGTGCACTATTGGGGGGAATGTAAAATGGTGCAGCAATTTGGGCATGTTTGGCTAGACCTTTTCATATAGGTTGTGTATTTAATAGGATAATTACAGGAATATGTTCATCAATAAAACATCTCTCTGTGTGAAGGTAATATTCTGCATGAATTGCTTAAATATAGCATGTTAAATCACATTCAGAATGCATTCTAATACAGAACAGAAAGAATCTTTATAACACTTTGTTGACAGTCTTGAACTTCCTCAAGAAAATAATGTTTTACAAGCTTCAAATGGCCTGTATATTTTGAAATAAGGGTAAAGGTTGGTACTGGGTGGTATCTGTGATTAAATTAATTCTGGTTTGACAGTGTGATACTCTGTGTTTTCTCAAAGTATGAAAAATCCTTCCCCAAAAATCTCTATTTTGTGCTTGTGCTTTGTTTTATTTTTAATTAAGTTTAATTGTACAGATTAAAATGTGCGAGTCTTCAGTGAACATTTGAAAATGTATACGCCTATGTAAGTAACACCAAATGAAACATGCTATAAAGCTAGCTTCTAACTATATGGTTTTCATTTGCATTTCTCTAATGATGAGGATATTGAGCACTCTAGTGTTTGCAGGACTATTTATATTTACTTTACTTAAATTTTTGAATAATCTCTTTTTCCCTTTGTTCTATTATGTTATTGTTTGTGCATTGCATATTTTAGATATTTATATATTAATGATACTGATTCTTTGCTGCATTTTTCCTAGTGTTTTATCCTCTGTTTTTGCTTACAGTTTTTTTTCATGGAGTTTTTCTTTTTGTATGTTGCAAACGTATTTATATTTTCTATTTTTGTATTGGGTTCAGTCATAACAATAAATTATTTCTTCACTCTTGTCTTACAGTGTTTTCTTTTAGATTTTGCATGATTTCCATTTAAATATTTGATTGATTTTCTTACAAAACATGTTAGCTATTTTGTATACTTACATTAGGATGTTATATTGAGCATGTATCTGTCATGGAAACTCAATTCTTACCTCTAGAGCTACAAAACACTACTATGGCCTTGATTTTTATGATGTAAATGAGCATGCATTCCTAGTTACAATTAAAGATGACTTTAGAGAACTACATGGGGCTTCAGATATTCTAATAACAAAATCTGTTCAAAACCAACCGTTGTCTTAATCTATTCAGGCTTCTATTACAAAATATAATAAACTAGGTAACTTAGAAACAACAGAAATGTATTTTTCACAATTCTGAAGACTGAGAAGTCCAAAATCAAGGTCCCAACAGATTCGCAGTCTTGCAAGGGCCTGCTTCCTGCTTTATAGAGGATGCCTTCTCACTGTGCCCCCACATGGAGAAAGAAGAGAATAATTTCTTTTGACCTGTCTTATAAAGCCATTAATCACATTCATAATAAATCTGCCTCCTGACCCAATCACCTCACAAAATCCTCATATCCGAATACCATCACCTAATAGCACCCACCTACCCCACAACATAAACCTTAATGAACATTTCTAACGAAGTAGAAATACTATTTCAAAAATATTACATTCCATTATTGAAAACATTACAAAATTCTTTCTTTAATGAAATAAACTTTATTTACTTGCAGGTGTGTACTTTTGATCCTCATTCTTATTTTTCTGTAAGATTGCAAGAACAAACCCGCCATTTATTTTAACTAACAAATATTGCGGTTGACTGTATATATTTTATAATATTATCTTTTCCAAAGTATATATTGTCATTAATATAGTGGCTTCTCATATATGGTTATTTCCAGTTACTCACCATCCCAATTACTCTAACCTTGGACATTCCAGTTTACCAATGTGCTATTTATAATTGGTTGCTGTATCTTTGCCCAATTTAGTGTAACAATTACTTTTATTAATTAACATTGTCTGAAAGTTTATTCATCTTTCTCATTCTGTGGCCTTTTTGTTGTACTTAATTTACTTTGTCTTTTCTTGATGAATTATGGCCTATTCGTGAATTCAACATTTTATGCTTTTGAAAATAATCACATAACTGTTAGTTATTTAGCAAACTCATTTAAACTGTTTTTTGATTTACATGTACTCAACTATGATCCCCTATGATCTATGCTTCTATCTCAGGGCTTTAGCTTTTGTGTGTGTGTGTGTGTGTGAAATTGATGGTAAATTTAATACACAAATACACTTCTTTTCTTGATTTAGAATCTGATTTTCTTTCAGAGGCTTATTTCAATCTCTCTCTTTGGAATAATATAGACTAATTCTACTACTTTCCCACATTATTATCTTTTAAATATTTGAAATTATCTTTCAGGGTAAAATTTGCAAATGAAACAAAATTAGATAAAATAGTAGGCTAAAATTTACTAAGATCAGTATGATAGTTTCTTTACTTCCCTCAGAAAAACACTGCTTATGATGATATTATATTTGGATGTCACACCATCAACGTTTGTGTTCCTATGTTTATATTTATTTATATTTGACCAAATAATTTTAACTGCATTCAAATGAGTGATTAGAAGTTAAGATAAATAATTTTATGTTCATGATGTTTAAGATAAATGGAAATAAAAATACTTTTATTTTCTTCCTATCTTCTAAAATATTAAACTACTTTGTTCATTATTATCTTTAACTTCTCTGATTCAGGATCATCCTAAATTTATATATAGATAAGTGATCACTAGGACAGGAAACCTAGCTCTGCTTTCACTTATAGCAATATATATTACATCTATAAATATTAAGTATTAATGATGCCTCTATAAATGTGGTCTGCAGAGGAATGTGTGCCATCAGGAACTTGATTTTTATGAAAACAACTGTGCATAATTAACTCCATTTTAAATCATCAATTTTAATTACATTGAGTCTCCCATGTAGCCAGTTTTTTAACTTGTATGCCAAGTAAATGGCAGCATATTTAGCTGGAGTTTTGATTACAGTATTAATAAATTGATAACATTCTCTTATATGATCGAAGCTTAAATTTTCTAATAACTGGCGCCTAAATGAATAAAGAGTCCTGACAAAGATATTAGAAAATAAGCAACACTATATTATTTGGTATGAAATTTAAATTAATTATAATAATTGTATAAAATTGAAAAAATATCAAATTCAGCTGTAAGGTAATTAAGAGGGAAAAACAGAAACAAACAGACTAAAAAAAAAAAGTCAGCACAAATGCACGTCTTGCCTACTTTGTAAAATGAAACTGCAATGATTGGCAAGTTCCCTTGGGAAAAGGAATTTAATTATTTCTATTCTACTCTATTCTAAACGTAATCAGTTAACTCTAGATAATCAATTGATCAATCCTTTTCATTACATCATTCTCCATTTGTGATTTTTGAAATTAGCGCCATTTATTATTCTCTCGTAACAAGAATATACATGTGTGTACATCAAAACAGTGACAATTAATAGTTACAAAAAGTATGTATAAAAATAGAAGTCAAAATAGCCTAATTATTGGGATATACTCATTCAGTCTAGACTATTGACAACATGTAAGATGTAAATGGACCCTCTACAAAGATACTGATTTTTTTTGCTAGTCATATGATAGAATAAAACATTAAACATTAGAAATCTTAGAGAATCTACATTCATTGGCAATGTAATACTATTTTTAAACAAATACTTATCTAAGTCTTCTCCTGAGCTGCTAAGGATATGCAAATGTGTGTGTGGGTATGTTAGAAAATGTACAGTAAAATATTTTCCTTAAATCTACAGTAAAACTTTGTTGTTAAATTAACTAAGATATATTTTTTGAAATTCATATGCTAGGCAGACATTCCAGATGAAATATAGAGAATTGTTAAAAACCAAGATTGTTAGATGATCTCTCACCTTTTTGTGGTTAGAAACGGCACCTTCCATCTTGAATTGTATTATGTAGCATTGGGGACATGGATAAATTGTTTAATTTTATTGAGTTTGAATTTTTCACTATAAAATGAAGATGTTTCAGTAATTTCTGTAATATCTTGCAATTCTAGAACTCCACACTTTTATAATATATCACTTGTTTAACTTATTTTAATTCACAGTATGTAATGGAAGTAATTGTAAACATGCCTATTATCTATTTTTTGATCACAAAGATAAGGACTTGAAATTTATCTTAAGTGATTTCTTGATTTATTATGATGAATCAAAGGCTTATTCCCTGGAATAAAGGGAGATAAGCAGGTTTTCTCAAACACTTTAGACAGATTAAATATATTAAACGTAAAATACTTCCTTTTATTTAAAATTTTCTTTTAATCCACTTAATTTTGTGTTTATCTAGTGTCTAGTGGGAGTCAGAATAATAATAAACTATTTACTAAAATTGAGTCAAGTAAATATCAAAAATAATTTTAAAAAATTTAAAACTTTGGTACTGAACCAACTCGTTGTTATCATATTTTCACAAGTATTTTATGGTGACAAAATACTGAACTAACAAAAGAAGAATTCCACTTATATCATTTACATGATATTGAGTCTGAATGTTTTTCCCACTCCAAATGATTACTTTTATTGAAAGAATTCAACACACCTGATTAATGAAATGTTGATTTTTCAGAAGAGATGTCAGTAACCAATAGTGAATGCTTACATCTCTGTCTCTTGTTACCTGCAATCTATCAATGATTTATTGAGCATCTTTGAATTCAGCTTTCTCACGTGTAAAACAAAGATAACTTTTTTGCAAATAAATATAAAATACATTACAAAGATTTTTATCAGAAGCATAATAAAAATGTAATATATCATCCTCATCATTTTCATAACTGTTATCTTTATCCCAACAACTTCAAGGATTGAGATTAGTTTTCTTCACATCCCTGAACCTATTTATTATTTTTTAAAACAGCTATTCATTTATGTATATACTTGTTTGTTTTTTTTTTTTTGTTTTTTTTTTGAGACGGCATCTTGCTTTGTTGCCCAGGCTGGAGTTCAATGGCACAATCATAGCTCACCGCAGCCTCAAACTTTTGGGGTCAAGCAATCCTCCCACCTCAGCCTCCTGAGTAGCTGAACTGCAGACATATGTCTCTATGCCCAACTCCTGAATCTCCCTATAGCAAAGGTTTTCCCCTATAATTATGAAAAATATCAGATATTATGTTGAAAAGTTAAATAAATTTGAAGAACTATTTACTGGTAATTTTTGTGCTATTATGTATGCTAACTAAGATTGATGGTATCAGGGCTAATGACCCTGTAAATTAGAAAATATTTGTTTTTATTGGTTCTTTTTCTTATTCAGCATGCTTGAGAATATGAAACAATTTAGTTACGTAGTGACATTTTTACTAGGAAGTTAGCAATTACTATAAAATATGAAATTAAAAATATATTAAATATTCAATATCTGAGCTCTTGTCCTCTATAATTTGTCAGAGAAAAGGACATTTCAGTAACCATAGAAAAAGCATTTAAATAAGACCTTACATAACATACTATATTTATACTTTGTTTCTTTTTTTTTGTTAAAAAAACTTATTGATGGGCTTATGTATTATTCTGTTTCACTTTTCTTTTTTCTGATCCAGTTTGCCTACAATATCTGTTTTAGCATAGTATACTTGACATTTGTTTATTTTTTACTTGTCAAACGTTATAAAGAAAAAAATGACTGGAAATTCCTGTTGTTTTATTAAATGTTTGTTGCAGACACTTCTGTCTATCTTAACTCTATTCACCTCTACTTTCTTCTTAAATGCAACATTTTGATCTAGTTTATTGTGGCAATAAATCCATCACATTACACCCATCACATTACGTCCACTCTGATTTCACACTTTCTCTATAGCAAACGGTGGACTTGAGGCATGGATTTGTCCGATGAGAACAAATGAAAAGTGATATCTATCAGGAAAATCTTTTATTTTTTTCTTAGAAAAAAAAAAAAAAAAGGTGTATTCATCAAGGTTCTCCAGATAAACAGAAATAATAGGAGAGAGAGACAGATTAATTGATTATGGAGGCCAACAAATCTGCTAACTGGGGAACCAGGAAAGCCGGTGGTATAATTTACTTCAAGTCTGAAGACCCGAGAGCAAGGAGTGCCAGTGTCCAAGAACTGGAGGCGATGGATGACCCACATCCAACAGAGAGAGCAAATTTGCCCTTCCTCTGCCTCACCAGATTGGATGCCAGCGAGGGTGATCATCTTTGTGCTGTCTACCAATTCAGATGCTAAGCTCTTCCAGAAACACTCTCACAGACACACATAAAAAGTGTTGTACCAGCTATCTGAACATCCCTTAGCCCTTTCAAGTTAACCTAAAGTTAATCATTATTAAAGGTAAGGCACAATGACATCATTATCTGTATTTCCCCTTTTCTCCAGCTGTGCATTCTTATATAATGACTAAAGCTTCAGCAGATATCTTGCTGTCTCGGGAGAAATGCCCAGTTAATTAGACACATTGGCGCTACATATTCTAGTGACCTCCTGATTACTGAGCAAGATAGATATATTTGTTTCTCTTCTTTTTCATTTTTTTCTTTCTACTTTTTTTCGATATAATTTACACAATGAGGTGTTAAGAATGTATCCCATTGTAGAAACTATTTATTGTTAAACTATCTATTTGTTAAGAATGCATCCCATTGTATGACACAGAAAACCCTATTGACTATGGCTTAAAAAAACAAGTGTTTATTTGTCCATGCATGACCAAATATTCCTGGCATAAGGGAGTTACTTCTTTTGATTCAGCTCCTCAAATGTACTACCGGAGACTCTGCCTTACATTTGATTTTACATAATTTATTTATTTGCATATGTAAAATATTCACATGATTTCAAAGACAAAATTATGCCACAAGACAGAATCGAAGAAGGCTTGTTTCCAAGCCCATCCCCTCCATGCTTCTCCTCCTTTTCTTCAGGTGTAATTACTTATATGTTTTTAAATATTTAAAAAGTATATTATGGCCGGGCGCGGTGGCTCATGCCTGTAATCCCAACACTTTGGGAGGCCGGGGTGGATGGATCGCCTGAGGTCAGGAGTTTGAGAACATCTTGTCCAACATGCTGGAACCCCGTCTCTACTGAAAATATAAATAAATTAGCTGGGCATGGTGGCAGGCACATGTAGTCCCAGCTACTTGGGAGGATGAGGCAGGAGAATCGTTTGAACCTAGGAGGCCGAGGTTGCAGTAAGCTGAGATCGCGCCCTCCAGCCTGGGCGACAAGAGCAAGACTTCGTCTCAAAGAACAAAAAAAAATTATAATATACTTACAATGATGGAAATTATGTTATAAATATACATTTTGATGAATTCTCATAGATCAATCATACCTGTGTATCTACCACCAAGGTGCAGAAATAGAATATTACCAGCACCCCAGAAACTATCCTTGTGTCCTCCTTGGTTGCTACTCCCTATTCTCTCCAGAGACAACTGCTCACTTAAAACACTATGGATTAGCTTTGGCAGATTTTGAACTACATATAAGTGGAGTAATACATATGTGTTCTTTTCTGCTTGGTTTCTTTCACTTGGCAATATATTTATGACATCCATCCATGTTGTGTGTAGTAAAAATGTTCCCTCTTTTTTATTCCTGTTAACATAATCTGTTCTATTTATTCTTTTCTATTCTATTCTATACTGATATATAGTATATCATAATTTGTTTATCTCTTTTGGGAGCTGAGCAATGAGAACACATAGACACAAGGAGGGGAATGACATACACTGGGGCCTGTCTGGGGAGAGTGGGGAGAGGATGGGAGAGCATTAGGGAAAAGAGCTAATGCATGCTCTCTTATACTTTTTTACCACATGGCCCACCTACCAACCTCAGAGGAATAACTTTCTTTCTCATACTTTGTACAACACAACTGCAAAATTGCTGCCCTAGTTTCACACACCATATCTGTTTATAAAGCAGAAAGAAAGGCAGTTATTGGCATCAGTTGTCACTTTCCCTATAACAATGAATTCCATAGGAGAACGTTTTATATGTCTTACCACTAGAAATTAGTTACATAGAAAATTGTAGCCAAAAGGGAGTGTAAGGAAAACAAAACAAAACAAAACAAAACCTTGCACCAATAAACACAAAAAAGGTTTCATCTGAGCCATTTTCTGCCATGTTTAGAAATTAAACGTATTAGAATTAAAGGGAGAAAAAACATATAATGCACAAAAATTATATGTTTTTTTTATTTGCTTGTTTTGTTTTGTTTTTGTTTTTTGTTTTGTCTTGAGGCGGAGTTTTGCTTTTGTTGCCCAGGCTGGAATACAATAGCACAATCTCTGCTCATTGCAACCTCTGTCTCCTGGGTTCAAGCGATTCTCCTGCCTCAGCCTCTTGAGTAGCTGGGATAACAAGTAGATTTTGGAGAATTTCAGATTTAAACTCTCAGAGTTTCACCGATATGTCTTCGTTATATTCATAATACCATTTTGATTAACTCCTCCAAATATCCAACAACACAAAGAAAACATTTTTCAAGAATGTATTAGTATTTTTTTATCAAAAAGACATTCTGAAAACCAATAAGTAATATTTTCTTTTCTTAAATTATTTATTCACAAAAAGACAATTAATGCAGTTCAGAAATTTTGCATAATTAATTAAAGGAGTATATTAACATTGTAAGTAATTTACACATGTCTGTTCATAGGAAATAGTAATGTCATAATACTGGAGGCCATTCAAGAGGTGAATTGAAATTTCTTAATCGCTTAATGAGTCAACACTTAGCCTACTTTTTACCCTTGGGTTGCATAATACTAATAGTCTACTAACTCAAAATTATCTGTTTTAAAATTCTATTAACAGAAATTAAGTCAAAAAAGCAGAATGGCATTTTCTCAGAAAATCCCTTATATTTAATCATAGTTCATAGTAGTTAACCATTTTATAACAACTTAATCATCTAAACCTCTCATATTAATGTGTTTTGAACTCACACTACAAAACAAGAGTAACAAATTGCTGAAAAATATGGTAACACTAAACTATTTATAACCCAAGGCCTTTAGAATCATTATGTAGTGTTTCAAGCTTTTCATACATTTAGAAGAGAGGTCACAATGAAATTTGTTGTAGTTCAAAATGGTCATAATACAGGGAACCCTGAAAATATTTTAATCTTATTATGTAGGTCAATAAAAATGTGATTAAATGGAACTAGAAGCTAAATATCACATATATTCTGAATTATTTTTGTCTTATCAGTGAGACCTAGATATCCCAGGGCTAACTCAAGTGAAATAATTCTATAAATTTCAAAAAAATATGTTGTATAAACTACATAATTTTCAGAATTCTTGCTAAAGTAATAGAGAAATTTGTTAGAAAGACTGTGTTATGGGCAAAATTGGGTTTTCAAAAATTTGTATCTTATAGTCCTTACCCTCGTTATCTCAGAATGTAACTGTATTTTGAGATAGAGTTTTTAAAAGAGGTAATTATGCCAAAATAAGGTTAGTAGTGTAGGACCTACTCCAGTATGACTGATTTCTTTTCAAGAAGAAGACATTAAGACACAGAGGAAAGTCTATGTGAAGACACAGGCAGAAGATGGCCATCTACAAGCCAAGAAGAGAGGTCTTAGAAGAAATCAAACCTAATGGCACCTTGATCTCAGACTTATGACTTCTAGATTTATGACATAATTAATTTCTGTTGTTGATGCCACCCAGCCGGTGCTAATTTGTTGTAGTAGCCCTAGCAAACAGATACAGATTGCAAAAATACAGCATTTTAATAAGTCAAGAAAAAAATACTTACCATATTGGTAATATTCTCTTCTGCCCTAAATTCATCCCTCTCCTTGATGTGGATCTACTAAAACAGCGTTGTCAACTAGCAGACCTCAATTCTAGGCCCAATTTTGTCATATAATTAAACTCCCCACTAGCTCCATGTTTTGTTAGAGGAAAATGTATATAAAATAAAGAGCAGTTAGGCAAGGTATGATAATTCATTGACTTTTAGTTTCAATTGTCAGGTTATTATTAGAACTTAACGTTTCTTGTCAGTCTTTATGTCTGCATGTTATCACCCTTATTTTTTAATTATTATTTTTTATTTTGATAGTTTTTAAAGTACAGATGGTTTTTTTTTTTTTTTTTTTTTTTTTTTTTTTGGGGTTTTTCGTTTTTCCCCGGTGTGGGGTGTGGGGGGGAATTTTGTTGCCCCCGAGTAACCCCCCCCCGGGTAGTTTTTTGTATTTTTTTTTAGTAGAGACGGGGTTTCACCATGTTAGCCAGGATGGTCTCGATCTCCTGACCTCGTGATCCACCCGCCTCGGCCTCCCAAAGTGCTGGGATTACAGGCTTGAGCCACCGCGCCCGGCCAAGTACAGATGGTTTTAGGTTACATAGATGAGGTCTATAGTGATCAGTTATGAGATATTTAGTGCACCTGTCAACTGGGCAGTATACACTATACTCAGTATGTAGTCTTTTATTCCAAACACCCTTCCCATCCTGAGTCCCCAAAGTTCATTATATTACTCTGTATGTATTTATGTCATCATAGCTTAACTCCCACTTATAAATGAGAACATACAGTATTTGGTTTTACATTCCTGAGTTCCTCCACTTAGAATAATGGGCTCCAGCTCCATCCAAGCTGTGGCAAAAGACATTATTTCATTTCTATTATGGATGAGTAGTATTCCATGGTATGTATAAACCACATTTTCTTTATCTTTTGGTTGATGAAGTACTTAGGTTGGTTACATATCTTTGTAATTGTGTATTGTGCTGCTACAAACATGCGCATGCATGTGTCTCTTTCATATAATGACATCTTTTCTTTCTGGTAGATATACAGTAGTAGGATTGCTGGATTGAATGGTAAATCTATGTTTAGTTCTTTAAGGAATGTTCATACTGTTTTCCACAGAGGTTATACTGATTTACATTCCCACCAGCAGTGCAAAAGTGTTCCCTTTTCATCACACCCAAATCAACATCTATTGTTTATTGACTTTTAAATTATGGCTATTCTTGCAAGAGTAAGGTGGTATCTCATTGTAGTTTTAATTTGCATTTTGCTGATGATTAGTGATGTTGAACTTTTTATATATGTTTATTGGTTGTTTGTATATTTTCTTTTCAGAAATGTCTATTCATGTCCTTTCCTCATTTTTTTCAGGGGATTATTTTTTTTCTTGCTGATTTGTTTGAGTTCCTTGTGTATTCTGAATACTAGTCCTTTGTCAAATGCATAGTTTTCAAATATTTTCTTCATCTCTATGGATTATCTGTTTATTCTGCTAGTTACTTCTTTTGCTATGCAGAAACTTTTTAGTTTAATTAGGTCCAAGTTATTTATTTTTGTTTTTGTTGCATTTGCTTTTTGGATCTTAGTCATGAATGCTTTTCCTAGGCCAATATCCTGAAAAGGTTTTCCAATATTATCTTCTAGAAATTGTATAATATGTGATGTATCACATTTATTGACTTGCATATGTGAAAACATCCCTGCATTCCTGGAATAAAACCCACTTGATCATGAGGTATTATCTTGCTGTTGGATTCAATTAGCTGGTATTTTATTGGGGATTTTTGCATCTATGTTCATAGATTGAACATTGTGCTATAGTTTTCTTTTTTGTTGTTATGTTATTATGTCTTTCCCTGCATTTAGCATTAGTGAGATATTGGCTTCATGGAATAATTTAGGGAGGATTTCCTCTTTCTCTATCTTTCGGAATAGTTTCAGTAGGATTGGGACCAATTCTTCCTTTAATATCTGATAGAGTTTAGCTGTGAATCTATCTGGTCCTGGACTTTTTTGCTGGCAATTTTTAAATTACAGATTAAATTTCACTTCTTGTTTTTGGTCTGTTTACAGTTTCCATTCCTTCCTCATTTAATCTGGGAGGGTTGCATATTTCCAGGAACTTATCCATTTCCTCTAGATTTTCTAGTTTATGTGTGCAAAGGTGTTAATAGTAGCCTTACATGATATTTTGTATTTTTGTGTTATCAGTTGTAATAGCTCTAGTTTCATTTCTAATTGAGCTTATTTGGATTTTATCTCCTCTTTTCTTGGTTAATCTCACTAATGGTTTATCAATTTTTTTTATCTTTTCGAAGTACTAGCTGTGTGTTTCATTTATCTTCTTTGTTTGTTTGTTTGTTTGTTTTAATTTAATTTAGTTCTGCTCTACTATTTTTTTCTTTCTTCTGCTGGATTTTGGATTTAGTTTGTTCTTGTTTTTCTAGTTCCTTGAGGTATGACGTTAGTTTGCTAATTTGTGATTTTCAGACTTTTGATGTAGACATTTGACACTATGAACATTTTTCTTAGCACTGCTTTTGCTGTACCTCAGAAGTTTTGATAACTTGTGTCACTGTTATTATTCATTTCAAACATTTTTAAAATTTTCATCTTGATTTTATTATTTACCCCCAAAATCATTCAAAAGCAGATTATATAATTGTCATGTATTTGTATAGTTTTGAGGTTTCTTTTTAGAGTTGATTTCCAGTTTCATTCCACTGTGGTCTGAGGAGATACTTGATATGATTTCAATTTACTTAAGTTTTTTGAGACTTGTTTTGCCACCTATTGTATGGTCTATCTTGGAGAATATTCCATGTGCCGATAAGAAGGATGTGTAAGCTGCAGTTGTTGAGGAGAATGTTCTGTAAATATCCATTAACTTCATTTGTTCTAGGGTATAGTTTAAGTCCATTTTTTGTTGTTGACTTTCTATTCTCAGTGGAGTATTGAAGTTCCCCACTATTTTGTTGTTGTTGTCTATCTCATCTTTTAAGTCTGGTAGCAATTGTTTTGTGAATCTGGGAGTTCCAGTGTTAAGTGCATATAAATAAAACATTGTAATATCTTCTTGTCGGACTGATCCTTTTATTATTATATAATGTTCTTCTGTGTCGGCTTTTTGTTTGTTGTTTTACTGTTGTTGCTTAAAGTCTGTTTTGTCTGATATAGGAATAGCTACTCCTGCTCACTTTGCTTTCAATTTGCATTGAATATCTTTTTCCACCCTTTACCTTGAGTTCTTAAGAATCCTCATGTTAGGTGAGTTTCTTGAAGACAATGGATAGTTGGTTGATGGTTTTTAAAATTCATTCTGCTATTCTGTAGCTTTTAAGTGTTGCATTTAGGCCATTTACATTCGACATTAATATCCACATGGGAAGTACTGTTCTATACAACATGTTAATTTTTACCTAGGTACTTTATTTTTTCACTGTGTTATTGTTTCATAGGCCCTGTGAGTATTATGCTTTCAGAAAGTTCTATTTTGGTGCACATGAAGCTTCTGTTTCAAGATTTAGAACTCCATTTAGCATTTCTTATATTGCTGGTTTGGTAGTGGCAAATTCCCTTAGCATTTGTTTGTCTGAAAAAGACTTTATCTTTCCTTTATTTATAAAGCTTAGTTTTGCAGGATACAAAATTCTTGGCTGACCATTATTTTGTTCAAGAAGGCTAAAGATAGGACCCAAAGACCCTCCTGTCTTGTAAGGTTTCGGCTTAGAAGTCTGTTGTTACTCTGATAGGTTTTCTCTTGCAGGTAACCTAATGCTTTCATCTTACAGCTGTTAGAATTATTTCCTTCATTTTGACTTTAGGTAGCCTGGTGAACGCGCCTTAGTGATTATCTTTTTGCAATCAATTTCCGAAGAGTTCTTTGAGCATCTTGTATTTGTATATCTAAATCTCTAGCAAGGCTAGGGAAGTTTTTCTCAATTATTCTCTCAAGTAAATTTTCCAGACATTTAGCCTTCTCTTCTCCGTCAGGAACATCAATTATTCTTAGGTTTGAATGTTTAATGTGATCCCAAATTTCTTGCAGAATTTGTTTTTTTGTTTGTTTGCTTCTTTATTTTTATCTTTGTCTAATTAGGTTAATTCAATAGACTTGTTTTGAGCTCTGATATTCTTTCTTCTACTTGTTCTAGTCTATTGTTTAAATGTTCCACTGCATTTTTAAAAATTTACCTATTTGCATCTTTCATTTACAGAAGTTCTGATTGGTTTTTCTTTATGAATTATATCTCGCTGGAAAATTTTCATTCACATCCTAAATTGCTTTTTAATTTCTTTATGTTGGTTTTCACCTTTCTCTGCTATCTCCTTGAGTAGGTAGCAGAGAAAGGTGAAAACCAATATAAAGAATAATCATTCTCCTGAATTCTTCATTTGGTATTTCACATATTTGATCTTGGTTTAGGTATGTTGCTGAGAAGCTACTGTGATCGTTTAGAGGTGTTATGGAGCACTATTTTGTCACATTACCAGAATTAATTTTTTTTTTGTTTCTTCTAATTTTGGTAGACTATTCCAATTATTCTTGAATTTATTTTTGATTTGATTATGTTTTTTTTTTCTCTCTCTCTTAAGGATGTGACTTTAATGTTTATAGTTTATTATAACCCAATTTGGTTCCTGGTGCTTTTAGGATGGAAAATTCTTTATGATTTCCTTGGTTATATAGAGTAGTCATGTGCTGGCTTTCTCAAATGCTGATTGTAGTAGTTATGTACTTCATGTGCGGTCAAGCTTATTGTCTGTTATGAGGTTAGAATGGCAAGGATCTCTTGAAGCTTAAATAATTCCTCCATTATGTGTACTTTTAAATTTATTTATTATTTCCTCAGTTTTCTATTTACCAAGTTGATGCTTCAGGCTTCATACCAGTAGGGGATGTACCCCTGGGTAAAAAAAAATAGTTGTAGCTAAAGCAGGTGGGTAGATGCAATACCCAGTGTTGGGCAGAGGCCCCAGCCTTGATAAAGTTGTCTGTGGGAGCTCACAATTAGATGCACTGAGGTTTTATCAGAAAGAAGGGTGACAGTGACCTCAGCTCCTCTGCTGGGTCAACAAGAAAGCTATCTACCTCACTCCTGTCCAGTGTTCCAGCTATTCAAGTCAGACAGGCACCTTTTTTTTTTTTTTTTTTTTTCTAATCTGTAGGAATGTTGATGTTCCAAGTAGAGAGAAATTGTGACACTGTCCTTGTTCGAGCCTGAAACTGGGGAGTGCTCTTCCTGTGGGGATATAATCACCCTTAATTTTTCCAGGAAGGCTGTCTACAGTTGCATCCATGCTGACTTGCCATGGGAGGAGTTCCAGCTCTGCCTGCAGTGGTGGAAAGAGGGGAACAAAGACCCCTTCACCTAGACCCTTTGTGAGCATGCAGACTGCCTGATTATTGGGATAGAGGATAGAGATGCAGACTTTTTCTCCTGTTTCCAGCCTGCCATTGTGCCTCTGCTGAAAGAAACTTCCCACCAGTGGAAAGATTTGAGACTCAAAGACTGCTGTCCTTATACTTTTGCTCCACAGGGTGTTCCCTTGATGTAGTGCTCTCCCTCTTCCACTAGGAGTAGGAGCTCCTGAGAGCCAGACTACATTGATTGCTGTTATTCTTCTGGGTTGAGCCACCCAGTGGGGCTTCCACACTCTGGGCCATTGCTGGAAAATATCTGCAAGAGAGCCGGTGATGTGATCTGTCTTCAAGTCTCCCAGCAGTGGATACCAGTGCCAGCTCTAATGGGTGGGGGTGGAGATTGACATAGACTCTGTGAGATTCCTTGTTGTAGACAGTGTGCTGGCTTACTCAAATGCTACTTATAATTGTAGTGAACTTGTCACGTGGACAGAATCAGGATCTCTTGAGATCCAGAGTGTTGTGGGTGGTGGTGATAGCTACCTGTGCAGTCATTTTCTCCTTCCTGAGTGCCATGTTATTCTACCTAGAGATATTTTAATGGACAGTGTTGGTTGGCCTCAAGCCAGGAGGTGTTACTTTCAAAAGAGCACCAGCTGCAGTAGTAACAGTGGGATTTGAGCCTTCTCTAAGTTGCCCAGGGTAAGTATTCTGGTTTCTTTTTTTTTATTTCCCACTTTTCTTTTAAGTTCAAGGGTACATGTGCAGGATGTGTAGGTTTGTTATGTAGGTAAAGGTGTGCCAAGGTGTTTTTTGCACAGATAATCCCATCACCCAGGTATTAAGCCAAGCATCCATTAGCTATTCTTCCTGACGCTCTCCCTCCAATAGACCCAACTGTGTGTTGTTCCCCACCATATGTTGATGTGTTCTCCTCATTCAGCTCCTGCTTATGAGAACTTGTGGTATTTGGGTTTCTGTTCCTGTGATAGTTTGCTGAGGATAATGTCTTCCAGCATCCATATTCCTGCAAAGGACATGATCTCATTCCTTGTTATGGATGCATAGTATTCCATGGTGTATATGTATCATGTTTTCTATGTCAAGTCCACTGTTAATGAGAATATAGGTTGATTCCAAGTCTTTCCTATTGTGAATAGTGCTACGGTGAACATATTTGTTCATGTATCTTTATAATAGAATGATTTATTTTCCTTTGTGTATATACCCAGTAATGGGATTGCTGGGTCAAATGGTATTTCTGCCTCTAGATCTCAGGAATCCCCATACTGTCATTCACAATATTTGAACAAATTTAGATTCCCACCAACAGTATAAAGGTGCTCCTTTTCTTGCACAACTTCTCCAGCATCTGTTGTTTATTGACTTTTAAATAGTAGCCATTCTGATTGGTGTGAGATGGTATCTCATCATGGTCTTCATTTGCATTTCTGTAATGATCAGTGCTGTCGAGCTTTTTTTTCATATGTTTGTTGGCCACATGTATGTATTATTTTGAGGAGTATCTGTTCTTGTTCTTTGTTCACTTTTTAATGAGATTGGTTTTCCTTGTAAATTTATGTAAGATTCTTGTAGATGCTGACTATTAGATGCAAATCTATCCTTTGTCAGATAGATTGCAAAAATTTTATTTTGTAGGTTGTCTGTTCACTCTGATGATAGTTTATTTTGCTGTGCAGAAGCTCTTTGATTTAATTACATTCCATTTGTCAATTTTTGCTTTTGTTGCAATTATTTTTGTCATCTTAATCATAAAATCTTTGTCCGTGACTATGTCCTGAATGGTATTACTTAGATTTTTCTAGGGTTTTTATAGTTTTGAGTATTACATTTAAGGCTTTAATCCATCTTGACTTGATTTTTGTAGGGTGTAAAAAAGGAGTCCAGTTTCGATTTTCTGCCATATGGCTAGCCAGTTCTCCCAGCATCATTTCTTATATAGGATTTTTCCCCATTGCTTGTTTTTATCAAGTTAATCAAAGATCAGATGGCTGCAGGTGTGCGGTCTTATTTCTTGGTTCTCTATTCTGTTCCATTGGTTTATGTGTCTGTTTTTGTACCAGTACCATGCAGTTTTGGTTACCATAACCTTGTAGCATTGTTTGAAGATGGGTAGCATGATGCTTCCAGAATTTTTATTTTTGCTTAGGACTGTCATTGACTATTCAGGCACTTTTCTGGTTTACTACAAATTTTAAAATATTTTTTCTAATACTGTGAAGAATGTCAATAGTAGTTTAATGGGAACAGCATTGAATCTATACATTTCTTTGGGTAGTATGACTATTTTCATGATATTGATTCTTCCTTTTCATGAGCATAAAATGTTCTTCCATTTGTTTGTGTCATCTCTAATCTTTCTGAGCAGTGGTTTGTATTTCTCCTTGAAGAGGTCCTTTAGTTCACTTGTTAGCTGCATCCCTAGGTATTTTATTCTTTTTGTGGCAATTGAGAATGGGAGTTCATTCCTGATTTAGCCCTCGATTTGCCTGTTGTTGGTGTATAGGAATGCTAGCAATTTTTGGGCATTAATTTTGTAACCTGAGACTTTCCGGAAGTTGCTTATCAGCTTAGGAAGCTTTGGGGCTGAGATGATGGACTTTTCTAGATACAGAATCATGTCATCTGCAAACAAAGATTGTTTGACTTTCTCTCTTCCTATTGAAATACCCTATATTCATTTCTCTTGCCTGATTGCCCTGGCCAGAACCTCCAATACTATGTTGAATAGGAGTGGTGAGACAGGGCACATTTTTCTTGTGCTGGTTTTCAAGGGGAATGCTTTCAGCTGTTGCCCATTCATTTTGATATTGGCTGTGGGTTTGTCACATAGGGCTCTCATTATTTGGAGGTATGTTCCTTCAATACCTAGTTTATTGAGAGTTTTTAACATGAAGAGCTGTTGAATTTTGTCAAAGGCCTTTTCTACATCTATTAAGATAATCTTTTTTTTTTTTTTTTTTTTTGCCTTTAGTTCTGTTCAAATGATAAATCACATTTATTGATTACTGTATACTGAACCACACTTGCATCCCAGGGATGAAGCCTACTTAATTGTAATGGGTAAGCTTTTTAATGCTGCTGGATTAGGCTTGCCAATATTTTGTTGAGGATTTTTGCTCACCAAAAATATTATCCTTATTTGTTTTTTTTTTTAATCTCTGCTAGGTTTTGATATCAGGTTGATGCTGATCTCACAGAATGAGTTAGGGAGGAGTCCCTTCTTTTCAATTTGTTGGGAATAGTTTTTGTAGAAATAGTCTCAGGTTTTCTTTTTGCCTCTGGTAGATTTCAGCTGTGAATCCATCTGGTCCTAGGCTTTTTTTACATTGGTGGACTATCTAATAATGCCTCAATTTCAAAACTCATTATTGGTATATTCAGATATTTAACTTCATCCTGGTTCAGTCTTGGGAAAGTATATGTGTCCCGGAATTTATCTACTTTTTCTAGAGTTTCTAGTTTATATACATAGAAGTGGTTATAGTATTCTATGTTGGTTGTTTGTATTTTTGTGGGGTCAGTAGTAACATCCTCCTTATTTCTGATTGTGTTTATTTGAATCTTCTCTCTTTTCTTCTTTATTAGTCTAACTAGCAGTCTCTCTATTTTATTAATTTTTTCAAAAGAGTAGCACCTAGATTTGTTTATTTTCTAAAGGGCTTGTGTGTGTGCGTGTGTGTGTGTGTGCCTTCTTCAGTTTAGCTCTGATCTTGGTTATTTCTTGTCTTCTGCTTGCTTTGAGATTTGTTTGCTCTTGGTTCTCTAGTTCTTTTAGTTGTGATGTTCGGTTGTTAACTACATATCTTTCTGGCTTTTTGATGTAAGCATTTAGTGCTATAAATTTATCTTTTAACATGGCTTTAGCTGTGTCCCAGAAATTCTGGTAAATTGTCTCTTTGTTCTCATTAGAACTTCTTTATTTCTGCCTTAATGTCATTGTCATTATTTACCCAAGACTCACTCAGAGCAGGTCATTCAATTTCTATGTAGTTGTGTGGTTTTGAGTGAATTTGTTAATTTTGAGGTCTAATTGGATTGTGTAGTGGTCTGAGAGACTGCTTTCTATTATTTCAGAATTTGCATTTGCTGAGGAGTGCTTTACCTCCAAATATGTGATTCATTTTATTTTTGTTTTTTTATGGGCTACTTTTTTTGGTTATACTTTAAGTTCTGGGATACATGTGCAGAGCATGCAAGTTTGTTACATAGGTATACACGTGTCATGGTGGTTGATGCACTCATCAACCCGTCACCTACATTAGTTATTTCTCCTAATGCTATTCCTCGCCTAGCTCCCACCCCCAACAGGTCCCGTTGTGTAATGTTCCCTCCCTGTGTCCATGTGTTCTCACTGTTCAACTCCCACTTAGTGAGAATATGCAGTGTTTGGTTTTCTGTTCCTGTGTTAGTTTGCTGAGAATGATGGCTTCCAGCTTCATCCATGTCCCTGCAAAGGACATGAACTCATCCTTTCTTATGGCTGCATAGTATCCCATGGTGTATATGTGCTACATTTTCTCTATCCAGTCTATCATTGATGGGCATTTGGGTTGGTTCCAAGTCTTTGCTCTTGTGAACAGTACTGCAATAAACATACATGTGCTTGTGTCTTTATAGCAGAATGATTTATAATCCTTTGTGTATATACCCAGTAATGAGATTGCTGCATCAAATGATATTTCTGGTTCTAGATCCTTGAGGAATCTCCACGCTGTCTTTCACAATGGTTGAACTAATTTACACTTCCACCAACATTCTCTAAGTGTTCCTATTTCTCCACATTGTCTTTAGCAACTGTTGTTTCTGAACTTTTTAATGATCATCATTCTAGCTGGCATGAGATGGTATCTCATTGTGGTTTTGATTTGCATTTCTCTGATGACCAGTGATGATGAGCTTTTTTTTTTTTTTCATATGTTTGTTGGCCACATGAATGTCTTCTTTTGAGAAACATCTGTTCATATCTTTTGCCCACTTTTGGATGAAGTTGTTTGTTTGTTTTCTTGTAAATTTGTTTAAGTTCTTTGTAGATTCTGGATACTAGCCCTTTGTCAGATGGTTAGATTGCAAAAATTTTCTCCCATTGTGTAGGATGCCTGTTCACGCTGATGATACTGTCTTTTGCTGTGCAGAATCTCTTTAGTTTAATTAGATCCCATTTGTCAATTTTGGCTTTTGTTGCCATTGCTTTTGGTGTTTTAGTCTTGAAGTCTTTGCCCATGCCTGTGTCCTGAAGGGTATTTCCTAGGTTTTCTTCTAGGGTTTTTATGGTTTTAAGTCTTACATTTAAGTCTGTAATCCACCTTGAGTTAATTTTTGTATAAGGTGTTAGGAAAGGGTGCAGTTTCAGTTTTCTGAATATGGCTAGCCAGTTTTCCCAGCACCATTTATTAAAAAGGAAATCCTTTCCCCATTTCTTGTTTTTGTCTGGCTTGTCAAAGATCAGATGGCTGCAGATGTGTGGTATTATTTCTGAGGACTCTGTTCTGTTCCATTGGTCTATATCTCTGTTTTGGTACCAGTGCCATGCTGTTTTGGTTACTGTAGCCTTGTATTACAGTTTGAAGTCAGGTAGCGTGATGCCTCCAGCTTTGTTCTTTTTGCTTAGGATTGTCTTGGCTATGCAGGCTCTTTTTTGGTTCCACTTGAAATTTAAAGGAGTTTTTTCTAATTCTACTAAGAAAGTTAATGGTAGCCTGATGGGTATAACATTGAATCTATACATTACTTTTGGCAGTATGACCATTTTCATGATATTAATTCTTCCTATCTATGAGCATGAAATGTTTGTCCATTTGTTTGTGTCCTCTCTTATTTCCTTGAGCAGTGATTTGTAGTCCTCTTTGATCAATTTTAGAGTTATTGCCATGTGGTGAGGAGAATAATGTATATTCTATTGTTTTGGGGTGTAGAGTTCTGTATATATCTGTCAGGTCCACTTTATCCAGAGGTGAGTTCAGTTCCTGAATGTTTTTGTTAATTTTCTCCCTCAGTGATCTGTCTAAAATTGTCAGCATAGTGTTGCATTTTCCCACTGTTATTGTGTGGGAGTCTAAGTCTATTTGAAAGTATCTAAAAACTTGCTTTATGAATCTGGGTGCTCCTGTATTAGATGCATATATGTTTAAGATAGCTAGTTCTTCTTGTAAATTAAACCATTTATCATTATGGAATCCCCTTCTTTGTCTTTTTTGATCTTTGTTTGTTAAAGCCTGTTTTGACAGAAACTAGGATTGCAACCCCTGCTTTTATTTCTGTTTCCTGTTTGCTTGGTAAATTTTCCTCCAACCCTTTGTTTTGAGCCTATGTGTGTCTCTGCATGTGAGATGGGTCTCTTAATTACAGCATACCAATGGGTCTTCATTCTATATTCAGCTTTCTATTGTGTGTCTTTTAATTGTGATATTCAGCCTGTTTACATTTAAGGTTAGTATTATTATGTGTGGATTTGATCCTGTCATCGTGATCTTAGCTGGTTATTATGCAGATTTGTTTATGTGATTGCTTTATAATGCCACTGGTCTGAGAAATTCAGTGTGTTTTTGAAGTGGTTGGTAATAATCTTTTCTTTCCATATTTAGTGCTTACTTCAGAAGCTCTTGTAAGGCCAGCGTGGTAACAAATTTCCTCAGCATTTGCTTGTTCAGAAAGGATGTTAACCTTTTTTTTTTTTTTTTTTTTTTCTTTTTGCTTATGAAGCTTAGTTTGGCTGCATATGAAATTTGGGGTTGGGAATTTTTTTCTTTAACAATATTGAATATTGGTTCTCAAACTCTTCTGGCTTGTAGGGTTTCCACTGAAGGGTGCGTTGGTAGCCTAATAGAATTATCTTTGTCAGTGACCTGGTTTTTCTTGCTGCCTTTAACATATTTTTTTTTCCTTTTGACCTTGAAGAATCTAATAATTATGTGTCTTGGGGATGATCTTCTCATGGAGTATCTTTCTGAGGTTCTCTGCATTTTTTGAATTTGAATGTTTCCTTGTCTTGCTAGGTTGTGGAAATTCTACTGGATAATATCCAGAGGTATGTTTTCCAACTTGGTTCCATTCTCCCCATCTGTTTCGGGTACCCCAATTAGTTGTAGATTCAGTCTCCTTACATAATACCATATTTCTCAGAGATTCTGTTCTTGCCTTTTCATTCTTTTTTCTCTCTTCTTGTCTGCCTGTCTTAATTCAGAAAGCCAGTGATCCAGCTCTGAGATTTTTTCTTCTGCTTGGTCTATTATTCTACCAATACTTGTGATTGCATTGTGAACTTCTTGTAATGTGTTTTTCAACTCTAACAGGTCAATTATATTTCTCTTTAAACTGGCTATTTTGGCTGTCAGCTCCTGTATTTTTTAAATCATCATTCTTATCTTCTTTGCCTTGGGTTACAACATGTACTTATAGCTCAGTGAAGTTTGTTATTTCCACATTCTGAAGTCTACTTTTGTCATTTCAGCCATCTCAGACACAGCCCAGTTCTGAGCCCTTGCTGGAGAGGTGTTGCAGTCATTTGGAGGAAAATTGGGCATCTGGCTTTTTGAGTTTTAAGCATTTTTGCTTTGATTCTTTCTCATCTTTGTGGGCTTATATGCTACCTTCAATCTTTGAGTTTGCTGACCTTTGGATGGGTTTGTGTGTGTGTATGTGGTTTTGTTATTATTGTTGTTGTTGTCCCCTCCCTCCAGGCACTCTGTCTCAGAGAGAGAGCAGAGCTTTCTCCGTAATACCTGCAGATGGGTATAGCTACAGGCCCTGGCTGGGTGGCCCTGCCCAGTAAGGAGGAATGGATTGGGGTCCCACTTAAAGAAGCAGTCTGTCCATGATCTGGCAAAGCCACTGTGCTACACTGCTGCGGGGACCCTTTCTTATCTGGACCATTTGGACTCTCCAAAGTCCAAAAGTTGGAATGACTGAGTCAACCAAACAGCAGAGATGGTGTACCTGCCTCTCCCTGCGGAGGCTCAGCCTGATCTCATGCAGGCTCCATCCTATTGCCAATGCCTGACTGGAATTCCAAAACAGGTTTTCTTATCCCATGAGGTGTCACGTAAGAGGAACCTGCAGAACGATGCTCAGTTCTCTGAATTCTACCCTCTTCCTAGGGTTGTATGCAGACCTCCAGCCTTACATGAGTTGCAGACATGTTTGTTGGGGATCCCTGTGCTGGAGTATGTAAAGCTACATGGTCTCTGTGTGTGCATGAGCGGCTGATCTGAAGACTCCACACAGCTCTGTGTGTAAGACCCAAGGTCCTGGTGGCATGAGCTCACAAGGGGATCTCCTGATCCATGGGTTGCAAAGATCCATGGGAGAAGCATGGTTTCCTGGAGTTACACAATCACTCCCAGTTTCCCTGGCTAGGGGTGGGGGTTTCCTTGGCTCCCTGACACTCCAGAGTGGGCCATCACCCTACCCTGCTTTTCTTCATTGTCCGCAGTCAAATTATGTCCCTAATCAGTCCCAATGTGAGAACTTAGATATTTCAGTTGAAGGTACTGTATTCACTCTCCCCTTTCATTCTTCTCTGTTAGTATCTTGGATCATAGCTGCTTCTAATTGGCCATCTTGGCCCCTCTTCAATATTCTGGATTCTTAGGCAATAAGCAGGGCTATAAGGCTCCCAAAAGTTTATGTTGTTTGTGTTAAGCTACCAGGGTGGGTGGATGGGCACGACCAGGTAGAAGCAAGGTCAGTCAAGTCTGTGCTCTGACTCTCCTAGAGTAAGAAGCTGTGACCCCTGTGAGGGTCAGGGAGTGGTTCTGTGGTCACTGGAGTAGTGTTCCCAAGGTGAGTATAACTGCCTCTGCTTCACAGAAGAGTGTGCAAAGGGAGCGGGGAGTAGCAGATGGCTGTAAGCTTCACCCAGCTTCCATGCAGTTGGCAAGGACAATGTCACTCCCACACTGTTCCACTAACATCACCAGATTAAGACCCAGGCCGTCTGTGCACAGAACTCAGACCTGCCCAGGCTATAAGCTTACCCTTCAGAGATAGCAACTATGGCCTCCCTATCTCCTCACTAGGCTGGGTGCCCAGTTCCTGTGCTTGTTTCTGAAGCATACTTCCCGCTCAGCCCCTGGGTTCTGGTCAAGGGAGTTCATCCCCACTTGAGATTACATTATGAAATTCAGTTAGGAGCTTCATTCTCATCATAGTGACCCCTCCCTGAGCTACTTGACTGACTTCCCCAAAGTCACCTATGAGACACAATCAGGACTGGCTTCCTTCAGCCCACACTGGAGACTGGGAATACTTGCAAAGTATTTCCTGCTGCTGCTTCTACTTTCAGGTTTCTTCTCATTCCCTAAATCAGTCCCAGCTCTGGGTAGGTTTAATGTCTCCTGTGACCTGGATTTTCAGATTCCCAAGTGGGAATATATATCCCAGAGGCAGTCTCTTTCTCCTCACACTCTGGGGACTTACAGTCTCAGAGAGCAGGCTTTAGATTTGTTACTTCTTTCAAATGGTCTATGGATTACTTAAGTTTTCCTATTAACTTCCTGCATTGTTCCTTGGAAAACAGGTCACAGTGTGAATTTCTATACACTATTCTGTCCTTCCAAGTGGGACAGACACATTAACAGTTCCTCCAATCTGCCATCTTAGAAAAAAACACCCTTATTTGTATTATTTTCTAGGTCTATCTATATTTTCATGAAGTGAATGTCTTAATAAAATGACTTTATGGGAGATGTCAACAAAATGGTGGAAAAAGAGCTTTCTGACTCACTCCAAGCATGAATGTACCAAATAAACATCTATTCATGTATCAATTCCATCTGCAAGAAACTCAGAAATAGTTGAGAGACACCTACTCACGGAGCAGCTAAGGAAACATCCACATGGAATGGGTAGTAAAAGCTGAGGCATACCCAGGTACAGGCCCTGTTCAGATACTGCACCATGTAGTCAGGAAGGAAATCCCAAACACTCAGCTCTGCCTATGGAGAAGAGGGCTTGGACCACACATATAATGCCCTCACTCTAAGGTTCCTTTTAATTTGATTCTTAATTCACTAACTCTGGTAGTGAAGGAGATTAACCATGTAAAAGTCTATCTTGTCCACAAGAAATAAAAAATGAGTGGTTTTATATACACGTGCAAGCACTTCTAGGGGCTCTATCCTCCAGCCGTAGTGCAGAGAAGGGGCTTGAAAAAACAGCTCCTTGTTTCTCCCCATAAGGGGTTTATGACACACTGTTGCAGTGAATACTTTATAGCCTGACTTCTACCTAACATACATTGATGACTTAAAGATTAAACAAACAGTGACCCTCCAGCAGTCTGAGAAGCAGATCAGCACTTTCCAAGACTTCTACTTCTGCTTGCCCCAGTGATAACATCAAGTTTATCAATTCATTCTGGAAAGAGTTTGTCCAAATATCAAACACTCCAACTTTTACAGCTTCTACCCAAGGTATTGCATTCTAATCCTCCTAGCTGTGGGAGCAGAGAGGACTAGGCATATGTAAGTCTCTCTAGAACACAGAAAAAAAAAAAAGTACAATTGTTAGCAATCATTCAAGTACTTCCACGGCTTATCTCTCAAGAATGGTGAAGATAATGGGGCTTTAAAAATGAAGTTTCTTTCTTCCGCCAGAAAATGGTTTAAGCCAAACATTAAGTGCACCAAATTTTGTGGATCCCACCAGATGGGCTGCCTCCTAAGCATCTTATCTCTGGGGGCAGAAAGAACTAGGCATATCCAAGGGTCTCTGGATCACAGAACAAAGAGGTAGTTTTAAAATGATGTGCAGTATCTTCTAGTGGCTATGCCCCCTTAAAGCAGTGCAGATATAGGGTTGGAATGTACAGTTTCTGTTTTCTCTCTGAAATGAAGTTGATTGTATTCTCTTTCAGCGTCTTCTTAATGCCCTGCTTCTAATAAATTTGTATCAAGGAGTTAACAGAATAGACATATAGTAGCCCTTTGGTAGCCTTAGCCAGGGCTTGAAGCTTCCTGAGCCTTTCCTCCTGCTTGCTGCAGTGATATATCCAGGTCTACCTTTCATCCTGAAAAGAGATGGTTGAAGCACATAATGCCATAACTCCTATAGCTACTGCTCAAGGGACTACCTTCTTAACAATGTAGCTCTGGGATTCAATGGATATTTGTGTTTGTGAGGGCCCTAGACCACAAAAAAATAAAGAAGTAGACATAAAATGGGCCCACATCCAGCAGCTATCTCCCCAAGATCAGAGCATACAAAATGAATATGAGTACAGGCATTTGACATAGATCCTTGTTCAGGCTTACTGCAGAAAGAGAGGGAGATAAGAGCCTGTTCTCAGCTTTACCATGAGGATAGATAAAACTGCAATACATTTCCAACCTTTCCAGCTACATTTAGAGGGACTGGCTTTTATCTTACTTATCAGAGTGGGGGATGTGGCCTATTCTAATCTCCAGGGAGCCACTGAAAACATAGACAGTAGTTTGGTCAAACACAAAATTTTAAGAGGTACGTTAAAGTCTCTAGCCAGACACATAGGTGAGATCCTTCTCCTACAAGAGGCCGGTCTAACAAGACCGAGAGAGGCAGTAGTCTCATCTGATTCGCAGAGACCAAGACAGTGAAAAAAATGAATATTCAGGAAATATATTTCAAATAAGCAAACAATAAATCTCTAGAAACTTACCCAAGTGAAGTGAAGATATGTTTTTTACCTAACAGGAAATTCAAAATTATGGTCATAAAGATGCTCATTGAGGTTAGGAGAGCAATGCATGTATAAAC
This sequence comes from Papio anubis, assembly GCF_008728515.1. Taxonomy (NCBI): domain Eukaryota; kingdom Metazoa; phylum Chordata; class Mammalia; order Primates; family Cercopithecidae; genus Papio; species Papio anubis. The sequence goes on from NC_044980.1 coordinate 94,092,209, forward strand.
TGAAGATTTCAACGAAGAGATAGAAAACTTAAAAAAGTACTGAACAGAAATTGTAGAGTTGAAAATTGCTATAACTGAACTGAAAAAATTAGTAGAGGGACTCAACAGAAGACTAGCTCAAGCAACAGAAAGAATCAGGGAACTCAAAGACAGGTCCCTGGAAATCATCCAATCTGAAAAGCATACAGAAAAAAAAAATAAAAAGAAGTAAAGATAAGTTAAGAAATGTTTCTCAACACAATAAAGGCCCTCATTATTTTTTGTCTCACTTATTACTTTGTAATGTAAACGTTTTTCTTGGTATATAAATTTAACTTATTTTACACTTCTCTTTCTCCTTTCTTAGCTCATGACAAGCTCAAAGCTAACTTTATACTCAATGATAAAGAGTTGAAGGCATATCTTCTAAAATTAGGAACAAGACAAAAATGACCACTATCATCACCTCTTTTCAAAATAGTACTGGAAGTCCTGGCCAGAGTAACTAGGTAAAAAAAAAAAGGGCATCTAAATAGAAAAGAAAGATGTAAAATTTTCTCTGATTTCCACACATCTTATAGCAATCTTATATAGAGAAAATTTCAAAGATTACACCAAAAATCTGTTAGAACTAATAAAAGAACACAATAAAGTAGCAGGATACAAAATTAGTTTAGAAAATTCAGTAGTGTCTCTATACACTAAGAAAAAAAGACTTGAAAAAATATAAATTTAATTTACAGTAACATCAAAAAATGAAATATCAGTAAATTGATAAATTTAACTATGGAAGTGAAAAATCAGTATACTGAAACCTGTATATTGATACAAAAAAATGAAAATAACACAAATAAATTGAAAAATATCTGGTGCTCATGCATTGGAAGAATTATTATTGTTAAAATATCTATTTTACTCAAAGTGATATACTGACTCAATGTAATTCCTATCAAATTTCCAATGTCTTTCTTCATAGGAATAGAAAAAAATTACAATTTGTGTGGAACCATAAAAGACCCCAAGTAGCCAAAATTATCTTCAGCAGAAAGTACAAAGCTCAAGCTACCACATTTCCAACCTTCAAAATATATTACAAAACTGTAGTAATCAAAACAGCATTGTACTGGCAAAAACCAAACAAACAAAACAAAACAATAAACAACAATAACAACAACAAAAACCCAACAAACATTCACTAATGTAATAGGATAAAGGGTCAAGAAATAAAATGGACATTTATGGTCAGTTGATTTTCCAAAACGGTGCCAGGAACACACAATGGGGGAAAAGGCAGTCTCTTCAATAAATAGTTGTGGGAAAACCCAATATCCACATGCATATGAATAAAATTGAACCCTTATATCACTCCTTATACAAAATTCGATTGAAAATAAATTAAAGACTTAAATGTAATACTTGAGACTGTAAAACTACTAGAAGAGAATATAGGAGAAAAGCTACATGAGATTAGACAAGGCAGTGATTTCTTGGCTAGAAACTCCAAAAGCACAGATGGCAAAGCAGAAATAGACAAATAAGATTCCATCAAACTAATACGTTTCTACACTGCAAATCAAACAATTAACAGAGTAAAGAGACAACCTACAGGTAGAGAGAAAATGTTTGCAAATCATACAACAGATAAGGGGCTAACATCCAAAATATACAAGAAATGCAAACTAGTCAATAACAAGAAAAAAAAATCAATAAAAATGGACAAAAGGGTTGAGTATGGTGGCTCATGCCTATAATCCCAGTAAGTTTTGGAGGCCAAAGTAGGAGGATCACTTGAGCCTATAAGTTCACGTCTGGACAACATAGTGAGATTCAGTCTCTATACAAAGCAGACAAAATTGTTAGTTAAGCATGGTGGCACAGGCCTATGATCTCAGCTACTTGGGAAGCTGAGATGAGAGGATCACTTGAGCTCAGGAAGTTGAGGCTGCAGTGAGTTGTATCACACTGACAGGTATGTAAAAAAAAGTTCAACATGTCTAGTCATCAGAGAAATGCAAGTTAAAACAACAACAAGATATTATCTCACACCTGCTAGAATGGCTACCTTTAAAAAAATGAAAGATAACAAGTGTTGGCCCCTATATGAAAGAAAGGGAATCATTTCATAGGAGAAATAAATTCTGGGGACCTATAACATAAAATGGTGCCTATAGTTAATAACGTAATTTTGAATTTCCTGTTAGGTAAAAAACATATCTTCGCTTCACTTGGGTAAGTTTCTAGAGATTTATCATTTGCTTATTTGAAATATATTTTTCTGTATATTCATTTTTTCACTGTCTTGGTCTCTGCGAATCAGATGAGACTACTGCCTCTCTCAGTCTTGTTAGACTGGCCTCTTGTAGGAGAAGGATCTCACCTATGTGTCTGGCTAGAGATTTTAACATACCTCTTAAAATTTTCCTGATTTTATCATTCCGCAATGTATACATGTATCATGATGTCATATTGTATTCCATAAATATATAGTTATTACCTGTATATATACATGGAAACATAGATTCATAAAATCTCCTAAAAAAAAAAAGTACAGGATCAGATGTCTTCAGTAGTTAATGATAACAAATGTCAAAAAAAAAGAAAAAAAAAAACTTATCAAACTGTTAGCAAAAAAGCTTGACAATAAAAAGATATTTTAAAATTCAGTTTATGAGGCTAGCAATGCCAAAATCAGATAAAAACATCACAAGAAAAGAAAAACACGGAACAATATCCCTTATAAATACATATGCAAAAATCCTTGGGAAAACATTAGCAGATCAAATCAGACAACATATAAGAGCTATACACTATGACCAAGCAGGATTTATCTTCACTCACTAGATTTTAAATAGGCATAATATAGCAAAAATAAATATTTTTTAAAAATTTATGAATCTCCGAGTAACATCCACAAAATAGTAGAGTAGGCAGTGCCAATCTCTCCTTCATCCCTAGAAGTAGCAACAAATAAATATAAATCGTTAGAAACAACTTTGAGAGAATTCTAAAAAACAGTCAAATGTTTATGTCAACCAAGTGAATGTTAAATTAAGAAAAAGGCAAGTTGAAATTGTCAAAAAAATCTGAGTTTTTTTACTTGCCTTTATCACACCACCTCCCTGACACAGTAGCCGTCTTGAAGTGGTAGCAACTTGGTGTTTTCAGTGTGGGACCTTGGTCTCCAGTTCCTGAAAAAGCAGAGCAAACCTTATATATAAAGCATTTTGTTTATCTGCTCTGAGCTGTTAAATGGTCTACCTGAAGAACTAACATATGGTACTTGTCTCTGTTTTTCCTACATAAGACCAAAAAAAAGTGACATATATTGCATACATATAAATATATAGATAGATATACATATATATTTATATGTATGCAATATATGCATATCTCTTTACACCATATATATGTACACACACACACCCCATATATATGGTTACTCTCTATATATCTATGTGGTATGTGTATCTATGTATATACACAGTGCCTGAAGCAAAAGTTACTCTCTCTCCCTCTCTCTCTCTCTCTCTCTCTCTCTCTCTCTATCTATCTATCTATATATATATGGGGTGTGTGTGTATATATATATATAGATAGAGAGAGAGAGAAAGAGAGAGAGAGAGAGAGTAACTTTTGCCCCAGGTGCTTGTTGTTTATTAGTTCAACTTTCAGTGGTTATGTATGTGTGTGTGAGTGTGTGTGTGTATGTTTAAAGGCATATGTGTGTGTGTGTGTGTGTATATATATACACACATACATACATATATATACACACACATACATACATATATATATATATATATTCTCTTTAAAACTGTTTTACTATATTTTATTGATATAAATACCACAAACCTCCTAAGCGTGTTCTTGCTTCAAGGAACTTAAGGACATCCTCCTCCTTTATTTGCAAGACATGAGGGGCTCCGGACATTGCGAAGGTTTCCTTTTAAGTTGGGACTGACAGGAATACAGAACAATGCCATATGGACCCCACTGTGGGTAGTGTGGAAAAGCTGTTCATTTTTATATACCATCTAAATTTCAGTAAGTAAAGTCGTGATAGATTCTTTGGAAAACTAGGAACATCTGTGTATACAAGAGAATTTAGAATTCCACATGCATAACCAGGGCAAGATATTTGCTCAGAAAAACTGAGATGCTCCTAATATTTTGTGTTGGGAGCTAGACTAATTTGGAAACCTGGCAGAGATTTGAAGTCCCCCAGCACAGAGCCAATCTGCAATGATTGATAGAGAAGTGTGTTTTGGTTTGCTTTTTTTTCCCTGTTCTGTAGTTGTTGTTTTGTTTACTTGTTTTTAGCTCATGACAATCAAGAAAATCTCTTCCAAAGTGTTAACAAGATAAAAGATCAGAGATTTCAGGGAACACATATGACAAAGAATACAATTTTTACAATTGTTTGGAAAAGTCACTAAACATATGAACTATTAAACTTTCAACTATAAAAAAGCTGCAAATCCTGAGTAAGAGGGAGAATCTGACTTCCAGAGTTGCCACATTAAAGCATTCAAAAGTCCACTTTTTAAAAACAGTAACAAAATCACAAGACATGCAAATAAACAGGAAAAAAAAAAACCTGCCTATGGAAAGGAAAAAAAATTAAATTGACAAAATATGCCATGAGCTAAATGTTTGTTTCTCCATCAAGTGTATATGTTGAAATCCTAACCCCCAATGTGATGGAGCTAAATCATGGCACATTTGGAAGACGATTAAGTCGCAAAGGTGGAGCCATCATGAGTGGGATTAGAAGTTTTATAGGAAGAAACGTAAGAGCTTGATCTCTCTCTCACTCATTCTCCCTGCTCTTTACATTTTAGCCCTATTAAAAAAATGCTGAAGGGACTTCTTTAGGTTAAAATGAAAGGATACAATAAGAAAACTGCCATCTGCAAACCAAGAAACACACCCTCACCAGACACCAGATCCACCAGGCCCTTACCCTCAGACTTCCAGCCTCCAGAACTGTGATACATAAATTTCTGTTGTTTAAGATGTCCATTCTATGGTTTTCTCTTACAGCATTTGAAACTGTTGGAGAAAGCCCAATCATGCGATTGACTGGACAAATCTTTAAACAACTCTCCTGAATATGCTAAACAGCTAAGAGAAGAAATAGAAAGAAATAAAAAACTAACAAAATTAACAAAACAATGTCTAAACAAAATGACAATAATATTAAAATGATAAATATATTCAAAGAAACCAAGCAAAACCTCTCGAGATAAAATCAATAACCAAAGTGAATGTTTTGTTATATGGACTCAACAGCAGATTTGAGGAGGTAGAAGAAAGAATCAGTGAACTTTAAGATAGGACAGTTAAAATTATTGACTCTGAGGAGCAGAAAGAAAAAAAAAGTAATAAAGAATACTTAACAGAGCCTAAGTGACCTGATGAAAACTATCAATTCAAGAACATACAAATTATGAAAGTCTCAGAACTAGATGAAATAGAAAACAGGGGAAGAGAGAATATTGAAGATAAATGAAACAAAAATACTACCCTTTTTATCAAGTACATGTGTATGCAAATCCAAGAAGATCAACATAATCGAAGTATAATAAAATTAAGCAGACCCACGTTAAGACACAGTATAGTCAAATTGCTAAAAGCCAAAGATAAGACAATCTTGAATGAAGTGAGAGAGAAATGATTTATCATCATATGTAAGGATCCTCAACAAGATTAGGAGCTGATTTCTCAAGTGAAACTTGAAGGCCAAAGGCATGAGTATTATATATTTATAATGCTGAATAAAAAAAAATGAATGTCAATAAAGAATTCTATACCTGACAAACTATCCTTGAGAAATAAAGTAAAATTAAGACATTTTCAGATAACCAAATCTGAGAAAGTTAATTACCACTAGACATTCCTTACAAAAAATGCCAAAAGGAACATTTAGGATGAAATGAAAGGCAACTGGATGTAATTCACAGCAATACAAAGATATAAATATCACCAGTAGAGGTAAATATATGGACAAGTACAGAATTTAGTATTTTTGTAATTTTGTTTTGTAACTCTAAGTTTGTTTTGTTTATGAATATTAATCCATGAATGTGTCAATGAAGATTGCAAAAAATTAGAAAATACTTAGAGATGAGTTAAAATAAAACACAACATGTAAAACCTTGATAGGTGTAACAAATGCAGTGCTCAGTGAGAAAATTATAGCTGCAGATACCTATATTTTAAAAAAAAGATCTAAAATTAGTAGCCCAAATGTACATCTTGAGGAATTACAAAAAGGAATTTACATCTTTAGGAACTAGGGAAAATACCAACAAAGTGGTAACTAGAAATGAAAACCAAACCCAAAGCTTTCAGAAACAAAACAATGATAATGGTTAAAGTGGAGAAATAAAACAGAGAATAGACAGACAATATAATCAAGGTACCCAAGAGTTGGGCCTTTGAGAAGATCAACCAAACTGGCAAACCAGGACCAAATGTCTTCAGTAGTTAATCATAACAAATATCAAAAAAAGAAAAAACAAAACAAAACAAAACAAAAATCAAACTGTTTCCAAAATAACCTTGATAATAAAGAGATATTTTAAAATTCAGTTTATGAAGCTAACAATGGAAATATCAGATAAAAACATCACAAGAAAAGAAAAAACACAGAACAATATCCCTTATAAATACATATGCAAAACTCCTTAGGAAAATATTAGCAAACCTAATCAAACAACATATAAGACCTATACACTATGACCAACCAGGATTTATCTAAGGAATTCAAGGATAGTTCAACATAGAAAAATCCATCTACATAATATCTTACATTAGTAGGAAGAAAAAGAAAAAAAAATGATTATCTCAGTTGTTTCAGAAAAATAACATGGCAAAAATCAGCACTCTTTCATGATAAAAACAGAAAAGTAGGAATACAAAGGAATTTTCTAAACAATAACAAAGAACATTTATAAGATCTCACACTAACAAGTATCTATGCCATTGTAAAGACTGAAAGCATTCCCACTAAGATAACGAGCAAGACAAACATGCTTTTTTTATTGCTGTTATTTGACATTTTACTGGAAATTGTAGCCAGAGAAATTAAACAAGCAAAAGCCATAAAAAGCATTGAAATTGCAAAGGAAAAAAATAAAAGTGTCTGTAGTCAGAGATAACTTGATGTTACATAATTTTAAAAACTCCACATAATTCAGAAAGCATTGGAGTTAAAAATTAAAAAAAAATTATAGTACAAAATCAGCACACAAAATCTAGTTGTGGTTCTATAAACAGCAATGAGCAATTAAAAAAAATCAAATCAATTTACAGATTCAACACACTCCTTATCAAAATTTCAAAAGCCTTTATTTGCAGAAACAGGAAAGCCAACTCTCAAATACATACAGAATTGCAAGGGTCCCCTCAAGGCCACGACAATTTTGAAAAACAGAACAAAGTTCAAGAACACACACTTTTTATTCTGGAAAGTTACTACAAAGTTTCCATAATCAAAACAATCTGATACTTGCAGAAGAATAAACATATGGGCCAATCGAATGGAATTAAGAGTTTAAACCACGTGTTTATGACCAATTGATTTTTGACAAGGGTTCTAAGTCCACCAATGGTGAAAAAATAGTTTATCAGAATGGATGGTACTGAAACAACTGAATTTCCACATGCAGAAGAACACAATTAGACCACTTGATTAAATATGTATCAATGACCTAAATGTAAGAGCTAAAATTATAAAATACCTCAGACAAAACATAAGCCTTTATGTTCATGGTTTTGGCAACAGATACTCATATATGACACTAAAAGCAATGAAAAAAAAAAAAAAAAAGGAAAAATTGACAACTTGGACTGTGGCAATACTAAAATCTTTTGTGCCACAAAGGACATTGTCAAGAAAAAAAAAAAAAACCTACAGAGTATGAAAAAATATTTTCAAATCATATATCTGAGAAAGGCTTTTACTCAGAATGTATAAAGAACTCCTACACTCAAGAACAAAAATAAACAATACAATTTAAAAATGGGAAATGTAAATGGATAAAAATTTCTTCAATAAAGATATAAAAGTGGGCTATACGTACATGAAAAGATTTTCAAATATTCACTAATCAAAAGAGAAATGCACATGAGCATTAGTAATCACTAGGGAAATGCAAATTAAAACCAGGAGATGTCACTTCATGCCCATTAGAATGGCCATTATTAAGAAACAAATAAAAAATATGTGTTAGTGCAGATGTAAGAAATTGAAATCCTTTTATATTGCTGATGGGAATGTAAAATGAAGCAGCCACTATGGAAAACAGTTTGGCGTTCCCTCAAAAATTTAAACATGTAATTACCATACAACCTAGCAATTCCACTTTTAGATATATGCCTGAAATAACTGAAAACAGAGACTCAAACAAATATTTCCATGCCAATGTTAATTGCAGCAGTATTAACAGTAACTAAAAGATGCAAACAACTTACTTTCCACGAACAGATAAATAAACAAAATGTGGTATATTCATACAATGGGATATTTATTCAGCCATAATAAAAAATAAAATTTGTATACATGCTACAACAATGATTTATACTTAAAAGCATTGTGGTAAGTGGAATCACACAGACACAAAAGAACAAATATTGTATATTCCAATCTATCTGAAATATCTAAAATAGGTAAATGTATAAAGAGAGAAAGTCGTTTAGAAGTTACCAGGAGTTGGGGAAAGGGGAATTGGAAATATGTGCTTACTTCTCAAAGAGTGTCTGTTTGGAGTGTTAAAAAGGTTTTGAAAATAGATGGTTGGACATGATTGGACAACATTGGAATTACATTGTGAAAGTAATTAATGCCACTTAATAATACACTTAAAATAATTAAAATGGCAGAATTTATATGTATTTTACCATGATGAAGAAAGAGAAAGCAGTTCATACGATTTTGATAGAAATCCCTAAGACTCTCATTAAACATTTTATGAAGTACTATTTTGCCCTGTGATGCCTCCAGTCAGTATTTGCATTGCTGTCGAATTCCTGAGTGACATGTATTTTCATGTGTTTAAATATCCCTCTACTTAAATATAAGATTTGGAAACACAACCATGTCTCATATTTGCTAGCACATTTCTGAATACTTGTTGATCAACATTCAAAAAATAATTTAAAATTTGAGCATTTGCTTACATCTCAAAATGGAAAAATATTAAGTCATTGTATACAGCCAATTGCTCTTAATCTTTCTTTAGATAATAGAAATTATATGTAGAGTATATTATATAATAATATATAAGTATGTGTACATTATATCATAATTATATGCATATGTAATAATTATTCATTTACTCAAAACCTGTGATACTACACTAGTTTATAAAGCTGACTATCTTTGTGACTCCACCCTGTATTTTCCAGAATTTTTTAAAGAATGGGCAAGAAATATTCAGTTCATTATTTTCTTTTGCAGAGTATATTCACATGCCATTAGAAATTAAACACTTATGATTTGTAATACATATTTTAAAGAAAAATTATAACAAGGAATAGTAAATGTTTTCATGTTGAAAAACATTGAAATCAAGTAGAAATAATTGTTTCTGTTTGAATACAGAGGGAAAATTACAGAAAGTAATTACTTTTGCTCATCTACATCACTTTACAAAAATGAAACATTTCTTTTCATCTATCCAATCTCTAGTGGTAGTTGAAGGCTCAAGTTCAGTGTGATTCGAGGACGCCCGTGTTACTTCATTCTACATTGAATTCAATTCTCTTTTAAAGAGTTAGTCTCTAACTTGGCAGTTAATTTATACAGCCTTATTATATATTACAAATATAATAATTACAAATACTTACAGGACATCTGCTATGCATCATTTGCTGTTCCAAGTGTTTTACATATATAAATTCATGAATCTCCAAGCGCTTTATGAGATAGGTAAAATTATTAGTTGCATTTTGCAGATAAAGGTATTAGTTTTGGAAAAATTAAGAGTCTTGCTCAAGCTCATATAGCTAAAACGTGTCAGTCTCAGATAAGAACATATCTTTTAAACATCTCAATTACTATAGGTCTTTCAAAACAAATATGCTATGCTATGCTGTGCCATTCCATGCCAAACCATGCTATGTGATACTTACCCCATTAGTGTCTGTTGTGGGTTGAACTGTGTCCTTCTAAAAGATATATTGCAGTCTTAATGCCTCATATTTGTAATGTGACTTTTTCAGGAAACAAGGTCTTTGCAGATGTAACCAAGCTAAAATAAAGTGATATTAGATTAAGGTGGGTCCTAATCCAGTAGGACTCATGTCCTTATAAGAAGAGTTGAATATATGCAGGCTCACAGAGGGAAGAATGCCATGTGAAGATGGAGTCTGAGATTGAATTTAGGAATCTACAAGTCCAAGAATGCTAAGAATTACTGGCAACCAGCAGAGCTAGGAAGTTGCAAGAAATGATTCTTACCTAAGAACTTTAGGGGGATCATAGGCCTACAGACACCTTAATTTTATACTTCTGATCTTCAGAACTCTGAGAGAATATATGCTTTTAAACCACATAGTTTGTGGTAGTACTTGATTATGACTATTCTAGGAAACTAACAAAATGTCTCAGAGTGTTTTGTCAATTTAGGAATTAAAATTGCTTTAGGTCACAAATTTTTTAATGTTTGATTTTGTACATCAGTAGCTTTACTTTAAAATTAACAGGCAGCTTAATGTTAAAGCAAACAAACAAAGAAACAAACAAGGAAGTAGTCCTGAGGGGCTTTCTGCTGAGGCCCCTGGTGCCACCCTCTAGGTCTTAGAGTTTTTTGATGAATAGTTGTGAAAAATAACAAACCCAATTTAAAGTTATTATTTAATTTGTGTGAAAACTGAAGCTTAAAGAAGTTTGTTCTCTAATATAAGGTCATCCAGATAGGTGGTGACAAACTTCTCACTTTGGTATATATTGTCATTTTATTTCTTTATTAATTTTCCACACTATGGTGGACTTCAATTTAAAGACTGACTTCTAAAAATAGCTCTTATTGATTTTCTTATCATAAAAATATTATATTTTATCTCGTGAAAATTTATTAAATAAAAACAGTAAAATGAAGAAATGAAAAGTCTAATTAACACTCTATAAAAGAACTCTAAACATTTGGTGGATTTACATATAAACACTTAACTCTGAAATTAGATCCTGGAATCTCTATTGCCTAGTCAGAAAACAATCTTATAGTCAAAGAAACATCAATCTATCAGCCAAAAGATATTTACACAGAAATAACATTTTATTACTTTTTCTTGTAATTCACAACACTTTGAAAACCCTCTTCCTCTAGTTCTTCTCATTCCACATTTCACTTGACATTCTGTAGCCACCATTCCCATCCTTTACTCTTAACAATACACACATTACCTTTCATCAGGAAACTCACCCCTTTTCTCCAACTTGTCCTTTCATCTCTCTTCCATTCTCCAGATTCTTTATTTGCAAAGTTTAGGAAACTTTCTCACAGAAAATCTATACAAAATGTAGAAATAACCTAAGCAAACATATTTTCCGTGGTCCTGCCCTTGGTACACATTTACATGTGCTAGTTTGCATCATACTTTAGTCAGAAACACTATAATCACTAGGAGTTCTCTTAAAATATTTGTTTTATTTATCCTTTTAAACTACTTTTTTCTCATTACAAATCAAGAAATATTGTTTATTGTACCTTAATTTTTACAAGGGACTAAGCAGATGCATTTATGGTAGGTATATATTTTTAAACATATCTGGACTATTCTAATGTCATGTATGCTATTGTTAAAATTCTAAACCATGCAAAAGTGAACAAATGAAACTTCTGTCTTCATCTCTAGATGTTGAGAAGTTGAAGGTACTTTATTCTCATATTTTCAATAAAATAAAATGCAACAAACTCTAAATTCATGACCAGTTTTGAACCCATTATAAAGTTAAGTTGACAGAGCAATTCTGATATTGTGAAATACATGTATTTGGTCTTCAGTCCCCATGTTTTGACATACAATTCATAAAATCCTTGGAATATCCAGTATTATAAAATTTTCTATGTTACTGACTTGACTAGTGGCTGACAACCTCTAGGTAGCCACAGGATTGGGTTGGTCACTAGAAAGACTAAAGCAGGATTAGAGGGCTGAGACTTTCAGTACCACTCCTAAACCTTCAGTGGGGAGAGACGGGCTAAAAGTTCAGTTGACCACCAATGGCAAATGGTTTAATCAATCATGCCTATGTAATAAAGCCTCCATAAAACCCCTCATAAAACAAGATTCAGAGTGCTTCTGGATAGCTGAACGTGTAGAGGTTTTTGATGAGTGGCATACATGAGGAAAGTATGAAGGCTCCATGCCTCTTCGCCCATACATTGCTCTATGCATCTTTTCATTTGTACCCTTTGCATTATTTTTTTTATAATAAACTGATAAACTTGAGTTACATTTTCCCTGAGTTCTGTGAGCCACTCCAGCAAATTAACTGAACCCAGAGAGGTGCTGTGAAAGCCCCAATTTATAGTGGGTCAATCATAAACACACGTAAAAAAACCTGGGGCTCATGGTTGGCATCAGAAGTGGAAGGCAATTTTGTGGAACTGAGCCCTCAACCTGTACGATCTGATGCTATCTCCAGGGAGACAGTGCCAGACTTGAATTAGTGCACATCCAGTTGCAGAATTTATTGCTTTCTTGGCATGTGGGGGAAAAATACCTACACATTTAGACACAGAAGTCTTCTATGTTGATTGTGGAGTGAAAGTTTAGGAAAAACAGTTTTCATGTTTTTTCATTCAGATCAACCCACTGCCCCAAAATTTCATTAGAGATAGCAATTTGCAGAGACAGCAGAGAAACCTGGAGGGAGAGAGAAATGAGTGCTGGCTTACTTACTGAAGACATAAATGGGTACTTGCAACAGGAGCTCAGCATATATAATGCAAATTGTTGAAGGCTGCATTTGAGTTGGTGGGACATTGTAATGCCCTGGGTGTTACAGATAATGAGGTATTTTACACTCTGTGGAAAGCGTTTATCAACAATCTCACTGAATATTCACAAAAACTATCAAAATGAGTCCTAATGAAGTTTCCATTGTAGATCAAATGTAGAGGAGGGCAATAGCAGTTCTGTTAGAGAAGACTCCACTTGAGTGCTTCTCCTCTAAATCCACTACAGAGCAAAAGCTTTCATTTATGCAGAGGTGGGCAACATACACCACTGCCTTTATGATACTGGAGAAAATTTATTGCATCTAGAATAAAACATGGGAAAAATATCTACTCTTGAATCAGGTGAAGATCCATGAACTGGACTCTGAACTAATCTAATGGAGGTGAAAAGAAATAAGTAGGAGCCATTTCCCAAACCTAGGGTACTGTGACTGCCTAAGACTTAAAGTTTGACAAAACCATTTAAGAATGCTTGTCAAGTACTGGGAGCCAAGCCGCCAAGCTTTGAAAAACAAGTAATGATTGAGAACTGCAGAGAGCAGGATTAGAAAAGAGTAAGAGCATGTGAAAAATAACACTCTCTGAGGCACAATGTAAAAGGAAGGCCAAGACTCAGGGTCAAACCAATCTATACACTAAACACATGGTATTGCTAAATGAATGTGCATCCTATTATGCATTGATAATAACTATAGCAACAATATACTTCTTCTCAGCTCATCACCTGAATTAATTAATTAGTTAGCTTAAACTCCTGCACTGAAAGCATTCAAGAGAAAAGGTATAACCATTTTCAGCATTAAAAAACTGTTTACTGCAGTGTGTATTGTCCTAAGCAGATTGCAGATGGTTTTCAACGAAAACTATAAGACAAACAAAATTATCTGAGATAGCACACTGCTAAGAGACCAAGTAATAATCAAAACCATATTTTAAATGACACAGATATTAGAATTTATACTAAGGCATTTAAAATAGTTATGATTGATATGTTAAAACATCCCATGGAAAAGGTATACAATATTCAGGATCATATTGGGAATTGCAGTAGAAAAAATTATACCAATAAAAAATAAATTATTAAAACAATACAAGTACAGGATACAAATCAAACAAAAGAAAAAATTCAAGTGGAAATACTAGAAATTAAAAACATAGTAACAGAGACATAAAGACTGTCTTTGTACAACACCTGAGGGAACAATAAACTCAAATCAGAAAATTCAGACAATAGAAATTATACTGACTGAAAAACAAAAAGAAAAATATAAAACACTCAAGAGCTGTCTGGCAATACCATATGGTCTAACTTACGTGTAATTAGAATTCTAGAGGAAAATAAAAGAGAATAAGACAAGAGAAATTGTTTAAAAAAGAGTGACTGAGAATATTTCAGAATTAATGACAATCATCAAACTATAAAAACACAAATCTCAGAACAAAACAATTGATGTTTTTTAAAGAAAAGTGTGTACATTAGATTCAAACTGGTGAAAACATTAGACAAAGAATAATAAAGCAAACGTGGCAAAAAGGCAAATTAAATACAGATAAACAAATATATAAATTATGATCTGATACCATACAAGCCAGAATATAATCAATCCAATGAAATAGGAAAAGAAACTATTTATGGGAAAAACTGAATGATATGATTTGGCTCTGTATTCCCACCCAAATCTCACCTTGAATTGTACTCCCATAATTCCCACGTGTTGTGGGAGGGACCCAGTGGGAGACACTTTGAATCATGTGGGCAGTGTCTCACATACTGTTTTCAGGGTAGCTAATATGTATCATGAGATCCGATGGTTTTATCAGGAGTTTCCACTTTTACATCTTTCTCATTTTTCCTCTTGCTGCAGCCATGTAAGAAGTGCCTTTTGCCTCCTGTCATGATGCTGAGGACTCCCCAGACATGTGGAACTGTAAGTACAATTAAACCTCTTTTTATTCCCAGTCTCGGGTAAGTCTTTATCAACAGCATATAAATGGACTAATACAGTAAATTGGTAACAGGAGTGGGGTATTGCTGAAAAGATATCCAAAAATGTGAAAGTGATATTGGAACTGGGTAACAGGCAGAGGTTGGAACAGTTTGGAGGGCACAGAAAAAAAAAAAAAAAAAAAAAAAAAAAACAGGAAAATGTGGGAGGGTTTAGAACATTCTAGAGATTAATCGAATGGCTTTGACAAAAATACTGATAGTGATATGGACAAAAAGGTCCAGACTGAGTTGGTCTCAAATGGAGATGAGGAATTTTTGGGAACTGGAGCAAAGGTGACACTTGTTATGTTTTAGCAATGAGACTGGTGGCATTTTTTCCCTGCCCTAGAAATTTTTGAAGCTTTGAACTACAGAGAGATGATTTAGGCTATATGGCAGAAGAAATTTCTAAGAAGTAAAGCATTCAAGAGATGGCTTTGGTGCTTTTAAAAGCATTCTGTTTTAAAAGGGAAACATTATAAAAGTTCAGAAAATTTGCAGCCTGAAGATGCAGTATAAAAGAAAACCTCAGTTTTTTGAGGAGAAATTCAAGCTGGCTTCAGAAATTGCCATAAGTAACAAGGAGCCAAATGTTAATCCCCAAGACAATGGGAAAAATATCTCCAACATGTCATAGATCTCCATGGCAGCCCCTCACATCACAGACCTCAAAGTCTAGGAAGAAAAAAAGATCTTATGGGCCAGGCCCAGGGTCCTCATGCTGTGTGTAGCTTGGGTCTTGGTGTCTTTCATCCCAGCTGCTGCAGCCATTGCGAAAAGGGGCCAAGTTATACCTAAGCCAATGGTTCTAGAGGGTGCAAGCCCATACCTTGGCAACTTCCATGTGGTGTTGAGACTGCAGGTGCACAGAAGTCAAGAATTGAGGTTTAGGAGGTTTTGCAAAGCTTTGGGAGAGAATAAAAGCTGAAGGCAGAGCCATCAAGGAGAGACTCTGCTATGGCAGTGCAGAAGGGAAATGTGGTGTGGGAACCCCCAAACAGAGTCCCTACTGGGGCCCTGCATAGTGGAGCTGTGAGAAGAGAGCCACTGTCTTCCAGACCTCAGAATGGTAGATCACCAACAGCTTGAACAGTGTGCATGAAAAATCCACAGACACTCAATGCTAGCCCATGAAATCAGCCAGGAAGAGGGTTATACCTTGCAAAGACAAAGGGGCAGAGCTTCCCAAGACTATGGGAACCTACCTCTTGGAACAGCATGTCAGCGTGACCTGGATGTGAGACATGGAGTCAAAGGAGATTATTTTGGAGAACTAAAATTTGACTACCTTGCTTAATTTTAGATTTTCACGAGGCCTGTAGCCCCTTTGTTTTGGCCAATTTCTCCCATTTAGAAGAGATGTATTTATGCAATACCTGTACCCCATTGTATCTAGGAAGTAACTAGCTTGTATTTGATTTTACAGGCTCATAGGTGGAAGGAACTTGTCTTTTTTTTTTTTTTTTAGTTGAGACATTGGACTGTGGACTTTTGGGTTAATGGTGAAATGAGTTAAGACTTTGGGAGACTGTAGGGAAGGAGTGATTGCTTTTGAAATATGAGAAAATGAGATTTGGAGAGGCTAGGGTCAGAATGATATGGTTTGGTTCTGTGTCCCCACCCCAATCTCATCTTGAATTGTACTCCCATAATTCCCACATGTTGTGAGAGGGACCTGGTGGGAGATAATTTAAATCATTGCAATGGTTTTCTCCATACTGTTCTCATGATACTGAATAAGTCTTGTGAGATCTGATTATTTTATCAGGGGTTTCCACTTTTGCATCTTTCTCATTCTTTCTTTTGCTGCCACCATGTAAGAAGTGACTTGCAACTCCCACTATGATTCTGAGGCCTAAGTAAGTACAATTAAATCTTTTTTCTTCCCAGTCTTGGATATGTCTTTATCAGAGGCATGAAAATGAAATAATATACTGAAGAAGTCCTAAATTAATGAAGAGATACATATGCTTATGAATTGAAAGACTCAATATTGTAAAGATGTCAGTTCTTTCCCCAAATAATCCACTGATTAAATGGAATCTCAAACAAAACTCTCTCAGGCTTTTTGGTAGATATCAATAATATTATATTCAAATTTATATAGGAAATCTAAGGAACTAAAATAACCAAAATACTTGAAAAAGAGAAATTTCTAGGATCATGGTGATACAAATAACTAAATATATAAGTAAATGGAGAACAGGAATATATCTGTTCATGACAGAATAAGTTTGAGTAACAAATGTAAAATTAATGATAAAAACAGAAGATTGGTATTAAAACCACACATTAATAATTTTCACAAGCAATATCCATTGGGATGATGCTAAAGTTAGTGGGTAAAAATTTAAGCAGAAAGAGATATTTCATAGCTTCAAATGTCCCTCTCAAAATATTAAATGGTTATAAACGGAAAAAAGTAACAATGGAGAATCACTCAGACAGTACCTTAACCAATGATTAAGTTAACATTACCAGTAACACATATCTTCACCAAGAACTACCTGATACAAGATAGTAGGAAGGATATATCAGAGTTGTGGTATTGCTTCCAGTAATATATAAGGTATATCTAATAATGGAGACACTTCAGAAGAAAAAAAAATGGAGGACATTCTACAATGTAACTGACCAGAATTATTTAAATGTTTCTAGGTGATATGGTTTGGCTGTGTCCTCACTTGAAGCTCATCTTGAATTCTCACGTGTTGGGGAGGGACTTGGTGGGAGGTAATTGAATTATGGTGGGTCTTTCCCATGTTGTTCTCCTGATAGTGAATATGTCTCATGAGATCTGATAGTTTTAAAAGGCAGAGTTTCTCTGCACAAACTCTCTCTTTGCCTGCTGACATCTATGTATGCTGTGTCTGTCCTGCAGACTCTGGACAAGCAATGGATGAAAGGAATACACAGACACAGGTATTTTGTGTGAGCATGGCTAGGGGACTGCTCAGCTTTGACATGCTGAAGAGAGAGTGCAGTCTCGATAAGCCTGAGCTGCTTATATTTATTCAGTATATTTCATGGCAAAGGCTTGGAGCCAACACAACCTGTGGATAATTAACGTTGTCATCCCCACTTTCAAGGAGCAGTCTTGCATGGGGATGATCAACGGTCAGTTTCTTGACAACATAAATAAATAAACTTACCTAGATAAACTCCTTAATACTCCCTTGCATCTACTTCTCACCCTCTGCCTCAGGGTAAGGGAATTAGCTGCCTTCAACTTTTGTTCTCTCCCAAAGCTTTGCAAAACCTCCAGACCTTCCAAGAGGGTTTGTGTCTTGTCCTGTAAATTTTCTTATAAATTTTTCCACCACCCTGACTGATCTCCTACACATGTAAGATGTGGCTTACTCCTCCTTGCCTTCCACAATGATTGTGAAGCCTCCCCAGCTACGTGGAGCTGTAAGCCTATTAAACCTTTTTTCCTGAATAAATTACTCAGTCTTTGGTATGTCTTTATCAGCAGCAAGAAAAGAGACTAATACAGTAAATTGGTACCAGTAGAGTGGGGTGCTACTGTAGATACCTGAAAATGTGGAATCGACTTTGGAACTGGTTTACAGGCAGGGGTTGGAATAGTTTGGAAGGCTCAGAAGAAGACAGGACAATTTGTGAAAGTTTGAAACTTCCTAGAGACTTGTTGAATGACTTGTCTAAAATGCTGATAGTGATATGGACAATAAAGTCCAGGCTGAGGTGGCCTCAGATGAAAATGAGGAACTAGTTGGGAACTGGAGCAAAGGTGACTCTTGTTATGTGTTAGCAAAAAGACTCTTCCCTAGATATTTGCCTCTTCCCTAGATATTTGAATTGAGAGAGATGATTTAGGGAATTTAGTGGAAAACATTTCTAAGCAGCAAAGCATTCAAGAGGTAACTTGGGTGCTGTTAAAGGCATTCAGCTTTAAAAGGGATGCAGAGCATTAAAGTTCAGAAAATTTGCATCCTGACAATGGGATAGAAAACAAAATCTCATTTTCTGAGAAGAAATTCAAGCCAGCTGCAGAAATTTGCATAAGTAGCGAGGTGCCAAGTGTTAATCACCAAAACAATGGGGGAAGTGACTCCAAAGCATTTCAGAGACCTTTGTGGCAGCCCCTCCCATCATGGACTTGGAGGTTTAGGGGGAATAAATGGTTCTGTGGGCTGGGTCCAGGGTCCTTCTGCTCTGTGCAGTCTAGAGACTTGGTGACCTGCATCCAGCCATTCTAGCCATTAATAAAAGAGGTTAAGGTACAGCTTGGGCTATTGCTTCAGATGATGGAAGCCCAAGTCTTGGTAGCTTCCACATGGCGTTGATCCTGCACGTGCACAGAAGTGAAGGATTGAGGTTTGAGGACCTCTGCCTAGATTTCAGAGAATGAATGGGAGTCCCTGGAAGTTTGCTGCAGTAGTAGGCCCCTCATGGAAAAACTCTGATAGGGCAGTGCAGAAGGAAAATGTGGGGTCAGATCCCCACACAGAGTCCCCACTGAGACACTGCCAACTGAAGCTGTGAGTAGAGGGCCACCATCCTCCAGACGCAAGAATGCTAGATCCACTGACAGCTTGCACCGTGTGCCTGGAAAAGCCACAGACACTCTATGCCAGCCCATGAAAGCAGCCAGGAGAGAGGCTATGCCCTGAAAAGACACAGTGGTGGAGCTGCTCAAGGGCATGGGAGTCCAACTCTTGCATCAGTGTGACCTGAATGTGAGACATGGAGCCAAGGAGATTATTTTGGAGCTTTAATACTTGCCCCACTGGATTTCAGACTTGCATGGGGCCTGTAGCTCCTTTGTTTTGCCAATTTCTCATATTTAAAATGGCTGTATTTACTCAATGCCTACACCCCATCATATCTAGGAAGTAACTAATTTGCTTCTGACTTTACAGACTCATAGGCAGAAGGGACTTGCCTTGTCTCAGCTGAAACTTTGGACTGTGGACTTTTGAGTTAATGCTGAAATGTGTTAAGACTTTGGGGGACTATTGGGAAGGCATGATTGGTTTTGAAATGTGAGGACAGGAGATTTGGGATGGGCCAGAAGCAGAATGAAATGGTTTGGCTGTGCCCCCACCCAAATCTTATCTTGAATTCCCACATGTTGTCAGAGGGACCCAGTGGGAGATCATTGAATCATGGGAGTGGATCTTTCCTATGCTATTCTTCTGATAGTGAATACGTTTCATAAGATCTGATGGTTTTATAAGGCAGAATTTCCCCACACAAACTCTCTCTTTGCCTGCTGTCATCCATGCAAGACTTGACTTGCTCCTCCTTGCCTTCTGCCATGATTGTGAGCTCCCCTCCAGTCACACAGAACTGTAAGTCCATTAAATATTTATTCCTTCATAAATTATCCAGTCTTGGGTATGTTTTTATCAGCAATTTGAAAACACATTAATACACTAGGTCATGAAAAATAAGGAAAAATTAATACTATTTCAAATATGGAGGCTGAGAAGACATGCTAACTAAAAGTATTGTGGAATAACTAATTATATTCAAGAAAACAACAAGATAATGAGTGGGAAAACTGGTGATATTTGAATACTGTCTCTAGTTTAGCTGATAGTAGGGTACCAGAGTTATTTTCTTGTGTTGATACTCATGGTAATGTAAAATGTTAACATAGGGAGCCATTGGGTGAAGGATGTATAGAGATATTTCCTTCTATCTCTACAACTCTTCTATAATCTAAAATTCATCTAAAAATAGTTAAAATGAAGCCAAGATCTAAACAACCAAAAAGTGAATAAATAGAAAAAAATCTACATATCCTCACCTTTCTATTTCCAACATTTTTCAGAAGAAGACACACAAATGCCAAGAATTATATTAAAAATGCTCAAGATAACTAATCATCAGAAACGTACAAATTAAAACCACAAGGAGATTCCACTTTATACTAGTTAACATGGCTGTTACTCAAAGGACAAAAAATAATAGATGTTGGTGAGGATGTGGAGATAGAGTTACACTTATACATGGCTGTTGGGGAAGCAAATTATTGCAACTCTATGGAAAACAGTATGGAGATTTCTCATGAACTAAAAGTAGAACTACCTTTCGATCCTGCAATCCCACTACTATTTATCTACCCAAAGGTAATGAAATTATTATATCACAAAGACACCTATACTTGTATGTTTATCACAGCGCTATTCACAATAGCAATGACATGGAGTCAACTTATGTTTCCATGAACAAATTATTGGACAAAAAATTATGGTATACAATGAATATTATTGAAGTCATGTAAAAGAATGAAATCATGTCTTTTGCAGCAACTTGGACAGAACTGAAGGCATTATCTTAAGTGAAACAACTCAGAAACAGAAGGTAAAATCCCACATGTTCTTATTTATGAGAGCTAAATAATGTGTACACATGGACATAGAGTGGGAAATATTAGACATGGAAACTCAGAAGCATAGGAGGATAGAGGAGGGGTGAGAGAGGAGAAATTATATAATCGGTACAATGTACATTATTTGGGTGATGGTTATACTAAAATATCTGACTTCACCACTACAAAATATATCCATGTTGTATAGTATTACAAAACTATACTTGTACCCCTTAAATGTATATAAATAATTTTTTAAAAAATTAAAAAATACATACACTCCATATTCTTCCAGACATGTAAGGCTTGTATAATACTGCATTCTCTTTTGTCTTTGTCATTAAGATAGACTGAAATAATGGTAAACTGATGTTCATTGATTAAAATTTATATGCTTTGAAACATATGACCCAAAGGTCCAAATCATTTAAGAAACACTTCATAAAGTAGTTTATTTTAGTAAAATATAAATTTCTGGAAAAAAAATTCTATTTTAACTTTTTTTCTCTCACTGAATTGTTAGTTATACTTTAGGTAATTAGGCTGATAAAGCACAGGCTAGCTACAGAAGTATATGCTCATTATCTTTAAAAGTTTAGAATTTTTTGGTTGTCTGGACAATGTGAATATGTTTGTTTGCTTACATCCACTATTTTTTCCCCAACACCATGAAATTTCTCTAAAGCAAAACAATTTCAGTGTGAACTTCTTGGTTTAAAAATATGTCTGTTAATTTTTTTTTTCTTTTTTACTGATCCAACTGAGGAACAAGTTAGTCTATGAATCCTTTAATCCTCCTCCCATAAAGAGATTTAAATAAAACTTGTTCTTTTGAATCTAGATAGGTATTTATGACTGTATTCTCTAATAAAATGCTGTGCAAATGACTCTGAGTGACTTTTGAGGTTAGATTATGACATGCCATGAATCTTCTAGTAGTTCTCTCTGGGAGTCTTGGTTACAATGTACAAAGGCCAGCTATCAAATGATCACTATATGAAAGGACCACAGAAAGTGACCACAAAAAGAGAAAGAGAGAGACCCAGTAATTCCACTGGTTTTAGTGTCTATATATTTGAATCTTTTCATTCTAGTGCAAAACATGTGAGGGAAGAAGCCTTCATGAAGACTGCAGGCACCTCTTGATGTGACTGTATGAGTTAACAAATGAGAATTGCACAGTTGAGTGTAGGCAACTTCCATATTCATGAGCAGAATAAATGATAGCTAGTGTCTTAAGTCACTGTTTGGTATAGTTTGTTTTCCATCCATAGATAACCTAAAAAGGAAATTATTTAGAATCATCTATAGGACTGTTACTGCATTTGGACACATCACATTTTGTTCCAATTAATACCCTTAAATCTTAAAATCCTGGAAGAGAGAATGTGTCTGTGATTGTCTCTCTGTCTTTTACACTGAGATAATCTTTCTGTACCACAAAGGCTTTACTCTCATCAACATCTAAATTCGTCAAAACTCTTACCTTTCCCAATGTACTTAATTGCATTGTTTATATTAATGAAAAAGAGTTTTGCATAATTTATCTTTCTAAAGACTTTCATTTAAGCAAGTTTCCTGGTGACTTGCTTTATTGTTTGGGTGTCTTTTGACAGAAAAAAATTCAACTGTGATATGCAAGTCAATATTGTATTCTCTATATTTTAAATAAGCAAAGTTACTCAAATGCGTCAATAACTGCAGACTATTATCTCATTTCTGGGTTACGTTTTTCCTTTTAAAACCTTAGGTAAGATTTGCAGTATCTAACTGTTTCAAGCCATACAGACATTGGAGCACAGATTATAAAATTCTATTTTTCAGTCTTACCACAGATTCACTGTAAGAAACTATAAAAATTGCTTGAATTTGGAGATGATATAATAACACATCTAGGAAATATGACCCTCATTTACATCATGTTCTTATTCCTCTACTATTAGCCTCTTGCTGCACTTGATAAAATGCTTTTAGAAATGCCTAAAAATTGATATGCAGCAACTTCAAATCTCAAAAGCTAAAATATAAGTGAATATTTGAAGGTAAAAGTTTTTAAAGTATCAGTTGCACATGGAAGTAATTGAGAGGTGTTATAAAAAGAGGAAGGAAGTATTAAACTTAGCTCTTTTTTCCCCTCTCTGGTGATTGATACTCAGAATAATCTACACTTACAAGATATTTTCTTGGCTCTCTCCCGGCTTCTGACATTACAGATTATAGACAGAAAGGAATAAAGAATAATTAAATAATGGTGTCAGTAAATGGTATCAAATTTTTCTCTAATTTCTGTGTGTCATATAGTCAAGTAAAAGATGAATTAAAATTTTTTAAAAAGTATTTTTAAATATTTCCCCTTATTTCCATGCTCTTAACTGACGTTAGTGGCTTTAGGTACATGTTAAGACTTTGTACATTACTTAATTCATTTGATTATCACCCTTTAACCAATGTATTAGTTACCAAATTTTACCAATGTGCTATCTGAATACCCTGGAAATAGAAATAAGAAAACAATGACTATTTCCATCAAATTGTGCTATTAGAATTTTAAATAAATAGGAAATAATTAAATATTTACAAAGTCATGACAACTTCTAACTCATTCTCAATAGATGATGCTGTTTGAAATTTTTTTCGATCCTGGAAAATTATAAATAACCTAGAGATAAATCAATTCTGAATTGATAATTGTTAAAATACCCAGACATTCTGATGTAATCATTAATTGAATGTGATGACATAAATGCACATTTACATGAAGCAATATTTATCCCATATTAAGTGAAGAAAACCCTTAAAACAACAAAAAATTGCAACTCTCTTAGAGTAAGAGAGAATAGATTTTCCCTCCAATCTTCAAATTAAAAAATAAAAACAAAAAGTATGCAAAAAATATGAAAGTACAGTTTTCACACAGTAAACAATAGGCACTAAAAAACTGTTACATCTGAGAGAAATGCTTAAAAGCATGCTTAGAAACAATTAATCTAATGACAAAGTATTTACTTTGGATACCAAAGGAATATCCAACACTAAAAGAATACAATAAAACTATGGACCCAATAATGTAAAACCACAATGTTCATTACCCAATCAAGAATTCAACAGACATGCAAAGAAGCAGAAAAACATGACTCTCAACCAGGAGAAAAATAAACTACTAGAAACAGAATCAAAAATCAAGATAATAGAATTATCAATCACAGATGTTAAAAAATTTATAAATAGGTATCACATTTAAGACAGTAGAGAAAAAGATGAATACAATGATGAGAGGCATAGGATATATGTAGAATGGCTCAAATAAATTTCCATTCATTTAAAACATAATATCTGAAATGAAAAATACACTGCATTGGATTAACAGCAGATTAGACATTGTAGAAGAGACCAGTTATATTGAAAACAAAACAATATAAAATACTCAAATGAAACATAGAGAAAAATAAGAGTTAAAAACAGAGCCTTGTTGACTAGTATGACAATATCAAATTGCCTAATACTGTCTACTAGTCTCAGAAGAAGTAGGAGAGTACCAAAAGTTGAATAAATAAGGGCTTTAATAATTATTTTATTCACAGATGATATGTTCTATGTACAAAATCTTTTTAAAAATCTACAAAAAAGATTTGAGAACTATTAAATACTTTTATCATGTTGCTGAATACAAGCAATAAACAAATGAACATTGAAATGAATGAAAAACAACTCTCTACACAGCAGTATCAAATTTAATAAATTTTTAGGGATATATTTAACAGGAAGTGTGCAAGTTTTACACAATGAAAAGTATGAAATATTGCTAAGGGAAATTATGGAAGACCTAAGTGAATTAAAAACAGTAGTATTATTATGGATCAGAAGACCCAATATCATAAAGATTTCAAATCTCTCTAAATTTATTTAAAATTTTAAAGTCATCTAAACCAAAATGGAAATCAACAAACTTCTCTTAAACTTTATAGAGAAACAATGTTAGATAACTAAAATTACCTGATTTCCAGACTTACTGCAAAGCTATATTAACAGAAGTAGTGTGATATTGATATAATGGTAGAAATATAGGCCAGTATAAAATAATAGGAAGGCCAAAATAGAAATACACACATAGGGTAAATTAACTTTTCAGAAAACTATCAAGGTAATTCAATGCATAAATGATGAACTTTCAAGACATGTTGATGAAACTATTAAATACCTAAATGCATAAAAATGAACCTACCTGTTACCACACTCTATATACAAAACTAAATCACTATAAATAATGGATCTAAGTGTAAGGGTTACAACTACAAAAAATATATAAGAAAACTGAGCAGAAATATTTATAGTGCTTAGTAAATATTTTTTGATAGGGCATGATATTTATAAACAATAAAAGATAAAAGACAGATGAACTTAATGAAATTAAAAAATTTTAATGTTTTTAGCTAAGATATAATAACAGTACTAGATTTATCCTTTACCCCTAAACAACAATAAAACCAATACAACATGTAAAACCAAAGTTTTAAGACATAGGTTATCAGACAATTAAGATTAGTGATCTGAGAGAGAAAAGAATTGAACAAGGTGGGTCTTATGCTGGCCCAGCTTACTGCATGGAGAAAGTACCCAGCTAGCGATTTGAGGATGGAGAATCATGTGGAACTTGGTTTTCTTGTCTCTTTAAGCAGATAAATCTAGGAGACCAAGGAGAGCAAGGCAACAATAGTTAGCAAGGCAGAATACAAGAGAGAAGAAAGAGACACAGAGAATCATCTTGAGATAATGATAAACGGTCCCCTTCAAGATAGAGTTGAAGACTGCATAATTTATACACAAAGGGAAATAATCTGAGGCCAGGGGAAGTAACCCCACCACAAAAAAAAAAAAAAGGGTTTGGAAGAACAATTCCTACTAGGAAATTTATGAGAGGATTAAGGAGAAAAACCCCAAGCTCACATGGGACTGGGAATCAATCCTCTTCCCAAAAACTAAATTAGAAATCTTCAAAATTTGTTCAGAATAATATTCATAAAGATTTTGAATCTGTAGGGGTCACAATTAGTCCTAATCTAAAGACTTCTCTGGCTACACCTAAAAAGATTCTCAATCAAGATCATGAAGAGTTAAACAATATCCAAGATAGCTAACTGCACCCCAGAACAAAGCTCAGTGTATTTATCGCAATACAAACATTTGCAGTACCTGATAAAATTCCTCCTGTCTGTTTTTGTTGAAAAATTACAGTCATGCAAAGAAGCTGAAAAGTACAACCCACCATAAAATGAAAATCAGCTGACAGAAAAATATCCCCAAAAGACACAGATGGAGTATTATAAATGAATGTTTTATCTTGTATTATAACTGTATTCTGTATGTTTAAGAAGCTACAGGAAAGGTCGAACGTATTATGTAGAATTAGGGGAGGTATAAAAAAGACTCAACTCCCACACACCCAACCCTGGGCCACTCCTGAAAGTGCACTCATGTCACAGCTGGAGTTCGTCCTGAGAGCTGGAGCAGGCAGTGTCCATCCTTGGTGCAGAAGCTACTACCCTGGAGCTGTCCACTTGGGTGATCCAGGCAGTGTAGCTCCCCTTAGACTGTGAGAACCTAGCCCTGCCCTGTGTCACCTCTGCAGTTCCCGAGAGATGTTCCCCTCCTTACCCAATGTCATTGCCAATTACAAGACCTAGAAGCTAAAAGCCATCTGGGCAAACACACAGGGTGGGGAAGAGGCAGGTTTTTTGTGACCATGAGGCATGTGGCAAAACCTTCATCAGGAACTACCACCTGTCCCTTCATCTTGATTCACACAGAAGAGAAGACATTTCTGTCACTATTGGCTGTGGCCAAAATTCAAAACAGAATCAAATCAGTAAAAATAATGTGTAGGTAATTTTGAACTTTGGAAGACGAGTTTTAAGAAACATTAGCAGCTGAAAATTTTTCAGTGCCAGTATACTGATGAAACACTCTTCAAGAAAACCATGAGGATGTGGGAGACACTTCGGTTCACCCAGCAGGTTGAAAGAAAGAAGATAGGTTCAGAGGGCTCTGTGTGTCAGACAAGACTTTCCTCTGAGGTAAAACCATGGATTGAGCTTCTTGAAATGTGAGAGAAACACAAAGAGACAGTATCACATGAAGCATGAGAGGAAATGTGTGACAGATGTCTCTGAAAACATTCAAATGCAAAGATTGTCTTAAGCAGCACATGAAAACTCATGCCTCCAAAAGGGATATATACTGATGGCCAAGAGAAGGCTGTGGTAAAACCTTCACAACCGGTTAAACTCCAGAACCGTATTTTCTCTTTTCATGAAGCGGAGCATTCATTTATGTGTGAAAATGCTGATGGTGGCAAAGGTTTGCAGTGAAACAAAGTCTCAGGAGTCATGCATGTGCATGATTCTGACAGGAAAATAAAATGACCAAGATGAAACAATCTTATGGAAAATAGTTTTGCCTCTCATCTCAATGTATATATCCCTCCTAAACAAAACAAGAATAAGGCTTATCTTCGCCTACAAATAGAGAGTCACTGAATTGTATTGAAGACAAGGTGCTCTGCACAATTGTGATACTTACCTCCAGCTAAATCTCAGATTGCTTTGTTTAAAGAACTATAGACTGAGGAGCTTAGCTTTTTTCTGTGAGAAGCACGGTTTTTTTTTTGTTGTTGTTGTTGTTGTTGTTGTTTGTTTTTTATAAAATCACTATTTCAGTGGCTCACACCTAAACCCAACTACTTGGAAGGCTGAGGTGGGAGGATCCCTTGAGCCCAGGAGTTTGAGGCTGCAGTGAGCAATAATCCTTCCACTCCACCCCAGCCTGGGTGACAGAGTGATATCCGCCCCTGCCCCGCACCTCAAAAAAAAAAAAAAAAAAAAAGATAAATAAAAATAAAATCGCTGATATAGAAAACAAAACCCAAAGGAAATTTCTAGAGATTCCAAAAAAACATTATGAAATTTGGAATACACAGCAAAAGATTCCATAACATTAGATATTGCAGAATACAAGATTCATAAATTGATAATTTTTATACATAAATAGTTAAAAATATCCAATATGAAACACAGACAGAAAAAAGACTGAAAAAATAAAATGGCATTGGTGGACTGCAGAACAACTCTACAGCACTGAGAACGTGTAAATTAAGCTATTCATAGATTTTGAATTTTTAAAACTCTTAATAAATAATGCTGAGTATTTTTGAAATTTGATATAAACTATTAACTCACAGATCCAAGAAGCTCAAAGAACCTCAAGCACAAGTCTGAAATAAAAACTAAACAAAACATGAAGATATATCATAAGCAAATTTCCTAAAGAGTGATGACAAAATCTTAAAAGCAGCTACAGGCTACAGTAAAAAAAACAAACAGCAAATGTGATTTCTTGTCAGAAACAATGGATCAGATATATTCCTTAAAGTGTTGAGGGGAAAAAAAAGATATACCTAAAATTATGTTTCCTATAAAAATTCATTTTAAAATTAAAGGCAAAGTAAAGACTTTTCAGACATACAAATGCTTGAAGACTGTATTACCAACAGATCTAGGTTACCTGAATTGCCAAAGACGTTGGCATTTTTGACCCCAGCCAGTAGCTGCAGAAATGGCTTTTCTTCTGTGTGAATCAAGATCAAGGGACAGATGGTAGTTCCTGATGAAGGTTTTGCCACACCCCTCATAGTCACAAAAAAACTGCCAAAGATGTTAAGACAGATGAAAATCATACCGAGTGGGATTCCAGATCCACAGAAAGGAATGAAAAACACCAGAAACTGAAACTACATAGGCAAACATAAGGACGCTTTCCTTGTTATATGAAAATTTAAAAATACAATTAATTTATTGAAACAAAATAATCTATCATAGAGCTTAAACCTATGTAAAAGTAACAGAGAGAAATGAACTATATCTCTATGTACTAGTCATGAACAATTGGAAATTAAAATGTGTCTGTGTGTGTATATATTTGTGTGTATACATACACACGCAGAGACATTTTAATTTCTTTCTATACATAGGCAAGAGCATCAAAAAATGAAAAACTTAGAGATAAAGCTGACAAAATTTTTAAAAAGCACATACAATAAAAACTGAAAAATGTTTCAGAGAGAAATTTGAAGAAAAATAAATGAAGAACTATATGTGTCTATGGACTGGATGATTAAACACTATTTAGATATCAATTTTCCCCAAATCAATCTATAAATTAAAGGCAATTGTATTCAACATTGCAGCAGACATTTAATAAAATAATGCTGGTTTTAAAATTCAAGTGGAAATGACAAGGAAATTGAATAGTTAAAATCAATTTTGAAAAATAAGGAGCAAACTTGGAGAAATTACACTGCCTGATTTCAATACTTATTCTAAAGCTTGTCTAGGAAAGAAAGGATGGTATGGGTGTCTAAATAGACAAATAAGTCAAAGGAACAAAATAGAGTCTGGAAATAGACACAACCATATACGTCTATTTTCCAGAGCTGCAAATGCAATTTAGTGAAATAAAGATAGTTTTTACACAAAAATCTTGCTGAAAATTTGGATATCCATATTCAAAAAAATAAGCTGGTCCCAAAGTTACAGCATATACAATAATGAGCCCAAAATGCATTATAGGCTCAGAAGCAAAGCAAAAACTGAAACCCCCCAACTTTTAGAGTAAAACATAGGAGAACATATTTATGACCTTAGGCTTTGTATGTAAACCTTATATGATACATCATGAGCTCAGTTCCATAAGTGATTTAAATTGAATACATTCCTGTTGATATACATTGAGTAAATTACAAATAAAAATCGACCACGTAAAACTTCATAAAAACTAAGAACTCTGCTTGTCAGAAGACACTGTTAAGAAAATAAAAAATAAGTTACTGACTAGGGGAAACTATTTGCAAATCACGTATTTTAGAAAAGGATTTTTATAAAAATATAACAAAACCAAAATTCAATAATAAGAAAAAAATTCAAATAAACATAGGAAAGCAAATATGAGAAATAACAGATGAATAGTAACCATTCCAATATCAGCAGAAATTAGAGCACTAAATTAGGTCTAACACAAGAAGACAACTAATTATGTGTATGTATATACACACAGACAACACACATAAATTCACTGCATAAATGAGAATGTCTTTAGTCAGAGGGAATCAGGTTGTAGAACTGTCATTTCTTGCCTTCCAATTTATTCTGGTTCTTTCTTTTTCTTATAATTCCTCTTCCCCTTGGTAAAATTGACAAGATGTGGAAAGTGATCACAGGAAATTTTACAGGATAATTAAAGGCAATTTTTAAAGTTAGAGAAAATCAGAAGACTGTGTATAGAATGCATGTTCCTTAATTTAGATTATGTTTTAAACTTTCAATAGAATGAATATAAGGGCTCCTAGAGATAAGAACCCTCATTTTTTTTTTTTTCCATTACAATCCTTTTGAATTTTTTTTTTTACAACACGATTACTAGTCAGTTTTTCTAACTGGTTTTGATGAATCCCAACTTCTCCCTCTAAATTGGTATGTATTAGCATTTACATCTCATCTTTCTAGTAATCCTGAGATTTAAAGGCAGAGCTGCCA
The DNA here is from genome assembly GCF_008728515.1 of Papio anubis. Taxonomy (NCBI): domain Eukaryota; kingdom Metazoa; phylum Chordata; class Mammalia; order Primates; family Cercopithecidae; genus Papio; species Papio anubis. The sequence goes on from NC_044980.1 coordinate 94,123,070, forward strand.
TCCTAAAAATAAGTAATTAACATGTGCTTTCTCTAATACTCAATAGTGGATATTAATTTTCTAATTTTCTTGTGCGTTTTTTCCTCCTTCTAAAATTTATTTTGTTTCCCATATAAAGAATTCTGTGGTTTCTGTTCCTTGGTGAGCCAACCTTAACAATGCAGTGATGATTAGATATGCTGCTAGACCCAGGAGTGTTACAATCCCTGCTTCCCTATCTGTCTCATTTGCCCTTTAATTCCCTTCGTCACCAGTGGGGCAGTGTAGCGTCACCATGTCAGATAACATTTATTTCTTTAAAGTGCCTTAGACATAGCATAAGAACAATACATGTTTAATTAAATGAAGGATGCATGGACAAGTGAACTCAGCCTGTAGGAGGTCTCTACGGATTTCACACATATTTCTAGGTAGCTGGAGGCAGTATAAGAGGATTTAATTTCTGAGAGAGGAAGTGATGCTTAGAAGACTCAAAAAATAAGCAAAGTACAGGCCCTAAAGAAAACTGCTCTTGAATACCTAATTACCCTAAGTTTATCCCCACATTCAAATCATTTACAGATATCTGAAAGAATTGAGGAGGGCAGGTCTCAGCAGCTGAGCCATAAAGAGATAAATTTAAGACCTATATTATAAGAAAGTATATTCTTCATTTGGCACTGAGACATTGATACCTGCACAACATTTAATGGAGTTTTGACAGTAGCTAATGATAATTTAGGTTAAAGAGTTTTTGTCAGTAGGTTACTAATTTACAGCAAGACCGAAAGTGGTTTTTGTGTACATTGAAAAATAGTGTAGGATGGAGATGAAGTTTCAAGTAATTAGTTAAAAATGGGCTACCCGATAAATGGTGTGAAGAAAATTGAATATTCATTTTAAAAGTTAGAAATTTTTCTCAAGCAACATTAAAAACATAAATTTCAAGTAATAAATGTAAGAAAAACTGTATTTTCAAAGAATTAGGAGAAAATAAAAACACTTCTAGAACTCTAAGATTTAAAAATACATTTTAATTTCAAAAACTTGAAGTCAAATGAAATGCCATCAGAAAAGATGGTTGAGTAAAATAAATTACACATATACCACAGAATTCTGTTTAATATTTTAAAAGAAATAAGTAAATTTAAACATACTGACACAAGAAAATCTCCAAGTCATATTGTCATCAAATGCAATTCAGAGAAAATTACATATGATCTAATTCGGTTTATTAAAAACTCTACTAAAAACAGGGTAACAAAAATCATGTGTGTTTATGTGTGTGTGTGGTGTTTGTAAATTAATACAGTAAGGTCTGGACATGTATAAACCAGGCTATACCAGTGGTTATTTCTAGGGAGGAAAATAGGATTATATGAAGGTACAATGATATTTTCACTTTATTGGGAAGGTTTGACATTTTTCCCACATTGTATTCCTCTATTATTTGAGTAATTATAGAAACATTTTTAAAAAACAGATTTTAAAATGTTATTTTTTTCTTATCATAATTTCATTCATTTGGAACTGCAATTATTCAAGGACAGGTCAAAATTCTAGATCCATTTGACAGTTGAAAAGGAAAAAAAATACTATTGCAAAGAAGGTAGTATTCCTGGAAGTATTTTACATGTTGGGTTACTTTTCTTTTATTCTGTAAGTCAGAGTAAACCTATTGTGATGGTTTCTTACATAGATTTTTAAGGAATTGTACAAAATTGGATAAGAAGATTGCAATTCTAGGTAATACCATGTGAACTATTTTACCAACTGGAAATTCTTGAGACCTCCATCACTATATAAATGATATATTGCAAAATCCATTGCTATAAAAGGGTATGAGAGAGTTAAGAAATATAGATTCATCTTAATATCACAAATAAGAATTTAAAGGAATGCAATTTTTTACTTCCACTGTTGTGCTAACTTCAGTTCTGGTAAGTTTTGAGTATCTAAAGCACTTTTAACTGTGTTCAACTTTAATGTATGGCAAGTATTTGATTTTGTTATTCATCTTGCTGTATAAGAACTGCGCCTGAAGGCCATAAAATGCATTCTATTTTAGAGTCTGAACTATCAGTCATAAACTCAACTTATTAAAACTCAAAGAGATAAAAGTTTCTATATAAATTATTGTAATACAAAGGGAAATAATTCCATAGCCTGGTTGGAAGATAAGCCCTGCATTTGGGAATAGACTTAGAGAGTTTAGCAGCATTGATGCATTTCACATTGCCCCTCACAGAGGAGAACTGCCATAGAAAGCCTCAGGAAAGAGAATGAGATATATGCTGCCTTTACACATTTGAGAAAAAGTCTAATTTAAAGATTTTTTAAGTGTTCATTTTAATTAATAGCGAAGCAGACATTTTATATTTTCTTTGTATTTCCTTCTATGATTTCAGCCTGCTGCCTTTCTGTTTCCTGGAAAATACAATTTAGTAATATATTCTTACTTTAGAGAAAGACATAATTATAGGTTCATATAATGTTTGTTCCAAATGGGCTCTTAGAACTTAGTTTTCTCATTTCCTTATGTTACAGATTGTAAGTTAAATAATTATTTTAGGCTGGGAGTGGCGGCTCATACCTTTAATTGCAGAACTTTGGGAGACCAAGGTTAGTGAATCACTTGAGCCCCGTAGTTTAAGACCAGTCTGGGCAACATGGTGAAGCCCCTTATCTCTACAAAAAATTATCTGGGCATGTTGTCATGTGCCTGTAGTCCCAGGTACACAAGATGCTGAGGTGGGAGGATGACCTGAGCCCAAAGAGTCAAGGCTGCAGTAATCTGTGCCTGGGCAACAGAGTGAGACCTTGTTTCAAAAGAAATTAAAATAAAAACAAATATAGAATTCTTTTCTGCAGAAGGAAATAATTTGTTGTTTCTACATGACCATTATGCAGGAAACCTTGCCTAACTACAAAACAGCATGTCATTTTCTTACTTATGTGTATAGGTGATTCATTTCTCCGTTATGAAGTAGAAGCAAGCATCAGTGGGAGGATGTGGGAACCTAGGAAACGTGAGATTATAACTCAACGCAGAATGTGGCTCTCCTTTTTCTTCCAGGAACAGGTTACAAAGGATCCAGAACAACAGCAACAATAAAAATTCCGAGAGAAGGAAAAAATAAAGACAAAATGAGTACTGTTCCCACAAATAATCCTTAATAATCAGTACTCTATTATTCAGTAAGAAAAAAAAATATATTACAGTGGAACATAATATTAAATGTAGTTTTGAATACCATCACCATTTTTAAAGTTATTTTTATGCTGTTGCACCATATAATCTTAGCTTCTATGGTAACAGATATTTCTTTTCAAGAATGTTGTTTTGACAAAACAATGCAAAAATTGAAGATGTTTTCAGGTGATCCTGAGAATTCTGAAGTATTACCCAAACTGGATCAAGCAAATATTGAGAGACATTATTAATGAGCTACCTGACCAGCTTTGAGACCCTCAGAAAGTTCTTTGTTAAGCAAAGCCATGCTGTGTTGAAGTTGACAAAATGAAATAAGGGAAAGGGAAAGGTGCTATGTAGCATAACCACAACTCAATTGCTAGTCAATCTCCTACACAATGTATAGTCACAACCGGTGAGCCACTATTAATATAAGACAGAGGCAGTCTTACATAAAGTATGAAGGAAAAATATTTTCTAAAATGGAGCATAATGGAACGGTGTGCTGTTGTCAAGGTAAAAACCTCATGGCAGTATGAAATATAAAAGATCTAATTAGAATGTGCTGTCTAGCTTCTTACTAACTTAAGATGTAGTTCCCAGGGAGGGGACTTAATCCCTAATTTTAGTCAAAGGGCAAATGTACAATTAAGCTAACACAAATGCTTCAGCCAGTCTTTTATGAAAATTCTCTTAGCCCTGGAGTCCCTAACCCACCACAGCTTAATAAGAAGTTCCTACTGCACCAAATTGCTGTTTGTCAGGCTGAAAAGAACACAGCCCACTGAACTGCTCTACATCAGATGACACTTTGATCTGAAATAAATGTGAGTATAAAATAGAATACAGCATGTGTAGTCACTGGAATTGAAAATAAACATTTTTTGCACATAAAAAATACCTCACTTATTTCTAATCCAAAAATATCTCTGCCAGCCACTGTTGGAATACTTGTGTGTTCTGAGGCTTTGGCCAACAAACTAATTTGAAAATAAAAAAATACATATGAAATAACAAGCTTTACTGAAAAGATGCTGTGAGAATAAGAAAGTTCATCATTATGGGAATGCTCGTTCCAGTAACAGCACTGGCCCAAGTCTCCTTGTGTGTTAATGAACAGAGGTATTTCCTATTTCCAGTCCACAAAGTTGTTGGTGGGTTTAGTAGGGTTGGTTCACACAGTGTGCCCCTGTGAATAAGCAGTGCTATTCTTTTTGAGGAGGAAGTTTGTCTTTTGACTGCTAAGGGTTCATTAGCTCCTCTCTTCGTCTTGCAGAGAGAGGACAAGGGAATAAGGAGGGAGCTTTGGAAACAAATCTGACCTGAGAAAATGGTCTGGCCGTAGCCAATAGGATGCATTGCATTCTCTCAACCAACATCCATTTCAACTTAAATGCACTCAGTTATGCTTTTCCAATTTTTTTACCTCTAAAATGTAAAATTGATGTCATCAAGATTTCAGGGAATATAGAGGAAAGTAAAACACAAACTCTACACTCAAACTTCCAGTTTATAGTAAAAATTAAAAGTTCACAAATAAATATCACTCAAACAAGAATATAAAAGCTATGAAATAGTACAAATTAAATGTAAAGGCAAATAAGAAAAAGAGATTAAACCCACACAATGGTTCAGACCAGCCTCAAACAAATTGGATAGATGAGGAAAATCAGCCCCTTCCTCAAAACACCTACTATCACTTGCTTAAAATTTGTCACAAAAATTTAAAAATCTTCCATGAGCAAAAATGTGAAACATGACCCTAGAGTTGCATTTGTATATCAGAGACATGGATATTTTTTAAAGGAAGCATTACAGGTGTCACTACTGGCAGATAATATAATAATTTTCTTCAAAAACTAAATGCTAATGAAGATCACTGACAAACTACTGGAATTACTCAGTGAGTTCTGTAAGATGGTGGTTTATAGGTCTGAACTCTGTATTAGTGAGAGAGCTATATGTGGAAAAAACTTCTGGATACACAAGGCAAAATATTTTGTGTTACTTTTTTAGCAAATTCTCATGAGTACATTAGATTATTATCGTTACTCAATACTTAACTACTTACCAAGTGTTTACTGAATGTTTACTTTGTGTTGGTGCTTTTGTAGAACAGCAAGTAATAAATAAGCAGAAATTAGTCACCAACGTCAAAAGTCAAAGACCAGCTACCACTATGCATAGATATATGCCCTGAGGTCCAAATGGAACTAGTTTTATTATTTATGTGTTTGTGTGTGTGTGTGTTTGTGTGTATGTATGTGTGATAGTCATTAAGAACAGCTCATGTTATACATTTTCTAATGAGGAACTAAGAAATAAAGTGAATAGGGATGAATTTGTTCCCTATTTTAAAGTGTCCTTCAAGGACATTCAAAGTAAGATTATATATCTGGGAAAAAGTACTGTATTTGTAATGTTTTTTCTATGGTCAATTTGCTTTAAAAATAGAAATTATTTTAGGAAGTTTTAAAAATTGTTTTAAAGTAATTCCTGTTATGGACATTTTCTGTGTGAGTAGCAACATTCTATGCATCAAAATTCAACTTCTCAATTATTTAATTCTGGACTTCACAGAAACAACCAAATAATTAATGTAAATTATTGTGTCCTATACTAACATAAGTATAGTTATTTTTTTTATCACAGACTCTCAGTATTCCTCAGTGGTTTATGTCGATTTCTTTCCTTTTATCTTTTTTGACACAGGATCTCACTGTGTTGCCCAAGCTGGTCTCCAACTCCTGGGTTCAAGTCATCCTGCCACTTTTGCTTCACAAGTAGTATACATGAAATCAGATATAGTTAAAAGGATTATTTATCTGGGTTAGATTTATTTTCTTGTACCATTCAGGCTGTGTTTGCTCTGCCTTTCCTTTAGGTTCTGAGTTCCTTTTTATGTACTAATCTATGGAAAAATAGATGCTGTTGTGTTGTTGTTGTTGTTGCAGAACCATTATTACTAATCACAGCATTATTTAAAAATCTTGTGTGCATTAAGACTTCACATTCTTATTTTATTTTTTAATCAATTGCATTATTTAGAAGGTTTTGCTCCCTCCGTTATCTTGTTCAACATCTGCCATGTCTTGCTATCTTGCTTACTATATTTTATGAGGGAAATACTTTATTTTTCTTTGTGGTTAACCTGCTACTCTGTCTATATTTCATCAGAGTCTTACCTTTTCCTAGCTGCTTTGGAATTTTGTCTCTCTATTCCCTTGCTATTGTATGAAGCACACATATTTGTACATATTTATGTAGGGTGTCATGAGGAGAAAGAACACTGTTCTATATGGATTACTCTGGTTTATCCTGGTTCCTAGAAGAAAATATAAATAGATCTAGAATGTGTTCACAATGAATATAAATCTCTGTATTAGTCAGTGTTCTCCATAGGAATGGAACCATTAAGATATAGAGAGGTATAAAAAGAAGATTTATTATGGGAACTGGCTCATACAATTATGGAGTCCAAGAAGTTCCATGATATCCCTTCTGCAAGCAGGAGAACTAGGGAAGCCAATATTTAATTCAGTCTGAGCCCAATGACCTGAGGACAAAGGGAACCAATGATGTTACTTACAGTGGGGAGAGTGGGTACTGATCTAAGTCCCAGTCCCACACCAAAGGTCCAAAAACCAGGATCACCAGGGCAGAAGAGGATGAATGTCCTAGCACAAGGAAGCAGGAAATTGACTCTTCCTCATCCTTTTTGTTTATTCAGACAGACCTTCCATGGACTGGATGGAGTTTGCCCACATTGGCAAGGGCAGATTTCCTTTGTTAAATCTACTAATCCAAATGCTAATTTCCGTCAGAAACACCCTCACAGACACACCCAGAAATAATGTTTTACCAGTGATCTGGGCATCCCTGAACCCACTCAAGTTGACAAATAAAATTAATCATCATATCTCTGATCTGGCAGAAATGAAAATATCATAATACTTTTTAGTGTCACGGTATATACTTAATCACCAGTTACAGTGGTTCAAGAATTTACAGTTACCACATCATGGTAATTATGAAAGCTTGGAGGACTTATTCATTTATGAATTCTCTCCCTCAGGCTTCTGTCACAACAAAACAGAAAAGGGTCAAAGAATAGCATTGGTTTTATTAGTGGTTATACTGTGCCTATTACCTTGCAAATAGAAAGATTTTGGTATACTTTGTTAGAAATAATATTTAGGGTCTAAGGCCAGACTGAAGTTGTCTGCTCTTTGCTCCAAAATCTGAATATTAAGACTTGCTGTTGGGTTTACAGAGTAAATTTATCCACCTAACCATCTGGAAAATCTTAGTTTGCTTTACAAATCTGACAACGGAGAGCTGCATTTTGACTTGTGTTATTCATAGGCACTTTAACTTTCTGGGACTCTGTCTTCATCCAAATACTAGAAATTATGTTTTATGACAATTTTAATATAAATATGGATATACTAAATATATGAAACACTTTCTTCAACCTAAAGGTGTATTGTATTACATCCCTTTTCATTCTTCTATGGGCCAATATTATTATTTAAACTGGGAATGACTATATTTACTCATGGAGTTAAAAATCATGAAAATATCTAAAATAAAAAGAATTCACTGCCAATTATGTATCCCAAGAAATGGAATGTAACCTCATACATATTTTAACCAATTTACCCACAGAGCATCATAACAATAATAGTAGTCGCTTTATATATTGCTTATCATTTTTCAGGGCATAACCTTATTTAAATATTATGACAGCCATTTAATAGATTAGAAGCCTCATCCCTAAGAGATTAAGTGGTTTGCCAAAACTCACCTTGTAAGGAAATAGCAATGCTGAACTCAGACCCATCCTGAGACCAGATGCTTAATTTATACAATATATATGGTCTATGTATTTTTACTGACAGATATTTGAGCAGCATTAGTTCTACTTTATATTTTCATTAAGACTGTACTGATGGAATAATCAGGTAAAGAGCAAATTTTATAAAATGTGTCTGTAAACAAATTCGTTACTGTTGGGGGAAGCCCATTTTCTGTGAGGTTACAATATTTTAGATTCTGTAGAAAAACTTTAAAGGTAAATAAATAAATGACCAAAATTGCCCTTGGATAATTAAAATGGTAATTTAATTTTAACTAGTGATTTCTTTATTCCAAGTTGCATATCTCATTATCAAAAAGAATTTGTAAATAATTCATTTTATTTCTCCTAATGCTGTCCCTCCCCTAGGCCCCCACCTCCTGACAGGCCACGGTGTGTGATATGCCCTCCCTGTGTCCATGTGTTCTCATTGTTCAACTCCCACTTATGAGTGAGAACATGCAGTGTTTGGTTTTCTGATCTTGTGATAGTTTGCCAAGAATGATGGTTTCCAGCTTCATCCATATCCCAGCAAAGGAAATGCGCTCATTCTTTTTTATGGCTGCATAGTATTTCATGGTTTGTATGTGCCACATTTTCTTTATCCAGTCTATCACTGATGGACATTTGGGTTGGTTCCAAGTCTTTGCTACTGTGAATAGTGCTGAAATAAACATATGTGTGCATGTGTCTTTATAGTAGAATGATTTATAATCCTTTAGGTATATAGTATTATAAAAAGAATTCATTTTATGAAGCTCCATGAATACTGAAAGCCAAATTAATCAATAGGGTGATTTTCTACTGAAGTTTTTTACATTTTTTTGCTTTGGTATCACAAAAAATAAAATATTTGTTATGGAAATTACTATATTAATGAATTTAAAAGTACCTATTACTACCTTTAGATGACATTTCTCACCTATTAAAAATAATATTTTAATGTTAGAATGTTTACTCTTAAGTCAGAATAAAAAATAATGCCGAAAACACTACCAAGAAGCTTTCTTCCTTCTACAAGCATTTCAAAACAAAAGTTACCTCAATTTCAAATGAGAAAATTCTTCAAATTTTAGACATTTAAAATGTAATTCTGTATAACCTGAAGCACCATTTCACCCTCGGGACTATTGCTCCTGAACATTTAATTGTGACCCAAATAAATGCCATAACATTGTCAGAACCACTTTATTTTGAATAATAACAGCAATAAACTTCAGGTGACTTGAGAATACTCACAATAGATTGCTTTCAATTAAATGATGGTACCCTTGAAGGCCTTTTGTTTAGGCAGCAGGATGAGAGTTATTTATTGGTCATATATAGCCCATTCTAAAACCAGGAGGTCAGACCATTGCATAATACATTCACTGTCTTATTTCTGCTATTTGAAAATAGGTACTTTGAGCATCAGTATAGTGACAAAGAAAAGCATTTGGAAGTAGCCTTCAGGAATCTTGGCACCAAATGAACATAAAATAGATATATTGTATCTTTAAAACATTATCCCTTATTTTCAACACAGTTCTCATTGTTGGTATCCCTATGAATATTGTATGATTACTGTCCTTCACACAGTTCAAGGAGACAATGATGTGACACCACTGAGACACTGCTGTGTAGCAACTTAAAAAGAAATCTCTAGAGATAGACACTGATAAAAGGGCTGGATGCAAATAGGTATTAGAAGCTGACCTTTCCAGAAAAGCTAGGTCAAGTCATCCTTGGTCATGAAGATAGGAAAAAATAAAACACAATGTGCACACCTAGAAATCTTTTAAAATCCCTGTTTACAATTCCTCATTCTTAAAAAACTTTTTGCACAAATTCAAGATCATCAAAACTAAATTGAAAAACTCTGGCATTCTCACTTGGATCCTCATTCACAGCATAATAAATATAAGGCTTACATGTATTAATTGTGCAATGCGATCTATATCCTGCGAAATTCCATGGAAGTATGTATGTATATAAATTCTCTCCAGTCTTAGTTACTTTAAAATATGATAAATAAAAATGTGACAACTTTTAATAGTGCAAATATGTGTATATATTTCAATGTGATTTTTTTACCTGATAATACAAAATATTTTTATCATATATAATTTAATAGATTATATTAAAATGTAATACATGAATCATATAAATCAAAAGTTTCATACAGTGATAAAATTTTAATTTTAGTTATTAATTATTGGCCATATACAGTATTGACCTCCAGCCACTATAATCGTTTGAATGCTGACATTTGATTCAAATGTATATTTAATTCACTTAACAACATTGATATACAGGAAATATGATAAATCCTGGAAGAATTTTGTCATTCAGAGTAGTTGAAAACATAGTTTTCCTTTGTCAATAATTCAAGGTAGACTTTCTTATATTAATGTGGCTTTCTGTTTGGATGCTGTAAACAGGAAATCAAAGATGTATTAGATATAAAATTCAGTAAGAGCATAAAATAAATACACCATTTCTTCTTACAGAGATATTTGGTTATAATTTTAAGTACAAAGGGAATTATACATGTATCCATACAATTATAACTAAATATCACTAGGAAATATTAAAGTTACAGACAATAGCACAGAGAACAGAGGGAAAACCCATGAAGGATGTGAGGGCAATGGGGGTTGTTGGTGGTGGTGGTGGTGGTGTGGTGGTGAACTGATTCCAAAGGAATCAGTAAGATACACATACGTAGAGGGTAAGGAAATGACATTACAGACTGGAAGCACATTATAAGCAAGTGTGGATAAATTAAAGTGGATTTTACATATACAGAAATCTACAAATAGATCTTATTGAATGTGATGATTGGAGCATTCAGGTAGGAAAACAAAAGAGAGAATTTGGAAACTTTGTGAACATGTTAAAAGTTATCTTAAATTCTAAACTGAGTAACATGACCTTTCATGTCAAAACATTGGATTGCTAGTGTGTGTGTGTGTGTGTGAGAGAGAGAGAGAGAGAGAGAGAGGGAGTGAAACAGAGAGAGGGAGAGAATGAAATGAGGAAAGTAATGTTTTTTATGGTTTAATCTGTCTGCAAAATGCAGGATTTCAATGAATGAATAAACTACTTAGGTGGTTAGAATGGAATTGATAGGTCTTGCACCACAATGGTTTCCATGCAGATAGAAAGGGAATTTTAGGTGTAAATTGTATTAGGACAAACATAAAACACGTCAAGATTGATCAGTTATATAGAAAAAAGCAGATACATAAATATTATGTAAATATTATAAACTTTCATGACTTATATGTGGTTGCTTGGTTTTGTCAGGATCATGCATTCAGCTTTATTTTGAGTTTGAAGGAAACAGAAAATCAAAGTAGAAATGTGATTATATTTACCGTCTTGGGATGGTTTTCTTTACAGTCATGTTTGTTGCTTTACTTTTCAACAACCTATTGCTCAACATGGTTTCCTAGCCCAGATATTGTCTTGATTCACCATTTTTTCTTATAATTAATGAAGTGATAAATGTTAGGATATATAAATGTTAGTTTCCTGAAGAGAAAATTACTGGTAAAAGAAAACCAGCTATTACAGTTCATCATGATATAAGAAAGCAATAGTTTCTATTCAAGCGAAACTTCAAATGTTGAATATGATGATGGTGTAACGCTGCAGGATCCACCAGTTGTTCTCTGTTGCACTTCTGTCCTAGAGAGGAGTCAGGAGTGAGAATTTACAGGCTAGTCTGTGGATGCAAGTGTGAGAATTTTTGCTAGTTCTTACAACAAATCTTTCACAAATCAGGAGTCTACGAAAATGCCACTTTGTCGTTAAATACTTTTTCTACGAAAAATTATATAAAATGTTTAAAATCAAAGGAACCCAAGCATATTCCTCTGGAGGTTCCTAAATATTGGGGATACATGAATGGTTATGTCTTGGGAGACACTGTTTCATATCCCAAGCAGGAGGAAACATCAAGTGAGATAGTAGTTAGCAAGTCAAGAGAAAAATATTTAATCAGTTTCTGGAGCCTGCAGTGTAGACCCTGAAGATAAGATATAAATAAAAAACAAGCCAGGCGCAGTGGTTCATGCCTATAATCCCAGCAACTTGGGAGGCTGAGGCGGTAGGATCACCTGAGGTCAGAAGTTCAAGACCAACCTGGTGAACATGGTGAAACCCCGTCTCTACTAAATATACAAAAGTTAGCCAGGTATGGTGGTGGGTGCCTGTAATCCCAGCTACTCAGGAGCCTGAGGCAGGAGAATCGCTTGAACCCCGGAGACGGAGGTTGCAGTGAGCCGAGATTGTGCCATTGATCTCCAGCCTGGGCAACAAGAGTGAAACTTCGTCTTAACCAATGAACTGTAAAAAAAAAAAAAAAAATCTGGATCGGAGAAGGTGGAACATGAGCTAGATCTAAACAGATAAGTAAAATTAAAAGATGCATGAGAGATGATAGGTTAGAAGTAAAGCACAGAGGCATATACATGCAAGGCATGAGCTGTGACTGATAAATATACCAAAATGAATAAAACACATAGTCCATGCAAAGAAAATATACTTAAATAGGGAAGTACAGAGAGGCCAGATGATATGCAATCTTTAAATTATAGTGAAGGAATGTAGTCTTATTTAGATTAAGAGGCACAAAAGATGTTTGAGAAATAAATTTGTGTATAATTATTTTATTTTATTTTATTTTATTTTTTTTGAGACGGAGTCTTGCTCTGTCACCCAGGCTGGAGTGCAGTGGCCGGATCTCAGCTCACTGCAAGCTCCTCCTCTCGGGTTCACGCCATTCTCCTGCCTCAGCCTCCCAAGTAGCTGGGACTACAGGCACCCGCCACTTCGCCCGGCTAGTTTTTTGTATTTTTTAGTAGAGACGGGGTTTCACCGTATTAGCCAGGATGGTCTCGATCTCCTGACCTCATGATCCGCCCGTCTCGGCCTCCCAAAGTGCTGGGATTACAGGCTTGAGCCACCGCGCCCGGCCGTGTATAATTATTTTAAGAGATTTTATGTTTTATTCTGGTGGTAATAAGTAAGGTACTTTGGAGAAAAAAGTGGCTAGAACTAGAATATATCATTTAGGAAGTTCATAAAATAATACAGACTTTGGAGCTAATGATCTCTGGAACCAGAGACATCTGGATTACACATCTTTATTCCAAAATTAATAGCTTTGAGATCTTGAGAACGTTATTTATGCTTCCTGAATTTCAAGATAATATTGTGTGATTGTTTGGAGATAAAATTATATAAGTGTGTATATGCATTTTGTATGTATACACATACCCATACATACATCTATAGATAGATAGATAATATATAGATATCTTACAGTGCCTGACATAACAGTGCCTGACAAAGTTCTCAATTAAAATGTTTGTATACCCTATTTATGTTATTATTCATTTAGTATCCATATATACATTTATTCATTTTGTCTTCTTATTTTTCTCAATATATTTCCTTTAGCAAAATGTTTAAAGTATCTACGAATTGCTTAAACAAGAAAATAATTTGAAACTGTGTATTAGGTTAGTGCTAACGTAATTGTGTTTTTTTCCATTACTTTAATGAAAAAAATCTGCAATTACATTTGCACCAGCCATTAAAGTAATAGAAAAAAACTGCAGGTAAGTTTGCACCAACCTAATAGAAACCATAAAATAAAGTGGTTCAGTGAAGAGAAGTCGGTTGTGCCAAAAAGGTCATATTATGAGAAAAGGTCATACATAATTGGTTAAAGTTTTCTCATGTGAGAAAATAAGTTTTTTTGTTTGTTTGTTTTTTGTTTTTTGCCATTGGGGACTCTAGAATTACTTCGAAACATTTCTTAGAATAGCAATTTTTTTTTATGTTCCATCTTAAGAAAATATTATTTCACATGTGCAGAATATATGATAACAATATTTTGTATGTCTCATACAGTAGTTGTCGAGGCATTTTATGGATTTTTAAACACTCTTTAAGATCATGTAAATAGTGATTTAGCAGAGTATACTTAACAGAGCACATTTGCCTTCTATCAACAGCAAAAAGTATTCCTTTGTCTCCCCATCATTTCTGAGGTATAGAGCCTTTGCTGTCTGTTCCCTATTCATAAGAAAAGTAGCAAGTCCAAAGAGGGTCAAAATACACTTATTTACTAAAAATGAGGCTCTTTTCTTATACATTTAAGACAATTTAAACCACTGGCTCAAAGGTTTAACTATAGTATGTTAGAAAAAGGTAGTGTATTTCTGGGTTCTTGGTTCTGTTCCATTGGTCTGTGTGCCTGTTTTTATACCAGTGCCATGCTATTTTGGTGACTATGGCCTTGTAGTGTAGTTTGAAGTCAGGTAATATGGTGCCTCCAGATTTGTTATTTTTGCTTAATCTTGGTTTGGCTATGCAGGTTCTTTGTCGGTTCCATATGAATCTTAGGATTTTTTTTTTTTTAGTTATGTGAAGAACGATGGTGGTATTTTGATGGGAATTGCATTGAATTTGTAAATTGCTTTTGGCAGTATGGTCATTTTCACAATATTGATTCCACCTATCCATGAGCATGGGATGTGTTTCCATTTGTTTGTGTTGTCTATAATTTCTTTCAGAAGTGTTTTGTAGTTTTCCTTGTAGAGGCCTTTCACTTCCTTGGTTAGATACCTTGCTAAGTATTTTATTTTATTTTTTTGCAGCTATTGTAAAAGGGACTGAGTTCTTGATTTCATTCTCAGTTTGGTTGCTGTTGGTATATAGCAGAGCTATTGATATGTGTACATTAATTTTGTATCCAGAAACTTTGTTTCATTTACCAGTTCTAGGAGTTTTTTGGATGACTCTTTTGGGTTTTCTAGATACACAATCATATATTGGGGGAACCCACCCCCAATATTTCAACATAGGTTCTTTCTATTTTCCAAAAGTGTTGGCCGGCTGAGAAATAAAGAGAGTCAGTACAAAGAGAGGAATTTTACAGCTGGGCCTCTGGGGGTGACATCACATATCAGTAGGACCATGATGCCTGCCTGAGTCTCAGACCATAAGTTTTCATTAAGGGTTTCAAAAGGGGAGGGGGTGTAAGAATAGAGAGTAGGTACAAGCATCACATGCTTCAAAGGGCAAAAAGCAGAAGCACTAATAAGAGTCTAATAAAGATCACATGCTTCTGAGGGAAAAGGACAAAGGGCAAAAGCAGAACCACTGATAAGGGTCTATGTTCAGCAGTGCACATATTGTCTTGATAAACATCTTAAACAAGAGAAAACAGGGTTTGAGAGCAGAGAACCAGTCTGACCACAAATTTACCAGGGTGGAGTTTTCCCAACCCTAGTGAGCCTGAGGGTTCTGCAGGAGACCAGGGCGTGTCTCAGTCCTTATCTCAACTGCACAAGAAAGACATTCCCAGAGTGGCCATTTATAGACCTCCCCTCAGGAACGCATTCCTTTCCCAGGGTATTAATATTAATATTCCTTGCTAGGAAATGAATTTAGCAATATCTCTCCTACTTGCACATCCATTTATAGGCTCTCTGGAAGAAGAAAAATATGGCTATTTTTGCCCGACCCCACAGGCAGTCAGACCTTATGGTTGTCTTCCCTTTTTCCATAAAAATCGCTGTTATTCTGTTCTTTTTCAAGGTGCACTTATTTCATATTGTTAAAACACACATGTTTTACAATCAATTTGTACAGTTAACACAATTATCACAGTGGTCCTGAGGTGACATACATCCTTAGTTTACGAAGATAACAAGATTAAGAGATTAAAGTAAAGACAGGCATAAGAAATTATAAAAGTATTATTTGGGAATTGATAAATGTCCATATTAAGATGAAATCTTCACAATTTATGTTCCTCTGCCATGGCTCCAGCAGATCCCTCTGTTTGGGGTCCCTGACTTCCCGCAACAATCATATGATCAGCAAGCGTGTTTGACTTCCTTTTACCAATTTGGATGCCATTTACTTTTTTCTCTTGTCTGATTGCTCTGGCTAGGACTCCCAGTATTATGCTGAACAGAAGTGGTGAAAGTGGGAATCCTTGTCTTTTTCCATTTCTCAGGTGGAATGCTTTCAACTTTTCCTAGATAAATATAATGTTGGCTGTGAGTTCATCATAGATGGTTTTTATTACCTTAAGGTATGACCCTTCTATGGCATTTTGATGAGAATTTTAATCTTAAGAAATGCTAGATTTTGTCAAATGATTTTTATGTGTCTATTGAAATGATGATGTGATTTTTTTTTAAATTCTGTTTATATGTTGTATCACATTTATTGACTTATGTATCTTAAACCATCTCTGCATCCCTGGTATGAAACCCACTTGATCACAGTGGAATATCTTTTAGATATATCTTTTAGATATTATGGATTCAGTTAGTATTTTGTTGAAGATTTTTTCATCAAAGTTCATCAGGGATATTGGTGTAGGTTTCTTTTTTGTTGTTATATCCTTCCCTGTTTTTCATATTAGGTTAATACTGGTTTCATATAACGATTTAGGGAGGATTGCCTCTTTATCGTTTTGAATAGTGTCAATAGGATTGGTACCAATTCATTTTTTAATGTCTGACAGAAATCAGCTGTAAACCCATCTGATCCTGGACTTTTTTTTTTCTTGGCAATTTTTTTATTGCCATTTCAGTCTCGCTGCTTGTTATGGGTCTAGAGTCAACTGATCTTCAAAAAAGCAAACAAAAACATAAAGTGAGGAAAGGATGCCCTATTCAGCAAATAGTGCTGGGATAATTGTCAAACCACATATAGGAAGAATGAAACTGGATCCTTATTTCTCACCTTATATGAAAATCATCTCAAGATAGGTCAAAGATATAATGTAAGACCTGAAACCATAAGAATTTTAGAAGATAACATTGGAAAATCCCTTCTAGACATTGGCTTAAGCAAAGACTTCATGACCAAGAACCCAAAAGCAAATGCAGCGAACACAATGGTAAATATATGGTACTTAATTAAACTAAAAAGCTGCTGCACAGCAAAAGAAATAACCAGCAGAGTTAACAGACAACCCACAGAGTAGGAGAAAATCTTCACAATCTATACCTTTGACAAAGCACTAATATCCAGAATCTACAAATAACTAATCAGCAAAACAAGCAAACAAACAATCCCATAAAAAAGTGGGCTAAGGGCTGGGCACGGTTGCTCATGCCTATAATCCGAGCACTTTGGGAGACTGTGGTGGGTGAATCATGAGGTCAAAAGATCGAGACCATCCTGACCAACATGGTGAAACCCCATCTCTACTAAAAATACAAAAATGAGCTGGGCGTGGTGGTGTGCACCTGTAGTCCCAGCTATCAGGAGACTGAGGCAAAAGAATCACTTGAACCTGGGAGGCAGATGTTGCAGTGAGCTGAGATCACACCACTGTACTCAACCTGGCGACAGAGCAAGAGTCCATCTCAAAAAAAATAATAATAATAATAAATGAAGTGGGCTAAGGAGATGAATAGACAATTCTCAAATGTAGATATGCAAATGGCCAACAGGCATATTGAAAAATGCTCAACATTATCAAGGAAATGAAAATTGAAACCACAATGCAATACCACCTTATTGCTGCAAGAATAGTCATAATCAAAAAATCAAAAAATAATAGATGTTGGTGTGGATGTGGTTAAAAGGAAACGCTTTTATACTGTTCGTGGGAATGTAAACTAGTACAACCACTAGCTACAACAATGTGGAGATTCCTTAAAGAACTAAAGTAGATCTACCATTTCATCTAGCAATCTCACTACTGTGTATCTACCCAGAAAAACAGAAGTCATTATACAAAAAAGATACTTGCACATGCCTATTTATAGCAGCATAATTTGCAATAGCAAAAAATATAGAAACAATCCAAATGCCCATCAACCAATGAGTGGATAAAGTGTGATATATGTATTATATATAATGGAATGCTACTCAGCCATAAAAATGAATGAAATAATGGCATTCACAGCAACCTGAATGGAATTGGAGACTATTATTCTAGATGAAATACCTCAGTAATGGAAAACTAAACATCTATTTTTCTCACTTATATATGGGAGCTAAGCTATGAGGACACAAAGGCATAAGAAAGATACATGGACTTTGGGGAACCAGGGGAAAGGGTGGGAGGGGATGAAGGATAAAAGACTACACACACTAGGTACAGTATACACTGCTCAGGCAATTAGTGCACCAAAATCTGGGAAATCATCATTAAAGAACTTATTCATGTGACCAAACACCACCTGCTTCCTTAAAACCTATCAAAATAAAAAAAGTATTTGTTTAAAAGGCATTGTAATAAATTATAAATGCCTTTGGTTCAATGTGAGTATAAGATGGGAACATTCTTACACACCCCACTGACCAACAAAAGTGCCTCTACTCCTTGCTAGTTTTCATTGATTTCAGTGATTTCTTTATTCTGAACTCAGCTTTTCCCTGGTAGTCTAACTTTTAAATATCTCTTCCATTTTACTAGCTGTGTAACTAAGGCCAAGTTACATAAACTCATCTATAATACTAAGTACTAATGCTACTTCAAATATGATGCGTTTAACAATCCTTCTAAAATGATTATTTTCCTTAGACAAGGCAAAAAGGAGCAGATCTTCCATGACCAAAATTTTAGATGATTTATGGATGCCCACAGGCCTCCTTGTTCATAATAGTAAGAATAATGATAAACACCAGTTACATCTTAGTGTTTTACCTGCAAAAATTAATTCAGTCGTGACAACAAATTTGAACAAATCTGAAGGTTGTGTACTATTACTAATTTCCACAAATAACAAAATTAGGATCCGAGAATTTGAGAGTTACATAATGTCAAGCACCAGGTTGAACGGCACTATTTATGACTTCATTTGCATGACCAGTCTCTGAGCATGGCACTAGCATCTCTAATGGGTTGTCCAAACTTTAGAATTAGCCACAATTTTGGAGTGAGTATCTTATTCTGTTGAGTTTAGCTCATTTCCGTCAGAGAGGAGTTGATGCAAGGGTAGGTTGTGAAGCATAACAAGAAGCAGCTGAGTCAATCAGATTTAAGTTATAGTTAATCAACAATCTTCTATAATGTCCAGCTGGCATGTTTTCACATCTAAGTGTTTTGTATCTTAGGTATACTTCAACATATATAATTTATCCCACCTACTCTGCTCTTGTAGCTGAGTCTCTGCATCAGTAGCCTGGTTTTAAGTAGGTTGGGTTATACAGGGTTTTAAGTGGGTCGGGTTATACAGGGTTATACAGGTTTTAAGAGGGTTGGGTTATACCAGGAGCTCTTGCATGTAGTGTACCTGGTAGCTCTTGGTATGCTATTTTTTGCTGAGTTCTATCCCTTGTCTACTAAAATCTGACTTCTTATTTCAATTTACTGTGACTAAACCCTTGTTCTCTCCTTTATAAATAATATGGTTCACAAAGTCTTATTCCTTGACCTAAAATTTCTTTCTACATTACCTTGGAAATGCCATAATTATACTAATTAAATTGTAGATTATTGAAGAGACAACTCAAAATATCTGAATCCCTTTTCTCCAACTCTGCTAACTAAGAAACTGTTACTTTAGTTCTTAATTCTTTCAATTCTTTACACCCATAAAATGCTTCCTAAAAATGCAAATGTAGACACTGGAGATATAAATAATTATATACCCAAAGGAAGTGCACCACGTCCTTGGATCCTTGAAGATCTTTTACAAACATGGTCATGAAAATATAGGTGCGATTGGATGGTTGGGTTCAGATGTATATGTGATAGATGCTACTTTTCTAACTTATGAGCTATTCAATTATGAAAACTCTAGCAAAAAAGTTTTCTTTATTTCACCCAGGTTATATTTATCTTTAACATGATGTTAAATTTCCACAACAACCAAGTTACTTCCCCAACAACAAAACAAAACAAAAACAAATCTGAAAGACATTAAGTGATAATAGCAATATATAACATTCCACATAAATCATTTGAACCTACATTTATCCAAATATTTCAATCAAAATTGTTTTGATTGAAACACATTTGTTTCTGCTGAAAATGTGCTGTTTGATGCATGAGGCTGACCAACTCATACATCTACACTGTTGAAATTAAGCAGGATAATATCAGCTAACTTTTCTAGCTAGGTGCCTAAGTTCTACAGAGCATCTTGCAGTTTCATAATACATGATTACTTTGAAAACCCAGCTCACACAGGGAGTTCCCTTATGTCAGGTCACTGTACGTTTGCTACATTTTTATTTTAATGTTGCAGTACCTTGAAAGTAATTTAGTTATATTATCACCTAATAGTGTAAGTTAAGAGGACTGTTTGCCTAAAAACAGCAAGCACTCCTCTTAACTGCACAGAACAAACTATCTTCCCATATGGAATTTTTCTCATTCAAAAATATAATAGATTTGAGTTGTTGGTCATGAAAGTTAATAGCACACATTTTGGACTCAGGCAAATCTTGATTTAAATCCCAACTCAAATTTTATTATCTAATAATTTAGCTAAATTGTTCAGGCTCAATTATTTCATGTATAAAATGGAAATAATGGCCTTAAATCTAAGATTTTTTGAAGTTAGTAAGTAAAGGAACACATGTGAAACAAGTGGCGTATCTAGCATATAGAAAAGTTAATAAATATGAATAATAATAACTGTTATTATCGTCACTATGGTAACCTTTGCCTTGATGGTATATATTGATTCAAATTTCTATTGTACCACTAATTTCATGACCTTAGTCAACTTGACTGAGGCTGGTTTAATAATTCACACTTCTAAGCTTGTTATTTTATTTCAATAATATAGTTTTTGTTATGTTATACAACAATCAATGCATGGAATATGGTAAACACTTTTAAAGATTTTTCTACTTTTTTATTTATGTATGTTTATTTTTTATTGCACTGTGGAGATTGTTATACAATTAGTAGGGCTTTAGTAATGAAATCGTAAGAAGATGAATATTTAGCTAAATGAGTAATCATTAAAGAAATATAATATATTTAAAAATATACTTCACTTCAATGACACCCCTGGAAAAAAACATAATGCAATACATTTTTCTGATAGACTTTTTTTGATATATAAATCCATGTTTTATGTTTTAATGTTTATACGATTCAGAGATAAAACAATTCTACCACAGAGCTGCTGCTTTTTTTTTTTTTCTTTTCCTTTTTTTTTTTGCTCTCCCCAGCACTCTTGTGACCATTGACAGATCATTAGCATTGATGGGGGAGTTCCTCAGGCATGTTGAAAGTACACATTCAGCTACCAGCTCACTTCCTTCAAACATGACAAATAAGCACAAATAAAATTACATCTGTTGCCTTTAAAGACACGTTTGAAGTTTCCATATCATTAAAATGATACAGCATTCCCTAATATGCCCAACACTACTTTTTGAAAAAATAGTAATGCTCCATGGATTTTGGCTTCCTCAATCATCTTTTTAGTTAGGGGAGAGAGATATGTGATAGAATTCTTTGTTGCTTTAGTTGCTTGAGCAGCATGTATAGAATGACAATAAGAAAAATGTTAAAATGTATTCAACAAATTTGTAAAAGATAATAAGTTAGGAATAAAAAATAGTATAAATGTAACTTCCAATATTGACAACATATTGCTAAACGACCCATAATTCATGCTAATATTAATATTTCATATTGAAAACATTCACAATTATGTGAGCCAGTTAATTTTACTTTAAACATAGTTATTTTTCTAACTATTCTGCATATTTGGAAACAAGACATGTTATGTAAAATACAACCATTAATACAACACAGAGAAAAAGCAATTCAGCATAACTAGTAAGTGTAATTATTTGCAGACAACGAGAGTTTTTCTGGAATCAAAGTGGAAAAACACGCAACTCTCAAAGTAAAATGTATTATAAAATATTTTATATATTTTAGTGGATATATAAAATGAAGTTTTTATAATTAACATATGCATAAATAACATAACATTTATACAATGCATACTTTATTATGATGTATATTCTAATTACAATGTGTTCTTTTTATTTTTTAGATGCGTATAATATCATACACTACACTATTGTATGTAGATTGTGAAAGCAACAAATTCAGCATGACCGATGCTGATTTGTAATCTTGTTGAAGGCAATATTGCAATAGAAAAAGTCATCTTCTGTTTCAAGTGAATAATCAACATTTAATGTGCTTGTATTAGCTAAGTGGCAATTGGGATAGAAAAAAATCATTTAAAATACGTTATTAGTCAAAAGATTGAAAAAATAGAGCTTTGAAAGTTCAAAGGAGAAATCAAGGTGACTATGACAATAAGCAATTCACTCTTAACATGTAAGTTCAATGCCATTCAGAAAGAATTAGAAAGAAAAGGACTTCAAAGGTCTCATAAGCATAAAGATGTCAAAGAAGGTCAATCTTGAAACAGCTGCTGAAGGGGATCAGAGAGATAAAATTTAAACCTAATAATTACTGTTAGAAAATTAAAGGAATAAAAGTGGCCAACATCAAATCAAAAACTTTCAAAGTGGTAGAAGAGATTCTTTTGAAACAGCAATAAAATCCATCCAGACATAAGTGTTCAGAATTCATATTAAGAGATGATTAAAGGAAAAATAGACTTCTACCCATTTATCAATATATTATCAAGAAAGACTCTAGCAATCATTCAGAGTAAGGAATAAATGACAAAATTAAAAAAAAAAAAAAAACAGGAAAGATGATATTTCCCTGAGTCATAGAGAATTTAAACCTTGAGGTAAAGGAATAAAATCCTAAATTTGAAATCTAATAGGACCCAGGCCAAGGACGAGCTATTGAATAGTGGTCAGCAAATCAATTAAGGCATCTCTGATTCTATGGCCCAGGGACCATAGAGACCAAGTAGATCATAAAAATTTTAATTTATGAGTCACTTGTGATAGCAAACTACCGCATATTACTCTACATACTGCTCTGGGTAATCAAGTATAGAATTCATTAACCTATATTTATTTTTCTACTTTATGATTAAATTCTATCAGAAAATATCCATATTCACAGAAACTCAGTCATACTTAATGAAAAACCTCAGCAGCAAGAGTCCCTACTTAGATGAATCAATTATTGAGTAAATAAATAAATGGGTGAGAAAACACATATCTCCTCTGAGGAAAATTTCAAATAATTTATTTAGATATTTGTATTCAAGGATGTAAGGCATAAGTCTCTCTCCATTAAGTACAGCCAGAGCATACTGACTTCCTTCCAAAGACAAGAGTGTCAAACGGAGGAAAAGAAAAGTGATGGGGCATTGGAGAAAACTGAGAAACATTACTTCAGTCAGACAATTTAATTCAACATCATCAGTGATTAGTCATGTTGATAGTATGTGCTCTTGATAGGATGTGATGAGAATGACGTTTTACTTCTGCGATTTTCCTCCTACAAACTCATAATCATAGTATAATTCTGGAAAAACAACAGACAAGTTTCAATTGTGGTATGTACATTCCATAAAAATGCTAGACCAGCGCTTCTCAAACTGCCATGGCTGTCCAAAACAGTAAGTCTAAGAAACTGTCAGAACCAAGAGGAGCCTAAGGAGATGCTGACAACTACATGTAATGTGCTATCTTGGATTCAATACTGGAGCAGGAAAAGGCTGTAAAGTAAAAACTAAGGAAATCTGAGTAGAGTATGAACTTCAGGTGATTTTTAAAAACTTATCAGTATAAAATTAAAATTATATTAAATACCTTAAATATTGTCTAAAACTATTCACATACAAGAATTATTATGTACAATTGTTAAAAATTAAGCTATTCCCAAAAGTTGACATTGTAGGTGCAGCTGCACAATCTTCTCTGATCCTGCAGTTACTCATCCCATTTAGATTGCTTACCAATTATTATGTTAATAACAATAAAGCATATCACTAGACCCATCACTCCATAGAAACAGAGATTCAAAAATGGAGAGTTCAAAGTACCGTGAGTTATAAGCACATAAATTTCATAACTTTTCCCTGATTTATTAAAAAGATTTAAGCATTTTTAAACAATAATTCACTAATGTATAACAGCAATGGGCATATTCATTTATTAGTAACAGTCTTAAAACTGAAATACAGAAGATGTGTTAACTTTTAATGTAAAATGTATTTAGTATAATTGTCAAAGCCATATAAAGGGCCTTCCAGACAATAACTCTGAAGCTACAGACACACACACACACACACACATTTGTACATGAATACATATATACATTTATACATACAAGAATATTTTGTCAGTTTTTTACATGATTTCTTTAATCATCAACCACTTGTAGCAAAACTGTGCTACTATTGAAATGATGTCTTATCCTTATCTTTGATGGTGGGTTTCTGTGACTAAATACAGTATTTGAGCTTACTTTCATATTGACACTATTAATGTGTTAGTACATATCAGTAATAGTATTAAAATGATACAATTGTATAGTATCTTTTCCAGAAAAGTTGACAAAAAGTCATGAGTTTTGCCTTAAGATCTTAACAAATAGAGAAAAATTATTATGCAAAACAATGTAGAATCTAAAGAAATGTGGTAGGACAAACTTCTACAAGTAAAAACTTTAAAGTTGAAAAAATATTAATGCTCTTTGGATAAAAATAATCAAGAAATTTTATCAAGGGGAAATATAGTCTTGAAATAGAACACTTCATTCATTTATGCCAAAAGTAGCTGATCAGGAAGTTTAAAATGATTTATGAGATTTATAGCTTCTATCTTATAAAAAAACATTGGCTGAAAAATAATAATTACAATGGTAACTCCCTGACCAAGCCAGTCTCATTCATCATGCAGTATCTTGTAAAAGCCCTCTAAAGGCCTTCCTATTGCCATGTTTGCCTCCTAGAATCTACGTTCAACATAGTAGCTAAAATTATTAACCTATCATTCATATCATGTGACTCAAACCATTGATGGACCCTTGGAGGATCCAACATGGAAGTCAAAATTCTTACAAGCACCTAGAAGGCCTAATGGACATTGTTTCTTAATAAATGTATGACTACTATCCTCCCTCTCACTTCTTTTGTTTTATCTATATTGACTGCTGCACATTTTTAAATCTAAATAGGTATACTTCTACCTAAGAAACATTTTACTGCTGTTTTCTCTGCCTGGAACAAACTTTGCCAATGTATCTACACCATCTATTTCTATACATTCTTTAAATCTTTGTTCAAGTATTACTTTCAAAATAAGGTCTAGATTCACCTCACTTATTTCACAACTCCAACTCACCACCTTGTAATCCCAATCCTTTTTCCATAGTTGTATTTCTTTTGTATAGCAGTTATAAACTTTTATCACACTATTTGCTTTGTTTATTTTCCTAATATTTATGTATTCTACTTCCACAATAAAAGCTTTATGAGAGTTGAGCTTTTGGTCTATCTGGTCCCCTGAAATAAACCAGGAATCTCACACAGAGTACATGTTGAATAAATATTGTTTGAACGAATGAACAAATGAGAAGATTTTTGTGGTTCTTTTAAATTATTTTTGCTTAGAGATCTGAAATGGGAGTTTTGGAACCCAGGGAAAAAAATTATAGAAATTAAACTTGTTAGGAAAAAATACGTAAAGAACAGATACCTGAGATCCTACTGAAATAGGAAACAACACAGCAAACCAAGAACTAGGAAAACATAATAATTAGGATAAACATTTTTCATGGCAGACAAGTAAGGCATCTCTGCCAGGTCCTACATTCTACCCCACAGAATTAAGAGTATATAGAAATAATTTAAGAAGATCGCTTCTGGACTCACCCTTCTGGCTTGAAATCTCTGATTCTTTGTTTTAAGATCTATGTGAAGAAGGCTTCACTTGCTTTTGCTTTAATTTTTTCTTTTAAATGATGTAGTAATAATAATCATTAAGGAAATGATTGAAGAAATACAAGCATACTTCAGAAATATTGTGGCTTCTGTTCCACACCACAGCAATAAAGTAAATATTGCAATAAAGCAAGCCACACAAATCTTTGGTTTCCCAGTGCATATAAGTTGTGTTTACCCTATATGGTAGTCTGCTAAGTGGTAAATGGCATTCGGTCTCTAAAGACATTGTACATATCTTTGATAAAAAAATACTTTTTTATAAAAAAAAATGCTAACAATCTTTTGAGCATTGATTACCCTTCAGCAAATGGTAATCATTTTACTAGCAGAGAGTCTTGCCTCAATGCTGTTGGGTACTGACTGATCAGGGTACTGTTGCTGAAGGTTGGGTGGTTGTGACAATTTCTTAAAATAAGACAACAATGATGCTTTTTTGCATTGACCAACCTTTTTTTTTTTTTCCACTAAAGATATTTCCATAGCATGCTATTTGACAGCATTTTACATTCAGAATTTCTTTGAAAATTTGAGTCAATCCTCTAAAAACTTGCTGCAGCTTTATCAAATACATTTATGTAATATTTAAAATCCTTTGTGGTCATTTCAACATTCCCAGTATCCTCACCAGGAGTATATTTCATCTCAAGAAATAAATTCCTTGGCTCATCCGTAAGAGGCAACTTGTCATCTGTTCAAGTTTTATCATTAGATTGCATCAATTCAGTCACATTTTCAGACTCCACTTCTGCTTCTAGTTCTCTATTTCTACCACATCTTCCTCCACTGAAGTCTTGAATCCCTCAAAGTTATCCATGAGGGTTGAAATCAACCACTCTCCTGTTAATGCTGATATTTTGACCCCCTACCATGGATCATGAATGTTCTTAATGGCGTCTAGAATGGTGAATCTTTTCCAGAAATTTTCAATTTACTTTGTTCAGATCCATCAGGGGAATCACTGTCTTTGGCAGCTGTAGCCTCAATAAATGTATTTCTTAAATAACAAGACTCAGAAGTTAAAACTACTTCTTGATTCATGGGGTACAGAATGGATGTCGTGTTAGCAGGCATGAAAACATTAATATCGTTATATATCTCAACCAGAGCTCTTGGGTGACCAGGTGCATTTTCAATCAGCAATAATATTTTGAAAGGAATCTTTTTTCTTTTTTCTGAACAGTTATGATTTAACAGTGGGCTTAAATATTCAGTAAACCATGCTGTAGACAGAGGTGTTGTCATCCAGGCTTTGTTGTTCCATTTATATAGTACAGGAAGAGTAGGTTTAACTTAATTTTTAAGGCTCCTAGGATATTTAGAATGGGAAATAATCACTGGCTTCAACTGAAAGTCTCCAGCTGCATTAGCCCCTGACAAAGAATCACCCTGTCCTTTGAAGCTTTGAAGCCAGGCATTGACTTGTCTTCTAGCTATAAAAGCCTTGGAGAGCACCTTCTTCCAACATAACGTTGTTTTTTTTCTACACTGAAAATTTACTGTTTGGTGTATTCAGCTTTATCAATTATGTTGGCTAGATTTTTCTAAATAGCTTACTGAAGCTTCTATATTTGCACCTGCTGTTTCACCTCGCACTTTTAAGTTATGGAGGTGGCTTATTTCCTTATACTTTATTAGCCAACCTGTGCAAGTTTTAAACTTTTCTTCTGCAGCTTTTCTCTTTTAGCCTTCCTAGAATTGAAAAGACTTAAGAGTCTTGCTCTGAATTAAGCTTTAGCTTAAAGGAATGTTGATTTATTTGATCTATCCAGACCACCAAAACTTTTTCCTTATCAACAATAAGACTGTTTGCTTTCTTATTATATGTGTATTCACTTGAATACCACTTTTAATTTATTTTAAGAACTTTGTTTTTGCATTTACAAGTTGACAAACTGTTTTGTGCAAGAGGCCTAGCTTTCAGCCTATTTTGACTATTTTGACATGCCTTCCTTACCAAGCCTAATCATTTCTAGTTTTTGATTTAAAGTGAGAGATGTGTGACTCTTCCTTTCACTTGAACACAGAGGTCATTCTAGAGTTATTAATTGGTGTAATTTAGGTACTGTTGTGTTTCAAGGAAGAGGTAGGCCTAAGAAGAGGGAGAGAGATGGGGGAACAGATAGTCTGTGGAGCACTCAGAACACACAAAATTTTATCAGTTAAATTTGATGTCTTACATAGGCTTGGCTCCTGGCACCCTTAAACAATTACAAGAGTAATATCAAAATCACTGATCATCAGTCACTATAAAAGAGCTAATAATAATGAAAATGTTTGAAATAATGCAAGGATTAACAAAATGCGACACAGAAACACAAGTGAGAACATGCTGCTTGAAAAATTATATCCATAGATTTGCTCAATGTAAGTTTGCAACAAATCTTCAAATCTTTTCCTTTTAGAGGTTAATTGATTTACATTTAATGTTTACATTTGAAGTTCTCAAACTATAATGTTATGTTACAGTGTTTGCTTTGTATTGAAATTCCATACAATTTTTCCTGTCAGACAGCATGGCTTCATAGTAAGTCTATCAATTAGTCTTTTTCTTGCAAAGAAGTTCTCTCAAAATGCATGTTTAATATTTGGTTACTTCAAGTGTTTAGGTTTTATTTGGGGGCTTCTCTAATCATGCACATATGTTAAATTTTCTTTTGAGTCGCTGCATTTAAAAATATTTCTAACCCATTCTTTGTATTACATCTTGTTCGATTCCTACTCTTTTATTGAGCTAGCAAGATTATAGAATCAAAATATCAATTAGCCAAATAATCAATAAAGGCAAACATTAGAAACAGATCTGTAAGTGACCCCCATAATTATGGTAGTAGAGAATTATTTTAAAATAATAAAATGATATATTAAAGATTAGCACTTATTTAAAATATTTAAAGCAAATGAGATAATTGAAGAGATAAAAAGATAATTTCACAAATATAATAGGAGGCTTTAGCACTTTTTCAAAATTTATGGAATACAGAAGAAAAAGTCAGTAAGAACATAGAAGATAAGATAAATAAAAATAATGTATTTGGAAGAATACACATATATAGAAAAGTGTACCTAAAAATGGGAGATACGTATTATTTTCATATGCATTTAAAATATTTACCAAAATTGATTACGTTGTACACCAAAGTACTTAGTTTAAAAATTAAAAATAAATAACAATGACAAAAAATTAAACAACAAAGAGTTAAATTAAATATATAAACCACTGCAATATAAAATAGTGTCCTTCTAAATATGGTTTAAAGAAGAAATATCAACAAAAATGAGAAAATATTTTGTACTTAAAGATAATGAAGATGTAACATAGAATAATGTGAAACAACTAAAACAGTTGTTAGGGTAATATTTGGCTTCAAATACATACTAGCTAAGAAGAATGACTAAAAATCGTCTAAGCATAAGTAAAGTATAGAAAACCAAAATTGAAAGAAATAACAATTTGTAAAATAACAGAAATTAACAAAATCAAAACATATGTATAATAGATTAAAAAGCACCAAAGGTAAGACATATTTGGAAATATTAATAAGTTTACTAAAATTCTTGCAAAATTGATCAAGAAGAAAGATATAAAACAAAAATTTTCACTAGTAGTGATAAAAATTTTGACTTTACTACAAATAATACAGATATTAAACAATAATATTAATAATAGTAATATAAAACAATAATTATACATATACTAAAATATAATCACAACATTGTTCAAATGAGTTTGCTAATTTAAATGAAATGGGAAAATTCCTTGAAAACCACATTTTACCAAAACTAACAGAATTTAAAAATCTTAATATTATTAGTGTAATTAAAGATATCAATTATATTTCTATTTTATGTTTTCTTGTTCAGTTGTATCAGTTTGTTGACGGATAATTTACGTAAAATAAGTTACAGCCCTGTGAAGTATATGATTTGGTGAGCTCTGAGGGATACGTACACCCGTGGATTCCTTGCTGCAAGCAAGATAAGAACAATTTCATTACCCTCAAAAATTTCCTCATGATTCCTTGCAGTTCACTATTTCTTCTCCTCCTAACCCCAAGCAAACGCTAATTTTGTTTTTATCAGAATAGATTAATTGGCATTTTCTAGAAGCTTATATAATTGGATTCCGACTTTACACACTTTTTGTATTATTTCAGTCAGCATAACAACTTTTAGACTCATCCATGTTCTATCAGTAGTTTTATTCCCTTTATTCAAAATAGTAATATTTTTGTGGAGTATATCACATACTCTGTATGTATTTATCTATTGATGATCATTTGTTTGTTTCCAGCTTGAGACTGTTATGAATAAATCTTCTGGCAGAAATTGTATATGAGTCATTTTGTAAAATATGTTCCTTTTCTTTGTGACAGATATCTAAAAGAGGAATAACTGGTATTGTAGATGTATGTTGAACTGGTAAAAATTCTGCCAATTTTTGCACGTTTGTACCATTTGCATTAACACTAGCAGTGTATGAGAATTCCAGTTGCATTATTTCCTCACCAATTTTTTATATGTGTAGCAGTTTGATTTTTGATAATTTTAGTAGGTTTGCAGTGATATCTCATTTTGATAACGACTGATAATGAGCACCTTTGTGTGTACTTATTGACAGTCTTTTTTTTTTTTTTTTTACTTTTTTTATTGGGTTTCTGTTTTAATCTCTTGCACATTTTTTTAATTGGGCTATTTATCTTCTTATTGAGCTCTAAGGGTTCTTACATATTTTGGATCCCAGTCGTTTAACAAAACATTTATTTGCAATATTGTTCCTATTCTTTTGCATGCTTTTTTCTACTTATTTATTTACTTATTTACTGAGATGCAGTCCTGCTCTATTGCCACAGCTGGAGTGCACTGGTGCAATCTTGGCTCTCTGCAACCTCTGCCTCCCTATTTGAAGTGATTCTCCTTTCTCAGCCTCCTGATACCTGGGACTACAGGCACGTGCCACCAGGCCCGAAAAATTTTATTTATGTATTTTTTATTTTTAGGGGGATTTTTGGAAGAAAGAGGGTTTCACCATGTTGGTCAGGCTGCTCTCGAACTCCTGACCTCAAGTGATCCATCTGCCTTGGCCTCCCAAAATGCTGGAATTACAGGTCTGAGCCACCACATCTGGCTCTTTTATTGTATTTTATAAATAAAGTCTATAGGTTTTTATAAGTAACAAAAATCCTTATCAATCACAATAATAGAAATTACATACCTAAAGAATATTATAATGATTTTCTGTTTTATAGATATATCTGGGACAGACTACTCAAATTTTAATACATTTAGGAGGTCACATGCAGTTTGGTTATGTGAATATATTGCACAATGGTGAAGGTTGGGTTTTAGTGTACCCATCACACCCTAATAGGGTATGTAGTATCCAATAGTTAGATTTTTCATCCCTCACTCCCAACCACTCTTCCACTGTTTGGATTATTTCTGTTGCTGTGCAGAAGCTTTCCAGTTTAATTAAGCCCCATTTCTCTATTTGTGAGTATGTGTGTTGCTTTTGAGGACGTCATAATAATTTATTTGCCTAGATCAATGTCCAAGAGAATTTCTCCTGGATTTTCTTCTGGAATTTTTGTTATTTCAGGATGCATTTAAGTCTTTAATCCACCTTGAGTTCTTGAGTTGATTTTTTTAAAATATGGTGAGAGATAAGGGTCCAGTTTCTTTTTTCTGTCTATGGCTATCCAATTTTCTCATCACCATTTATTGAATAGGTATAGTTTTGTTGACTTTGTTGCAGATTTGTTGGTTGCAAGTATGTGGCTTTATTTGGGGTTCTTTATCCTATTCCACTGATTTCTGTGTCTATTTTTATGCTGCTACCATGCTGTTGCAATATATTTTTCCAATTAAAATAATGAAAAGCCAGCCTAACTCAAATACATAATCGGAAAAAGAAGAGTATTTTAATGCCCTTTATATCAGATAATCATGGACATTCTTTTATGATACTACACTAACATTTTAAGTGCAATGTAAAATTTGCTGCAATATAATCTATTTTTCATAATCTATTCCTTTAAAAAGCCATTGTTTATCTTCCCTATTGAACTGACCTCTTATCCATGCATGATTTTGTAATACCATGAACTGGTCAATTGAAAAATACTTGTTCCCTGAATTATGCAGATTTTCCAAATAATAACACATTTTATTATACTAAAAAATATAAAAATATACTTACTGATATCACCACCAGTTTCATCAAAAATATTTCAAATATTTATCACTTTCATGGTAGTGAAGAAAGATGTTCTAAAATTCTAAAATTTACTCAAAAGCTCAAATTTTATAACTGACAATCTTGTTTATTTTTCATTAAAAGCTGCTGATTTCCTATGAAAAAATAATCAAATAATAATAACCATAATTTGTTATGTTTGCATGAATAATGATAATATGTAAAAATAGTGTTTCATAAAGAAATTTCAGCTCACAAATAAAACAATTTCAAAAATATTTTTCCTCAAGACAGTTATTTTATTTTACTTTATTTTATCTATTTATTTATTTTGAGATGGAGTTTCGTTCTTGTTGCCCAGGCTGGAGTGCAATGGCACGATCTTGGCTCACCGCAACCTCCACCTCCCAGGTTCAAGCGATTCTCCTGCCTCAACTTCCTGAGTAGCTTGGATTACAGGCATGTGCCACCATGCCTGGCTAATTTTGTATTTTCAGTGGAGATGGGGTTTCTCCATGTTAGTCAGGCGGGTCTCAAACTGCTGACCTCAGGTGATCCGCCTGCCTCGGCCTCCCAAAGTGCTGAGATTACAGATGTGAGCCATCATGCCCAGCCAAGACAATTATTATACTTTAGTTTGGAGTAGAAGTGTTTTAATGCTTTTTCCATTTTCTCATATACATTTTCAAAAGGATATCCAAGTCAAGATTTGATAAAATTTATTTATTATTAGCAATGATTATTACTAAGTGGCCATTGGCTTATTTTGTAAATGTGTGTCAGTGAAAAGTATAATTACTTTTCCTATATGTAATGCCACTTAGATTCATACTAAGGGATCAGAAGTTTAAATCATTATTGCTTTTGCATTATTGATACATCAACATGGTAAAACAGGTAAATGATGTATTAAAATAGTTTTGCTGTTGTTATTCTCTGAAAAGGGAGTCAAGGAAACACAGAGAGCCAATGGAGACCATATTAATCAATGGTTGTTCTAGGAAAAGTCTATCACATGACCTCAAGATATTTTATTGAAGAAATTTTTAAATTAAATTTGTACTTATTATAAAAAACTAAGATAGCAAATAAATAGATTAAAATGCTGCATATTTGCAGCATCTATAGAATTGATACAATATTACAGAATATTTTAAATGAAAAACATTAGATCGCTCTTTGAGTTTCTCCCTTTGTTACTCTCTATCTATACACACATTTACTTATACATATGCATATCTACACAGAATTGTAGATTAAAGTGACAAAATATTTTTTAAAGTATGGCATTGGCATATGAAGTTAAACTAATAAATACCATTTCAAAGAAAGGCTATTTGAAATTTAAAACAATCAAATAACTTGTTAATAATTTTTATAACTTACCTATTAAGTTTATTCTGTTTTTTTGTTTGTTTGTTTGTTTGTTTTTCTGTAATAATTAGGAAACTTGGTTAAAATGAATCAAAACTAAACTAGGCCAACCTCATGCCTGTAATCCCAGCACTTTGGGAAGCCAATGGGGAAAGATCACTTGAGGCCAGAAGTTTGAGACCAGCCTAGGCAGCAGAACTAGTCTCTGCCTCTACCAAAAAACAAAAACAAAAACCAAAAAACAAACAACTCTACTACAACAAAAGCTGAGGTAACTGTGATAGTATGGAAAAAATTTGAGTCCTAAATATGCAAATGTGCAGAAGATTGAGGTTAACATACAAATTTAAGTATTGCAAATATCAAAAAGCTAAAAGTAAGTTTTTCCATTGGATGATACACTCAACAACAATTGATAAAATTAAATTTTAATACAACCTGAGATCTGGCCGCAGGAAGAGCATGACAGGATGTAATAAAATGACTGATTCTCCTACTTTCTGCCCCGATTACATGTGTGACTTGGATGACCCACTTAGTGCTTCTAACAGGTTCTGTAGCAACCGGGAAAAATATCATTGATCATTGCCAGAGCTAATATCAAATTAATCCCACAGTGTTATATTAATGGCTAATTCACACTGAAATCAAAGGTTTTTTTTTTTCTTTTTTATTTAACAAAGCAAAATAAAACATTTGTAGACTTGTTTGTTAAAGTTCAGATGTGCAGCTTTGACAGAGCAGGAGCATCGCCATCTTGGATAAACACCTCATTTTAAGCTCCCCTTGATTATATAACCATTTTAACTTCCCCTTGATTAAAAACCGCCTAAATCCAGCCCAAAAAACAACAGCATAAAGGCTAATGCCAGCATGAACATAAACCACAAATGACACCTCTGACCAGAGAGATTCCAACCCTGAGATAAACCCCCCTCCAACGAGGGACATGCCAACTCCTAGATAACCTCCCCTCCAACCAGAGACACTTCAATCCCCCAATAAAACTCTCCTCCACCCAGAAACATTCCGAGCCTGTGATAAGCTCTCCCTCCCTAAACACTTAAATATCCTTGGTCTGTAAGAAAGAATGCTCCGACCAAAATTGGCCAGAAGCCCCTCTCAAGTTTATTCTCCAAAATAAACCTGTCTTTGACTGCTGAGCCAATTTTTGTGTTTCTTTCTTTTTTCTTCAAATCTTACAAGCTTTAGCAGACCAGAGTCAGATACATGTAAATTGAGCATGGCTCCCACATGGATCTCCTTTCTTCCTGAATTGTCTTTGTTTTTTTGTGTTTTTTTTTGAGACAGAGTCTAACTCTGTCACCCAGGCTGGAGTGCAGTGTTGTCATCTCAGTTTGCTGCAAGCTCTACCTCCCAGGTTCAAGCGATTCTCCTGCCTCAGCCTCCCAAGTAGCTGGGACTACAGGCACCTGTCACCTCCCCTGGTTAATTTTTTGTGTTTTTAGTAGAAACAGGGTTTCACCATATTAGCCAGAATGGTCTCAATCTCCTGACCTTGTGATCTGCCTGCCTTAGACTCCCAAAGAGCTGGGATTACAGGTGTGAGCCACCTGAATTGTCCTTTATCCTCTTGTCGGAGTTGCAGCTGTGCATCTTTTATGAAACTGTCATATAATGTTAGTTAGAGAATGCTTACCACATACTAAAGCAAGAGTTCTTACGAAATGGTTACTCTTGGTATATGTCTTCTCATTGTCACTTCACAGGCAGAGAGATTTGGGACATTTACTTATTTGGGGGTAGTATGTAAGTGACCAATTTGGTCAATGACATTAATGAAATCTCACTTTTGTTAACATTTTATTCTTTCCAAGTGTTTTTCCCCACATTGTTTCATTAGGTTTTCATCATATCCCTGAGAAAACAAAGAAAAGGTATTTTAAATGTGGAAGGAAATCAGCCATTTAGATTTGCAGAAGCTCTCAAAGAAATACTAACAAAAGAGAAACATTAATCTACTTCTTTTGACTCCTTTTGAAATAATTTTCCATGATAATACCTTGTTTCTTTTAACAAACAATACTTCTCAAAAAATAACAACTGCCAAAAATTCATTCTCTGAAAACATTATTTACAGATAAATGTATTACTCTGGAGTTTCCCTCTAAATGATGATTACTTACTAAATCATAGTTAATGTTTCTTTATATTAAATTTCCTCTGATAAGCCTACTGTGTGGTTTCTCTCTCTTCATTGTACTCAAACTCCTAGAACTCTCAATTCATATAGGATACTTGATAAGTGTAACTTGTCAATGAGAGGATGTAAGGCATTTGTTTAAATTTAAAATATAGGGTTTTTTCCCCCATAAATTTGTCTTTCTCCCTCTCCTTCATTCAAAGGGTAGCATCTAAATGCTAGGCATACTAATGGGTTTCCATGGCTTTGGAGCAAATGTCTTGTTTGATATCAGTATCTGTTTAAACATAGACATTTATTC
The DNA here is from genome assembly GCF_008728515.1 of Papio anubis. Taxonomy (NCBI): domain Eukaryota; kingdom Metazoa; phylum Chordata; class Mammalia; order Primates; family Cercopithecidae; genus Papio; species Papio anubis. The sequence goes on from NC_044980.1 coordinate 94,158,963, forward strand.
TATTGTATACTTTCAAAAATTCTAGATTCTCTCTTTCTGTCTTACTTTTCAATCTTCACAGGGAGCATTCAACACGTATTTGTGGGAAGAATATGTAATGGGCCACGGAACTCTGTGTAGCCAGAACCCATCATCTAGAAGCCATGTGAAAATATAAAAATTACTGGAGAAAAGCTGTATTTCCCCACTGACTTTTTGAAGAATTGTGCTAATAACTAAACATGTTAATACATTCAAAAAAAGTAATTAATGTCCTAAGTTTATTCTTCCCTTGCTCATCCTCCATAACATTGTACAATTTTCTTTAAAAGAATATTTGTTTTTTTAAAAAAGATTGTTTTGAGTCCCAAAGCTACCTGCACACACTTAAAGTACCTAGGAGAAACCCAGTCTTAAATAGGCCAAATTACCATGCATTTTGAAAATGTATCCATTTAGTTGTCTCATGTGCTTTTATGATCTTATGGGCTATTTCCAATCAAACCACTTATATATCTAGCAGATATTCACTTGTATATACATCTGGATTATGTTACTATCTCTTTTTGAAGTTATTAAATTAATTATCTGATATTTTTCCGAATTAAAGGCAACTAAAACCATTTTAAATTGGTATATTTTTGTTATTTTTTTACAGTTCTGGCTTTATAATTGAAACAAATATTTCCCTTTAAAATACTTTTATTTATAATTACATTTGAAATATTAAGTAAATCAGTGATATAAACTTCATTATCTACTTAGTGTTACCCTTTCTATCATCTAAATTTTTCAGGATAATAAGATTGTTTTATCAGAATTGTAATAACTGCTATATACAAAAGACTCATATTTGGCATCCACAAGAAATAACCATAATCTACAGCTGTCCATGAACTACTACCTCTTCCATCTCCCATGCTGTGTACCCTCAAGATGGGAGTTGGTGTTTTCAACAGAGTAATAATTATTAGTTTGATACTTGGAGGAAGTTCAATCATATTAAAACTACATACATAAAATTAAAAACACTTCAAGATTTCATTAAACAACTCAACATATATGGTGAATAACGTTTATTCTATCTGTTTATTCATGGAGCGGGATACTTTTAGAAAGCTTTCTGTAATTTACATCGTTTAGCAGTTACATATGTCTGTAATATGTAGACTAATTTTCTTGCTTAGAGAGTTCCATGTTAAAAATTATAGTGAATGACTGATATATCAATGCATTAATATGACTAAAACTGAGGTTTGAAATTTCAAATGATTCAATCGGCTAAATTCTCCAGGAAATAACTGAAAGCTTACAGTATTCAGCCAGCCCTCTAGTTATTTCATTTCATTAGAAGTTCCTGTTCTGCTCAACATGCTTATTACAAGGATTAATATATTTCCTTTATGAGTAAACCATCACTGTCTATGCCTCTTCTACATGAGTAGGATCTTCTTCCCCTGTGTTTTGATTCTTTCTCTCAATGTGACCATGAACTACGAAGGTCATAATTTTTCCCATAATTTTTCAATCAGTTATTCTTAGGTGTTTTGGTTTGCATTCTGGATTTCAGAAGATCCCCTTCATGCCACCCCACCAGATAATTGCAAATTGCACTTCTTCTTATACAATGTACAGTACTAGTACACAACATATTTTAATCAGAGGTCTAATTTTTCCATGAAGATGTTTGCTACAGTCAATTCTCCTTTCTGAAAAGGAGAAAGGAAATTACAATAATAAACAGTGTCTCACATTATAAACCCATTTGTACTTTAAGGTAGGGTGAGGCACTTAGTGTATACCTGTGATGTGCTATATTTTAGTTGTTTTTAGAAGTAAATAATTCATGGATATGATTTATCTGTTGATCTTTCTAATGATTTTTATAGAACATTAAACTGTATGTGTACTTGTAAATGATATTAAAACTAAATGAAATATAGGGATACTTACATGAATTATTTGTGCCTTGGTTTCTACCTACAGGTATTCTCATCTGTGTTTCTGGATATGAACATGGATTGAATCTCACTCTTAGAAAGTTATTAAACTTTCATTAGAAACTAGTAGATATATATCTCTCTGTGTGTCTGTTATCCATCATAGTGCTTAAGAATTCTAGCAAAAATCCACTTGAGTTATATTCTTGCTTTAGCATTTATTATTCTTGTAACCTCATTTCATGCAGCTCTCTGTTTCACTCTTTGAGCTCCATGTAAATTGACATAGTCCTGGTTTAGTCTTTTGTACTTGCCATCTCCTCTACTGAGAAATATTTTTCTACATAACCTTGACTTGCTTTCTCATTTACTTCATTCAGCTCTTTGCTCAAATCTTCTCAACAAACTCTCCCTATCTAACCTATCCTATATAAAATTTCAGTCCCCTCACCCTGATATTTTGTATTCTAATTATCAAGCACATTTTTTCTCCATAACATTTGTCATGGTCCAATATATATAGATGTGTGTGTATGTGTGTATGTGTTTGTGAAATTTCAGTTAAATTAGAAATTAAATATAAGTGTGATCAAACACAGCCTACAACTTATGTATCATAAAAATATTATTTGCCATTTATCAGAAATTTACATTTAATTATACATTTTAATACATGATATATGGGATATAACTTAAAAATATGACATGTAGTGACATCCTTTAAACATGTAGTATCTGAGACAGTAAAATTTATGTTATCTGAAATTTAAATTTAACTAGGAATTTTATATGTTTTAAGATACATCTGGCTACCCTAGTGTGTGTGTGTGTGTGTGTGTGTGTGTGTCTCCCCAGTTGCGTGGTAATCTCTCTTAGATGTTTTTATTGATTTGTTTGCTGCTGTAGAGGTGAATAAGTAAACAAAGGTGGTCTATAGTACATATTTAAGAGTGAATTAAGTTGCTTGACTTTTTTTTTTTTTTTTTTTTTTTGAGACGGAGTCTCGCGCTGTCGCCCAGTCTGGAGTGCAGTGGCGCGATCTCGGCTCACTGCAAGCTCCGCCTCCCGGGTTCACGCCATTCTCCTGCCTCAGCCTCCTGAGTAGCTGGGACTACAGGCGCCCACCACCGCGCCCGGCTAATTTTTTGTATTTTTAGTAGAGACGGGGTTTCACTGTGGTCTCGATCTCCTGACCTTGTGATCCGCCCGCCTCGGCCTCCCAAAGTGCTGGGATTACAGGCGTGAGCCACCGCGCCCGGCCAAGTTGCTTGACTTTTTAATTTAGATTTTGTTACTTGTAACATTGGGACATAAATATCTACCTGTAAGGTTTTGGTGAGGTTTAAAATAAATGGCTTACATAAATCACTTTGTACAGTACACAGCAAGGCAGTAAGTAGTTGATTGCTCATTCTTTTTATTTGTTATCATTATAGTTATTATTGATTGTATTAATCCCAAGAAGGACATCCAGATATTCAGGTAAATAACTCTGAAAATCTTTACCTTTTTTTATGTGAAAAATGTCATGATAACTTTTCCTAGGATTAAGCTCAAAAAGAGTTACTTTGCTTCTGAAAGATATATTAAGTGCTGATTAAGTCCAATTGGAGTTTTATAATATTCTTATGTTTTTCAAAGACATAAAATATGTTCTCCTTTCTTCATTAAGGAAGGCATGAAAAAGTATGGATGAAAGAAATCAAGAGGATGTGGAGTAAATCTGTAAAATGACACTTTCAAATGTTATATCTTATTTTCAAATAGAAGTCTATTACAGAGAGGAGGAGGATGTAAGCACAGGAAGTAATCAAAAAGCAATTTGAAAACTATTTTTAAATAACACCATTTCAAAACTTGCAATTTTCTTGTTCTCTGAAATAGGCTTTATAAGAGTTGAACCCATCAAATGCACTTTAATGCATTAAGTGCTGTTTCAGTTTTACCAGGATACCGTCTAAGAGTTTGGAAAGGCTGTAATGGGGCAGAGTTGGGTCCTCTGGAAAACAGAGTGTCATCTCTTTTCCATTAGAAACACGAAGTCACAGGCTTTATTGTACATGTGTCAGGCATTGGTGCTTTTTTCAGACCATCGTCATGGCTTCTTCAGAAATCAAGTTTACAAAAGTTGAAGCAATAGATGCATACTTGAAAAAAAAGGTTTTAAATTGATTGTATTCAATAAATCATAGTATATTTTCAATGTCTGTAAGATAACTTAACGTTTACATGAACACTTTAGTAAATATTGTGATGAATTGGGAAACAGTGTGAGATTTTATATACTCACATCCTAACTTATTTGTTTTGTGCCTTTGGACAATCACATGATTCTATTGTACATAATTGGAGAATACCTGGTAAGCCTCACATAGACTTAAAACTAGACAATAGTTAAAGTTTTGTTGTGATTACATCACTGATGAAATTAAACAGATATGTGATGTCCATTTCCCATATGGTGACACCCATTCTTATTAGTATTCTGTTGAGTACAACACACCGAGGTAAAAAAGAGATACACTATTAATAACATTTATGTTTTCATTTTTACACATTTACTCATATGTCAGAACCTCCATGGTTTTTAACTGGGTATCAGAATGAACATACACTTGAATTTTCACATAAACAATTTTAAATATAGATGTGAATACAGGAGTTCACTTTCTAAATTTGCCAGTTACTATTGTCTGTGATTGAAGCAAATAATGCACAGAGATTATAAGCATGGACTTTAGAGTCAGACTGCTACTTATCCCCTTCTCACACATGCAATCCTGCAAAAATCACTTGTTTCTGAAGCCTGAATTTACTGATTTGTTTATTGTAGGACAACAATAACATCAGACTGATAGAAGTTTTGTGAGGATTTATACATGCTCAGGTAGGTGCTTATTATCAAACATGCTATATATTAAATGATAAAAAAAGGTAGCTATTAGTGTTATTTTATATGACCTCAAGAAGAATGTGATTATAACCACCATGAGCTTGAAAAACTCGACTGTCTTATTATTATGATCATTATTATTTTAGTTCTTAAATATATTAAGTTTTATTATAATTTTTCTTTTAGGCTACATAAATATAAATATATATTTTAATTCCACAGACATATATATTTTATGTCATATTACAATTTTGAGAGAATAATTTTTTAAGTTTTATTGCATGTTTATATTTTAAGGTAAGTCATGTAAAAATGACTTCTATTTATACATTTTGCAGGATAGTAATTTCTAGTCTTAATATAGTAGAAGTCTTTGTATTTTGAGTAACTTTACTGTGATTATAAGACTTTATGATTTAAGTAGCATATGTAAATGAACTTAAGTGATATTTGCATACCAACTCATTTAATTATAATATTCATAATCAAGTAAAATAATTTTAGATAAGTGTAGCTTTAATGAATGTAGTGAATTAGCTCTAATTTGCAAATGAGTGCTTTTAAATAATGCTTTTAAAGTTTGACTTGATTTAGAAAAAACATTGATCATTCTCTCTTAAGTTTAAAGAAGTATCAGAAGCTGCTGACAAGTTAAATTCAACTACTTTTTTCATTTCTGAATAAAAATATTAAAATGCCTCATTGACCTATTTTATAATAAAGATATAATAAATAATAATAGTAGAATCTATGTTAATTATTCAAATGAATGAGTGACTAAGCCTTTGAAATGAAAAAATTCTAATTTCCAGTTAGTAACCATCTCATCTGTAAAAGCATAACTGAAAAATAAATTGAGTTACTATACAATTTAAATTTCCAGGAAAGTGGATCCAATATATGCACAAATATAATTTATACTGGCTTCTTGCATCCAGTATATAAAGGAATTAGAAATCACTCAATACTCCCTAATTGTTTGGAAAACAAAGTTGAATTTTGAACAAGTGATTTAGTTAAATTTATTAGTAATCACCTATTATTGTGGAAGTAAGATAATACAATTTTTAAAAATATAGATATCTGAGGAAAGCCTTTCTTTCAATCCAGCACCACAGTTTTTGTGTAACAATTGACAAATTATCTAACTTATCTAACACTCACTTTTCACATCTTTAACACAGCAATAATAACAGCATCTGACTTCTTATTTATTGAAATATGTAATCTTATTCCAGGGAATCATTTAGAAAATACAAGTGCTCAGTAAAAATTAACTATTATCCTTATCACTATTATTATTTGCTCAAAGAAAAAATAACATCTTTACAAAAATACTCCTTGAGTAATACCCTCACTATTATAAAATGTATTCCTGCTTAAGAGAAAAATTACAGGTTATGGTAGACCTACAGGAACCAAGAGTGGTTAAGTAATCCCTGTAGACACTTGGAACAATCATATGAACCTTGAGGCTTTCCAAGCTTAAGACTGACACAAAATATGTTTGGTCTGATCTAGGCTTGGTTATAGAAGCTTGGAGTACTTACATAACAAGCATGTATCCTGTGAAACTTGTGTGACTCTTATCACCCTCTCACTTCCTCACTGTAAAACATGATTTCTATACATCCTGTGTGTTGTAACCATACACAAATTTTGCTCTATTCCATTGTTCAACTCATTCTGCAATTAAGCATACCTGTAGAGGAAAAATCTATAGCTTTCGGTACTCAGGAGATAAGTTAAAAGTGATTTATAATCTGACCAAATGCCCTCAAATTTGTTCAATGCCAAAATTAAATGGAGCTGAAGTATAAACTCAATAGAGATTGATTTACTGCTAGGCAATAAAATTTAGATTATGACTATATTTTATTATTCTATTTAAAAAATCTGTCCCACGAAGAGCTATTTTAACAATGATTATTATCAAATATAGAAATTTAAAAAAGAAAGTTATTCTGGAAGTTTCACATCAAATTTTCATAGTCCCTCTCCCATAAACATTGTCAAAGAAATGGGGCAAACTAATTATAAGTTCTATTTTATGAATGAGGACTTAAAGAATGATAAGACGTTGAGCTATGGAATATGCTAAATTCAGTTAGCTGAATTATAAGCAAAGTATTCTGCTTAGGCACACACATAAACACACACACAGAGACACAGAGAGAGAGAGACAAAATAAAGGAATAATATGTGATAGGCAAGTAATAATCTGCATGTCAACAATTTCAATTTTCAAGCTATAAACCAATCAATGATTACTCATAGAAATAATTGATAAAGTAAGTGAAAATTCTACCAGAAAATTTTCCACAAACCTGAAGACCAGATTGTATTGTGTCACAAGGTCTTCAAAGTATTCCTTTTTTTTTTCAAATTTTTAGTGAAAAGATTTTTTTACATTTATTTATAAATACCAGAAATACATTCTAAATATGGACTACAGTCTACAGGCTGAACAAATATGAACAATGAGAAATACGTTCTGTGTGATAGATCATAGTGACAGTTCACATTGAGGTTAGCATTACAAAGACACATTATTAAATTATTAAATTGACTACATGAAGGAGTTGTATGGGATCATTCTTGAATCTCTCAGCCTACACTGATACAGGCTCAGAAATACAAAATAATTTTGAATTTTTAATTTTAATACTTAGGAAGAAAACTGGGCTTTTAGGTTTAGTAATATGAAGGACATTATGTCATGTTGTAAATTTTATTTTATATTATATGAATTTCAAAACAATTTTTCTTTTGTCTTTTTAATTATACATGTGATTCTTGAAATTGAAATACCAGGTGTTTTTGTTTTCAAAATGCTACAAAGCAAAAAATGCTGGCATTATTTACTTAAATATTCATGGAAAAGCATATCCAGTGAAATGGATAAAATTAGTTAAACTCATAACTTTAAGCTAAAAAGACTTTTACATTACATAATATGGATCAGATTTCATCAAGCTACGTCTTGCAAGCACAACGTTTTCAACATAGAATCAACAAAAATTTGTTAAATATCTATAATTTACCCTCTATTGTGCTATACGTTGGGAATTAAAATTTATAAAAACATATTTTATCCTCTCAACGGGCTCATTGTAAAAATATAACTGCACTGTTTTGGCAATACAGTGAGTGGAATGCTAACAGCAAAAACACATTACCATGTGAAGAAAAATAACAATGTGACAAACTGTCCCTGGTGAACAGGAGGAAGACTTTGCTGAATTAGTAACATATGAGTTGAATTTTGGATTATATAATATGTTAAGCATGTAAAGATGTTGTATAAATGAAAAGGGTTCATCAATGGCACAACGGTCGTAAGTATAAGGTTGACTTTTAAGCTGTAACTTTTCTCAATAAAATTTAATTAGTGCTAATTGCGGTGTGATATCCTAGGTTGAATTATAGAATAGAAAAAAGAGTATCAGTGAGAAATCTCATGAAATGCAAATATAATCTAGAGCTTAGTAATAGTAATGTGTTACTATGTTTGTTACATGGATGAGATTCACAGTCACTTCCTTATAGTGTTAACCTATTGTTATCAATAATTAACACACATTTCCATGACCATTCAGAGGATAGTTTGAATTGTCATTCTATTTATTCTATAAAAAATTCATACATAAAAATTGTTAGCATATAAAGAGATAAAGAACAAATAATCAACAACACATAGGGTAAAGTATTATAAAAATGAGCAGACAACTGACAAATATTTTAATTTGCTAAGTTGTGGACAATTTTTACAACCTAACTCTTGTAAAATGTTCAATTCGTCCATATCTCTTTCCTTATTCTACGCAAATATTCACTTTGCACTTTATTCTGAACTGCAATTTTTGTATCGTGTGCCTAAAAATGACTCCTCCTAACTTTATAAGCTAGAGGTCATAAAAAAATCCTGGATTCACCTCTGTAAATATAGTCATTCAAATAACTGATGGAAAATTAAAGCAACAAATAAAAACAGAAATGTAACAAAATAAAACCGATAAATCTAAATCTAATTGGTTTTTTGATAAGACTAAAGAAAACACCAAAAAGATAAAAGAAGCGGTGAGCAACCAAAGTTGTCAAAATTGAATGAGTAGGCATTTTTAGAAAAAAAAAATTGTACAAAGTGAGCTTTTTGAGGCATATTCTGCATACAGAGAGTAAATGTGACCTACCTCTAATGAACAACGTACCTGTGTTGTATAAATAAATAATAAAGAAAGGGAGAAATTTCTTGGGGCCTGTGTGGCTTTAGTCTTCTGTGTCAAGGAGGGGGATTTTCTGAGATTAAACTCAATGGATATCAGTCCCTTAAATCTGATGCCTGATATCCCTGGACATTGATGCTATATTCAGAAGACATCTTACAGTTGCTGACACAAAGCCACTGACAGAATGATTCATTAAAAACAAGCAAACAAAACAAAACAAAACAAAAACCACAAGGATTTTTCATTCAAACTGACACAGACTTCTTGAGTTTTAGTCTTCAAACCTGTAATGACAGTCCTAGATCATTTTCTGGACACACTCTGAAAGTACTCAACTATAGAGATCACTCTTAAAGAGTAATGTTAAATTCTGGTTTTAGAGAAGAACGGGGCCATTACAGATAGCTTGTCATATGGCTGAGAAACGAGGACTCATAAAGAGGAGCAAGTGGTCATAGTAATCAGCATGAAATTTCTGGAGCCACATGCACAGGCTCAAACATAATTCCACCATCGATAAATGCCAGGACATTGGGTAAGTTACTGAGCCCCTCTGTGCCTAGGTTTCTATGGTGGAATAATGAGAGAACATATCACAATTGTTATGATGAGAATTAATGGAGTCCACATTTTAAAATTACTTCGAATATTGTCTTGAACACAAAAAATGCTATGAAACTGTTTGTAAATTAAAAAAGAAAAAATCATCACACAACTCATTATCAGTATATAGAGAGAAGGAATCTTAGAAAATAGTATGACTGTTTCAAAAAATGTAAATTCCTTTCCACAGAGAAATACTTGGTATGAATGTAATAAAAACAAAACAAACACACAGAAAACACCATACTAACTATTGTTAAGAAGGAACAATGAAATCTGTTTCTCCATACCATGCTTTCTTTTGACCCTCATGTAGGCAATTACTTTAATGTGTTTAATGAATACTTTTTGCAAAATTGGCATCATTGCTTTGTATGTTTTAAATTCACACACAAAAAAATGCTATTGTGTCATATACAAGTTTAGCACTTTCTTCAGTAATTACTGTACTATTAATATTTGCCAATATTGCTGTCTATATCTTTAATCCATTTCCCCTATTTAGTCATATACTTCATGGTGTAAATTCAATCCATTTTACCCATTTAACTCTGCGAGTATAGACATACAGTTCGACTGGTGAACATTTTTATAGATAGTGCTCATGGTTTGTAGGAGCTGGAAGCCACAAGAAAACGTATAAACTGCTAAAGGACAGACTGGCAAGTACACTGGAAGGCAACTTTATACCAGTCATTCGGATTAATAGATCATTGTCTTAATCTACATGTTTCTCACAAATGATCCTTTTCTATTTACTTTATACATGTGCCTGTTAGATTTTTGGTTCTCCTTTTCTAAAAAGTTTACTCTTGAAATATATACTTTTTTTTTTTTCTGTTAGTATTCTCCTTTAGAAATAGCTTGTAAAATATTTTACATAATAATCTCAATTTATTTTAGACATTGAAATATCTTTTCCTATTCAGTCATCTATTTCTTAACTTTTTGTGCAATATCCTTGGTTTAAGCAGTTATTGATTTTAATCTTTAATTTTACACTCACAGAAAAAGGTACACTAGTACTAAAATCTGAATCATATGTCACGTACCCAGATTTATCTGTTGGTTTGCATTTTTCTTCATTTGCTTATGCTTAATTTTATATTTTAAAAACATACATATAAACACATAAATCATATATAGACATTTGTATTTGTTTATGAAGCATTTCAGGGCAGGTTACAGACATTTTACTCCTGTACTTTTAAATATTTCACTATGTATTTCCTAACAGCAAAAATATACTTATATAAATACAGTAAATTTTTCAAATTCAGAAAATACAATTGATTTAATAATATTTTCTAATGCAAAATCGATATTTAAACATTGTTGCTTATCCTAATCAGGTTCTTTAACATCCCACCCTCTAGACTTGGCTTATACCTTGAATTTTACTGTCATGACTGTTCTTTAATATGAAATATTTCCCCCATTTTTTTGCTTTTAGACCTTGATATTTTTAGAGAACAGGTTACTTGTTTTCTAGAATCCCCCACAATTTGTTTTTTTCCCAAATTTACCTCAGATTAGAGTTAAATTATGCATTTTGGAGAGGAATAACACAGATATATTGTGCCCTATTAATACATCATATTGGGACACAAAATATTGTTCCAATATTGGTTATGTTAAGTTTATTTTTCACTTGAGTTGCAAGGTCTCAGCCCAAATCGTCCACTATAGTGTTACCTTATTTTTTACACTGAAAAAGTATTTTTTGTAGATGTACTTTGAATTACATCATCGTGTTCTGAATCAGTATTTTCCTCACTAGTTTTAACATCCAAGATAACTTTTGTATTATTGTCTATGTTTAAGGCGTGATGTTTTGATGTTCTTATACATAGTAAGCTGGTTACCATAGGAAAGTAAGTTAATATATCAATCACTTCACATAGGTTATATTTTTGTGTGTTTGTGTGTGGTGACAAGAGTGCCTAAAACAAAACAAAAAAAAAACTACTTTCAGTATACAACACCATTATATTAACTTTAATCCTCATATGGTACATTAGATCTGTAGACTTATTCATCCTACATAACTGACATAACTGCAACTTTATGTCCGGCTTATTTCACTTACCATAATGTTCTCCAGGTTCACCTATGTTTATTGCAAATGACAGGATTTCCTTTTTTAAGGATGAATATTATTCTATTGTAGATTATTTTTAAAACTACGCAATTGTTTATTAGTTAGCACTCATGGATAAAGAACAACTTACTTTTTTCATAGTTTATCACATTTGTCTATATCTATGTGGATTCAGGATTCTGGATTTGTATTATATTGAATGTATTGCAATACATTATTCATTTTGATGCTCAAATTATTCCAGATTTGACCAGCAGAGGACCACTAAGTAGAGTTTGTGACCCTAAAACATGTTCTATCATTTTTTTCCAGGTTTATCTTGAAATTCCCCTCACCTCTTCATTCCTCTAAGGAGCCCTTAGATTCTTATGATTGAAAATGGTATATAGAAATGAATATGTGTTAACTAAGCCTGCTCATTGCTATTGACATGTCATTGTAACTATTTATCTACTTATATCTCTCTCCCCACCCCTCCATTTATATATAAATGGCATGTGTGAATATATACACACACACAGTATGTATATATGGTATATACACACATATGATGTATATATATGATATATATACCCACGATGTATGTATGTGGTATATATGGGGGGTGTGTGTGTATATATAGCATATATATCTCTCTATATATACCTTTTTTTAGTGTTGTATAAAAAGTTTCAAATACAAAATGAGAAAAAGTAGATGGACGGGACTGGAGATATCAATGCGAACCTCTAGTTTTGTAAATACTTTAATGTAAGATATGCAAATAGAAACACATAAAAATGTACTTAAGCATGCATAAATATACTTACATATAGTTCTACCTATTTTTATATCTCTCCATCGATCCAATAGATGCAAAAATAACATTTTAATATTTGGTAGAACAAGTCCCTCCTTCTTTATACTCTTTTCTTTTGGATCACTTAGCTCTTTGCAGACCTTATTCCCCCCAACTAAATACTAGGATAAGTTTATTGTGTTCCTCAACATATTCAACAGGAATTTTGATTGGGATACTTGAGTGTTTTTATAGCATGAGTGTAGAGTTATCTAAGTCTTGAGACAAGTAGTCAGAAAATCTGGATTTGAATCCTGGCTATATAACTAGCTAGATAAATCATCAGGACAGTTTAAATTCTAAATAAGCCTTTCAGTTCTCATCTATAAAATGGGTATAGTAGTGGGTACTATAAAATATTGTCAAAATAAATAAATGAAAAATAAATTATAAAATTTATTTTATAAATGTGTTTTTCTCCTCCTTCCTAATTGGTTTCCCAATTATTTTCTAAATATTACAGAAAGGCAATTCCTAATAAATTCATAAAAAACAAAACCTTAGTTGTCAAATAAACACATTAATAGGATGGTGATTTCATTGGCTTTGAGTCATATATAACTGATCTTGCATAGCTATACTCAACTATAAAACTCCCTAATTTTAAAGCAATTATTTTCAGTATCTTTAAATTATAATATTTATATCATGAATTTCACCTATAAAATTGTGCTTTGTATCTCTATACAAACTGAATTAGTTGGACATGTCTTAATTTTAACTTTTTAAAATTATAATGAGGGGAAAGTGACAGAAGAGACCAATGGAATAAGTGAACTTAAAGTAAAAAAAAAAATAATTTTTAAAGTGTTCTCAGTAATTGTCTTTTAAAGTTTTTATTGCCTAAGAAATATTCTCCTTGATATTGCAAATTCTTTTTGTTATGCTAATGAATGCACTTAGTCCTCACATTAAAAAAACCACTACCAAAAATATAATATATACTATTTCTTTCTATAATAAGATTCATTTTTATTATATAAGTTCTTTGTTAATTTTAATTAGAAAATGGTACTCATTCAAATGACATTGTAGGAAAATTTAGGAGAGCCTGCTTCACAAAGCACTGTCTGATATGTTTTCCATCAATAGGGCCCTTGAAACTGTTCAGCTTGTTAGGCATTTGCTATGGAAAATGCATCTATCTCTGAAAACAAGATGGAGGGAAATGCAGTCTTCATTTTCTCCAGTACTTAGTTGTTCAAAGGACTTTGGCAATTTCAAGTGGTGCTAAAATATGCATGCATAAGGCTTGATCATACTAACAATGAAGAAGTATAATGAGCATTTACGATTTGAAGAGTTTCAAATGAATGTAAATTAGTATCTTATCTAAAGGGATAGAAAATATCCCATCAAGTTAAAACAATTTTTCAGATTCTAATCTTATCATAAGCATTTTTAAAAAACCAGTATTTACTACACTTGCTGAGAGCATATTGTGTTAGTTCATTTCCCCAATTGGAAAGCACTTCAAAGCTATCAAGGATTTTCTCAACTCATAACAGAGTAAACAAGTGAGGGAGGAGGTGATGGTAATAACTGTGAAATGTCATTTGAGAAAATAGAATATAAACTTAAGAGCAAGATGAATTTCATATCTATCTGCATTAGTTTTCTATTGTTGTGTAACAAAGCATAAACTCACTTGCTTAAAACAATACCCCTTTATTCTGATCCAGTTCTGTAGGTGAAAAGTCTAGGCCATCTTAGTTTGTCTTTCTGCTTAGGCAATTTCAAGTCCAAAGTCAAGATGTCACATAGGCTGGATTTATCTGGAGGTTCTTGGGAAGATTCATTTCCAAACTCATTCTAGAGGATGGCATAATTCAGTTCCTTGCTGCTATGGGACTGAGGAGGTAAAGAGCAATAAGTCACCACTTCTCTCTCTAATAAGGAAGGGTAGATATTCCTTCTTCTTCCACCATTCTACCATTCTAAAATTCTTTCCCTCAGATATTCCCATTGTCTCCTTTATAAGATAAACTGCAGGAATGGCACTGAAAAACCCTCCTTCATCAGAGGAACTAGACCAGAAACACACATTCCAGTCCAGGTGTCTACAGAATGCTGTGCTTAGGTATGCATGTTTTCACTGCTGAAATGCCTAGTGCGCCTATTTACCATTTCTAGTTTTAGTTTTAACACCCAAACATCATTTTGGGAGTTGATAAAAAATAAACAATTTCCTTCAATGTTACTGTCAGAACATTTTGCACTACCACACAAGAAAAGGCATTAATTAGCATGCAAAATCAGGGACAGCTTTTTGTCTTTCCTCTAAATTACAGGATCATTGAAAATTCAGTCTTTAGTATCATTCTTGTTGTAAGATTTTTATATATATAAATATGAACCACTACCAAAATCATTTTGCAAACCCTACATGTTTACAAATTATTAATTATATGTATTTATCTTATAAGCATTTTTTAAAGTAATTTATTTCAGAGATGAAAAAGTATTCACTTTTGCTGCTACATCATCATAGAAAAGAGTTCTGTAAGCAAGCCTTTAGTTTTCTATAAATATTTCACATCAATAACAAGTAATCTTTCCTGAAAATATAAATAATTTAAGAAATGACAGTTTCCAAGGGAATGACTCAAAGTTACCTTTATCTTCCAAGTGCTAAACCTGGATAGAAGAGAACTCAGACATCTCATAATTATTTGATTTTCACAAATAAATGTCCAAAAGGTATACCAAAATGTGTTTCTGTGATGAGATAAGAACGTTTCTCCAGAATATAAATCTTTGCTAAATATACCCTAACTTGGAATATATAATCAATTGTAATTTCCAATGTTCAAGCTATATTACAGGTATTTAAATATTGTTTTACTATTGAGGGGACAAGGCCCAATTGTAAGGTCATTATCTCTAGTATCACAAAACAGTTGGCTCAAAAACTACTAGTTGAACTAAGCAAAAGTAATAATTATATATTTTTTGCAAATACACTATATCAAACTCTCATAATTATTCTATACATATATAAATTATAATTTTTATTGTTGATAGCTTACAAAATATAGTGGAAGCAGAAATATTTCTGATTATATTAAAGCTTAATGCTTCTATAATTTAATAACTTCTATAATTTAATAATTTCATGATATTATTTTGAAGACCTGGAGAAGAAATTACTTTAAAATTTTCTGAGGTACTTTAAAACACACACATACAAACACCCTAAAAGTCCATATATGTCTTGATCAAGGGAAGAATGTAGGAGAAAACTAAAAAATGGGTACCTATTTCTGTTCTTATGGGATACTATTGCTGCTCTTTTCTATTGAACATGACACCATAAGCTGTAGGCACCATCTATTTTAATAAAAAGAACATTTACTTTTTATCATTTAAACTAGAGGAAAGACTATTTTCACCTGGCTAAACTTTTCCTTAGGATTGGCCCCAATTAGTCAATTAATTCCCCCTCAGTGTTACTTAATGAAGAGTAGATTAGATAGATAGATAGATAGATAGATAGATAGATAGATAGACATACTTTTATATCTATCTATACATACATACATACTCTTTTATCTTTCTATCTCTCTCTATATATTTGTGTCCATATTGGTATCTATATAGATGTGTGTGTATATACACATCCATTTGTGCATATATATGTATATCAATTTGTGTGTGTATATATCCATTTGTGTCCATATCTATATCTATATAGATATGTGTGTGTATATACATCCATATGTGTGTTTATATATATATATCCATTTGTGTGATATATCCATTTGTGTACATATCTATATCTGTATATGTATATATGTTTATGTGTATGCATATATATTAGATATATACGTATGTATATATACTTTATATAGAGATATACTTTATATTTTATATATATATATATTCACTTATGTATCTCCAAATCAGTAAATGCCAGACTACAGTCTTCCCATTTTTGCACTCTGATATAACTTGAACCTAACTGCATTCTCTTGAAAGAAATAAGCACTAAAAATGAATTATTCAAGAATAGTGATTGCTTACTTTAAAATTTTCATTCTAACCCTCCCTAGAGCTGACTTGTCTCAAAGTTTAGAAGCCCTTCTCTACTAAACCCAAGGTCTGGCAGAACCCCAGAGGCAATTTACCTGGATTTTTTTTTTTTTTTTTTTTTTTTGTCTTTTTTGTTTTTTTTCTTCTCATCTTCTGGTTGATCTCATCTGAGGGCCAGGCTGAAAGGGTGGGAGTAAGGGGGTACGTCACATTACACACTTCAAGAGTCCATCACCTACAACATTAACAAGTCCACTGCCTTCAACATTCTGAAGCCTCTGTGCTCAAGACCAAGAGATTTCTCTTCTTTCTGGTGTGAAATAAGTTTCTATATTTTTCCCTGAGGTAGTAAATGCAGTTATGGATCTCAACTTTCTGAGAAAAACTGGCTCCTTATACACAGAGTCTTTATCTTCATAGCCCCACAACAATCACATTATTGTAATCAGAAAGACATTGGGTCACAAGATTTTCTTGAGCACAACTCACAATGGAACTGATTAGGAAATAACTAAATGACCTACGGACCAAAACAGATAAGTTAATATAAGATCCATTTGACTAGAAGCTAGAAAGTATTCTTGAAAAAGTCTGGAAACCCACTTTTTTAAGTGCTTACGAATCTTTGGCCAGTTCTCCAAGCTTCAGCTCTGCCTTATTTGTGAATATTGTCTTGCCTTTCTTGAGGACACAGCTTCAAGTCTCTCTCAGATGTCCTGCTGACCTAAGAAGTGGATTCAGGATAACCTCGATCTTCCTAGGATTCTCTGTCTGGTCACTCATGATCAGACCACATTTCTCTCCTCAGTTTTTTTTCCTTGCAGGATAATCACCCTTGACGAAACCCACCATTTTCATACTGGAGTAGGGAAAATTAGATGCTATTTTGCTATAACAATTTATCACTGACAGGTCATTTAAAATGTAAAGGAATTTTTGAAGGAGGGAATTGTAGAAATGCCAATTAAAGCCACAGTCACAGAGCTGTTAATAAGAAAAAAGTTTGATTAAATATAGTCACAGTTTGGAATCACAAAAGGCACATCCAGAGCCTAATAAATCTGACAATTTTTGAAGACAGAGCATAAAAAATCAGCAGGAGAAGTCTGAGGACTAATCTGCCTTTGGATTGAGAACACTTTGAACATGATACAGCACACAAAAGCCTAATTCACAGGGTCAGAAAGTGTACATCATAGAATGAGCACTGAAAACAATCTAGGAAAAGTTGAGATGGTAAAAGGCTTTAGGCAGAAAATATGCTTTAAAATTGATAGCATCTGAAAGAAAGGTTACTCAGATAGTGATCTAAATTTAGACAATTTAACTGTTAATGACTGAGGACAAGGAATATGACACGAGATAACAAAATATGCAATTAATAGGAAATTCAGGCTACTGGTAAGTCCATAAAAAAGTAAAAATAGAATATACTGAATTATTTGACTAGACTAAAACATTAGGAGAAAGCTTAGTTATAATTATTTTAAATAATTAACACAAAAAAATTGTCAGGTAATATAATAAGAACAAGGATAAGCAAAGAAATAAAGAAAAATATTGCTTATATATTCAGGCAACGATGTTTGTAGAGATTTGAAAAGTTATTGGGATTTAGGATGTTAAGACCTTGTTTATAATAACTGATAATAAAATGAAATAAAATATAAAAATGTGAATACTAACCAAAATAATGTCAAGTGACACAGACAAAATTTTGAGCAAGAACACTGTTGCCTATTATTCAAAACTGATGCTCTATTATTTTGGACCTATAATTTATGTATTGTTAAAACATTTATTATTTCTTTACTTTTTATTCTCAGCCTGAGCCAAGTCTGATGTTCAACATACACGACTTCTCTGCTTCCACCTCTCACCTCTCCCCAACACATACTTAAATATGCCCTAGAATATCTGAATCCAATTATAGGTAAGTTAGCATAGTCAAGTCTACAGTGTTGTACTCTGCAAAAGTTATATGACATATCCTCATTATTCTCTCCTGAATTTGTATGTTGTAAGTCATTGATGATCCCCATTGCAAAGGAGCCCTTTACTAAGGTCTTGCTTTACATGTGAAACTTGTTGTTAAAGTTTTATACATAACTATATTTCTCACTAGCTGTGCCATATGAACAAGTGAACGAATTTAAGAGTGTGAATAGCCTATAATGGCTTAGTAGGAGATTTCATCAGAACATTTGTATAGCATTATATTGAAGATTCCTGTAGCTAAGATTGCTGCTATTTTTGAGTGTCTGTGATGTACAGAGGCACTCTTCTGATGCTTTACACAAATTATCAAATTGAATGCTCACACGAGAAGCTATTAGATAGAAATTATTTTTCCTATTTTATAGTTACACATTTGAAGGACAGAGAAGTAGCTTCCACAAATATAATATTCAATAACTTATTTTTGTCATAGTCAGGATTTTAGCCTTATTTTATTTTCTTTAAAATGTACACTTGGAACCACTTTGATACCTGTGCACAGAAAAATAGGACAGCAGCAAAGTAAATGGCTCACAACACAATTTTACCTAAGGTCATTTCCTACTAGGATGTTAGCTGAAGCCAAGATATAGATCATTACTGAAAAAGAACTGTAAAATGTTCTAATCTTGATAGGCTTCAGAAATAAAAGGGATTGTAGGATATTTGGTAAGAGAGGCAGCTGTCACTTGCCAGTAAAATGTAATTCTTTCAGAACAATGTCAGAACTTCCTCAACAGAACTGGGTTCATTTACATCAAATGAGGGTTTAAGATAGGTTATTACAAGATATTAATAATATTTAATCCACAGTACATAGCACTACTTGAAGAAACATGCAAATTTTGACCGTTGAAAAGGCCACTGAAAATAACATTCCCTACTTTATATTAATTTTTTTTGCAAATTTAAGACAGATTAAGAAAAAGTAGGCCAAGCGCGGTGGCTCACGCCTGTAAATCCAACACTTTGGGAGGCCGAGGCGGGCAGATCACTTGAGGTCAGGAGTTTGAGACCAGCCTGGCCAACATGGTGAAACCCCATCTCTACTAAAAATACAAAAGTTAGCTGGATGTGGTGGCGCGTGCCTGTAATCCCAGCTACTAGGAAGGCTGAGGCAGGAGAACTGCTTGAACCTGGGAGGTGGAGGGTGCAGTGAGCTGAGATCGTGCCACTGCACTCCAGCCTGGCAGCCTGGGCAACAGAGCAAACTCCGTCTCAAAAAAAAAAAAAAAGAAAAGAAAAGGTATGTTATTACTCCATTGTGATATATAATAACAATCCCATATATGAATACATTCTGTACTTGTTGCATTGCACAATAAAAGTAAATAGTGGCTGATTAAATAAAAGAGACAAAGGGATGTCAAAGATAAATACTAACAGAGAAAAATTAAGAATAAAACAATGAAGAAGAATATATCAATTACAAATAAAACTACAAATACCAAAAAAAAAATAAACATAACCATTCTCTGAAGGGGAACATCAGGATATATTAAATGCTAGAAAGGAGGAGTTCATAATCATTGTCTTAATTAATAATTTAAACTACTTTAGATAGAACAAAATGAATCACTGGTCTGTATACATTTGATTAAAGAATGTCCCATTGTTCATTGGAAAGAAATTCAGTTCAGGCCAGCAATAATTTTCCTGATGATGTCACTCAGAACTAATTAAAATGAAACACAATTTTAAAAATTTTTTAAAGAAATTTTAGAATAGCTTTAGATTTACAGAAAAGCAAAAATTTTAGCATTCTAACAGAACCCAATCCCAGTTTTTTCTATTATTAAAATTTTATGTTAGTATGAAACGTTTCTCATAATAAACCAATATTAATACTGTTGCTAAATAAAGTTTATATTGTCTCCAGATTTCCTTAGTTGTTATCTAATGTTCTTTTCTTTTGAGGATCGTATCCAGATAGCAACATTACAGTTAGTGGTCATGTCTCCTTAGTCTTCTCTTGGCCATGACAATTTATCAGACTTTCCTTGTTTTGAATGATCTTAACAGTTTTGAGGCATACTAGTCAGGTGTTTTGTGGAATGTGCCTCAATTTTGATTTGTTTGACAATTTTCTTAGACTAGGGTAAAGGGTTTTGGGGAAGAACACCACAGCAGTAAAGTGTCATTCTGACACATCACATCTTATTAAGAAAACATACCATAATGTTACTTATTACTATTAAAGTTAATCTCAATCATCTAGCTCAGGTAGTGTTTATCAAATTTCTCCACTTTAAAATTACTGCTGTTTATTTTTTTCTTGAATTCCATATAGTACTCTTTTTTTTATAAGTGTGATAAGAAATTAATTTCCAGAATACATGAAAAACTACAAGTCAACAACAGCAAACATCCAAAAACCCAATTAAAAAATGAACAAAGGATTAAAATAGGGTTTTCTCCAAGGAAGATATGCAAATATCCAATAAGCCCATGCAGAGTTCCTCAGCGTCATGAATACGTAGAGATATGCAAATCAAAACCACAATGTGACACCACCTCACACACCTTTGATAAACAACAATGACAGCAACACAAAACAAGTGTTTTCAAATAGATGGAAAAAATGGAGCTCTAGTGCATTACTGATGGGAATGGGAAATGTTATAGCCACTGTAAAAAGTGGTGTGGCTGTTTCTCAAAAAATTAAACAATAAATAACCATTCGATCCAGCAATTCCACTTCTGGACATACTGCCTATAGAATGGAAGAAAATTTGAACAAATATTTGCACACTGATGTTCAGAGAAGCATTACTCACAATAGCCAAAAAATGGAAACAACGGAAAAGTCCACTGAAAGATAAGTGGGTAGGCAAATGAGGTATATCTCTACAACGAAATGTTATTCAGCCTTAACAAGGAATAAAATTCCAACACATCGTGCAAAGTGGATGAACCTTGAAGACATTATGCTAACTGAAATAAGCTGGACATTGAAGGAAAATTATTCTATAATTCCATTTATAAAAGATAGACTAGCCAGTTACATAGAGACAAAAATTAGAATGGTATGTGCTGAGGGATACGGGGAGAAGACGTGAGAGTTACTGTTTATAGGGTACAGAGGTTTAATATGGTAAAAGGAAAAAGTTCTGGAAATGGATAGTGTGATGGTTACACAACACTAAATTGCACACATAGAAACAGTTAACGATAAATCTTATATTAGATATATATAAAGTGTCCTGGAAGTCTTACACTCTACAAATACACACGTTTTCCATTGCCCCTTTCCTGCCATGCAGAGCCCCAGAGGTGAATCTCCCTATTTATTCAAGTGTGCATCACTCACTGTCCTCTGTGCTGTGTCCCACATGCAGTGCCCACAGCCTCATACAGCCGGTGACTTCAGAGACAGGACACAGCTCAAGAGTCTGCCCCAAAGCTCCCTCTCTTCTTATTTCCCTGCAGCCTAGGCTTCACTTCAACTGGCAGCTCGATTTAGCCGAATTCAGGACAGGTCAGCAGGGCTCTTTCTCCACACATGCTGGTCCCACCCCAGGTGGAGTCAGGCAGGGCCAGTCACCAGAGAAGCCCGGAGCAGAGTAAGGAGCAGTCTGAGCTGCTCCTCCCTCATCCAAGGGGCTTCCTCCTCTCATTTGGGGGAAAAATGTGAGCTTGTTTCAAAGCCTCAGATGTTCCTTGTAGCTCATGGAGTAGGTAAAAGAAAACAAAGATGTAGTGGAAAGGGTTGTGTTGGTGACAGCAAGAAGCAACTTGATCTTGAGGACTCTCCTTCTTGTCCCTCTGTGAAGCCTCTTCCACCACATAGGGCTCAGGGCTGACAAAGCCCCCTCCCTACCTTTCTCAGGCTGGACACAAGGTCAACCATGAGAAAACAGAAAAACTAGGAGAAGAGAGTCTGTAGAGACAAATTGGGAGAGTTCAGGAGGAGAATTTAGGATTTGCTTCTGCCCATGGGACACAGGCTGGGAATAAAAATGTTTTCCTGACTCTTCTCTGAAAGCCAGAGAGACTCCACCTAAACCCTGTTGACAATGATGCAGGGATCCACTTACGAAAGACTTTGATCCTCTTGAATGTGGAACGTTCCCTGCCAGTGGCTGAGTTACGAGTAGAGCAACCATAGAGCCCGCTATGCTCTGTAGTAATTTGGGGGATAGAGAGCTTTTGTCCTGATTGCAGAAACTTCCTATCAATGGTCCAAGAATACTCTGCCGGTGGGTTAGAGTCAGCGAAGCAGGACAACTGGAGGGTTTTTCCTGAACGGTAATAGGTCAATGGAGAGAAAATCCTGGGGACTTGTGGACCATCTGGAGTAAAGAGAATAAAGCCACAGGTGATGTCATCCGAGGGAAGGGGATGCTCCTGGTCCCTTAAAGGGACACAGTGTCCCTCTGAGTCAAGACACACCCTCAAGACCCAGTCAAACCCCTTCTGTGTTCACTGAGACAAGGCCTGAGGTATTCACCTGTTCCTCCCATCACAGGATGTAGACCCCAAGTCTCCCATGACAAGAGCAGCCCCTCCCCTTATATTCTTGGTTAAGGCTGTGCCTACCCAGGTTTCCCCAGGGCAGGGAGTCATGGCCAGCTCGGGTGTCCAGACATAAAAGTGTCTGTACTTGGGCCTGAGAGAGACTGAGATGCCTGGCCTCTGGTCGTTTGAATTTTAGCTGATGGCCTGGCCCACAGAGGAACCAAAGATACAAAGGACATTCAGGGTGACTGGGTGACTGCAGATGCTACCAACTCGGTCCCATATTTCACATTCATAGGGTCCTGTGTCATTTATTGTGACATTGGATAGAATGAGGATCCTGGTTTTACCGGGTTGCTTTAGCCTGGGACTGACTGGGAGGCTCTGACCATTGACCCTCCACAAGTAGGTGTAGCCCTGAGTCTTAGGTTCACAAGTTAAGGCTATAACATTCTTTTTTTTTTTTTAATTATTATTATGGTACTTTAAGTTCTTTGCCCTGCTGTTTCCCCATCTTTGTGGTTTTATCTGCCGCTGGTCTTTGATGATAATGACATACTGATGGGGTTTTGGTGTAGGTGTCCTTCCTGTTTGATAGTTTTCCTTCTAAGAGTCAGGACCCTCAGCTGTAGGTCTGTTGGAGATTTCTTGAGGTCCACTCCAGACCCTGTTTGCCTGGGTGTCAGCAGCAGAGGCTGCAGATGATAGAATATTGCTGAACAGCGAGTGTACCTGTCTGATTCTTGCTTTGAAGGCTTCCTCTCAGGGGTGTACTCCACCCTGTGAGGTGTGGGGTGTCAGACTGCCCCTAGTGGGGGATGTCTCCCAGGTAGGCTACTCAGGGGTCAGGGACCCACTTGAGCAGGCAGTCTGTCTCTTCTCAGATCTCAACCTCCGTGTTGGAAGATCCACTGCTCTCTTCAAAGCTGTCAGACAGAGTCGTTTGCGTCTGCAGAGGTTTCTGCTGCTTTTGTTGTTGTTTACTGTGCCCTGTCCCCAGAGTTGGAGTCTACAGAGACAAGCAGGTTTCCTTGAGCTGCTGTGAGCTCCACCCAGTTGCAGCTTCCCAGCGGCTCTGTTTTCCTACTTAAGCCTCAGCAATGGCAGGCGCCCCTCTCCCAGCCTTGCTGCTGCCTTGCGGCCAGGACGCAGACTGCTGTGCTAGCAATGAGGGAGGCTCTGTGGGCATGGGACCCTCCCAGGCAGGTGTGGGATATAATCTCCTGGTGTGTCTGTTTGCTTAAAGCGCAGTATTGGGGTGGGAGTTACCTGATTTTCCAGGTGTTGTGTGTCTCAGTTCCCCTGGCTAGGAAAAGGGATTCCCTTTCCCCTTGCGCTTCCCAGGTGAGGCGATGCCTCGCCCTGCTTCAGCTCTCGCTGGTCGGGCTGCAGTAGCTGACCAGCACCGATTGTCCGGCACTCCCTAGTGAGATGAACCTAGTACCTCAGTTGAAAATGCAGAAATCACCGGTCTTCTGTGTCACTGGCGCTGGGAGTTGGAGACTGGAGCTGTTCCTATTCGGCCATCTTGCTCTGCCCCCAAGCCCATATCGTACTCTTTAGAGAGTAGCCTATATAAACCAAAAATAAGATTCTGTTTACCCCTAACAGACTGAGTGGATGCCCCTCTTGACAGATGGGATCACAAAGAAACTTTAGAAACTGGATGAGGCTATGACAGAAAGGTAGGCTGGACCTGCCTCATTATAATTCCTGCCCTTTGAGATTTAGACACAACTGGCCAGCATTAACATTGAAATAAAGATCATGAGACTGACAAAACCGACTCTTCATATCAATAATATACCAAATTCTAACCTGACTTTAGTATAGCATCATATGACAGATAACAGGCTCTGAAGAAAATCAAGGTATTTTACCCCAAAATATATTTATTTGACATATTTTGAAATGCCCCTGCAGTTATCTCTTGTAGCAAAAATTTGAATTCTGTACAGACTTTCCTTCCTTTTTAGGTTTTTTCAAGATCCAAGAGACATAGGACTAAGAATCTGAGACCTTGTAAGTACCCAAGGTCCAAAAAGATGCATTTACCATCTATTCCCACTAATACCTGCTACTTAAGAGTCTTCATCTACATAACAGGAACCTTGGCTTTCACAAATCCCTCTATCTAAACCCAAACATTTCTTTCTACTGACTTCAACTCTTTAGGCAAAGCATAACTCTTTCAACCAATTGTCAATCAGAAAATATTTAAATCCACCTATGACTTATAACCTCCCAAATCATGCTTTGAGATGCCCTGCCTTTCCAGGCTGAATCAAAGTATACCTTACATGTGTTGATTTATGTCTTTGCCTGTAACTTCTATCCCCCTAAAATGTGTAAAGCAAAGCTGTAACACCTTGGACACGTGTTCTCAAGACCTCTTGGGACTGTGTCCTGGGTCAAAGTCACTTGTGTTTGGTTCAGAATAAACATCTTTAAATATTTAACAGAGTTTATTATTTTTGTTAACACCTCCAAGCCACCCATTTTTAAGGAGTAAGAAAATATGTGCAACTTCTTTTGTATTTGCAGAATAAGAGTATCTGAAAATACTATTTGACTACTTTGTCTCTGAAATGCTTTCATTATTATGAGAGAGTGTGTGTGTGTTTCAGCAGTTCCTTACCTTTCTGCTTCAGTCCTAGAATCAGCCATTTGCCTTAGGATTCTTGTTTTGTTTCATTTTCCCCATGGATAATATAAAAATATCTAAAAATCTGTAGAGAAATATATAATAGGTAATATAAAATACACATACATATACACATATATATTCTATATATCCTGAATGCTGAACATATATATCTCTATATAAATATCTACATATAAATATATGTAGTATATATATATGTATATGAAATGGAATCTGGACACCAAGTGTGCATGTTGTTATGTTGTTACTAGGGCTTACTACTTCTAGGCTCTTTCAGTTGTCAGAACAAGAAAATATACATGTGTATTCTGAGACATATATGCACACATGCACATATACATTTATATATATTCTATATGTGTCTGCAGCTATATAAAGTTAAACATGAGTTTATACTGTTTCAGAATCTAATAGGTTACCACATGGGTCATTCTAGCCTTTTTCTCTCGCTTATCCATAATTTATTTAATTGTTTATTTCCAATATACATGTATAGTGGATTAATAGTTATTAACCCATACTTCTATGGGAAACAACTTTATCAACTAAACACCAGTGCTTAAATACAGCTCTTTTTTTCTTTAATCATATAGATGACACTCCTTTCCAAAGTTACTTAGACCAGTACTTTTCCCCCACCCAATTACGTGAGATTGTTTTGTGCATTCTAATGCTATTAACTTGTTTTGTCACATTCTACTTTTCGTTCTGTGAACAACTATCCTCCTAAATGTTTGTTGTTGTTGTTATTGCTGATGTTTAATTAATACACATTACATTTCTCTCTGCTGTAAATTCTATAGGTTTTAATAAATGCATATAATGTATCAACTAGTATTGAATCTTACTGAATAGTTTACCCTAAAAATTTTCTGTGCATCACATACTCAGCCCCCATCCCCTGCTAAACCCTTGCGACAACTGATCTCTTTATGGTCTCTGTTGTTTTGCTTTCCCAGAATGTCACATAACTGAAATCAGAGAGCAAGTAGCCTTTTCAGTCTGACTTATTTCATTCTTCTTAACCCTGCTCCATATTCTGCTATTTCAGTTAGCAATATGCATTTAGATTCATCCAAATCCTTGCATAGATTTATAGATAATTCCTTTCTACCTCTAAATGTAATTCCATTTATTGATGCACTACAATTTATTCATTCACTTACTGAAGGGCATTTTGGTTAATAACAGCTTTTTCCTAATTATGAATAAAACTACTGTAAATATTTGCATGCAAGTTTTTGTGAGGACATGACTTTCAAACCAATTGGGTAAATATGTAGGGGAATGACTGCTGAAACATAAGGTAAAACAATGTTTTGCTTGGTAAAAAAAATATATTGTAAATGATTTTATTTTTTTTAAAGTGACTGGACCGTTTTTCTTTCCCACCAGTACTTAAGGAAAGGTTCTAATGTAACTGGCATTTTCCATCATACCATCATACCATGAAATACTACTCAGCAATAAAAAGTAACAACCTCTTGATACATACAACACCAGGATGAATCACCAGAGAATAACTCTGAGTGAAAAGCACAAGAAGCCAATGCCAAAAGATTATATATGTTATGATTCCCTCTATATAGCATTCTTCAGATAAAAAAAAAAAAGACAATGTGGAACAGATTTCTGGCTACCGGAATTTAAAGAAAAGATACGGAGGCAAAGAAGTGGGTGTAGCTTATAAAAGTAGCATAAAGAAAACTTATAGTGATTGAAATTTTTTTATTGTAATTGTATTAATGTCAATATCTTGACTGTATGTTTTGTAAAATATTACTATTGAAGACAGAACTGGAGGCCATTATCCTAAGTGAAATAACTGAGAAACAGAAAGTCAAATGCTGCATGTTCTCATGTTCTCACTTATAAGTGGGAGCTAAACAAGAGTACACCTGGACATACAGAGTGGAAAAATAGACACTGGAGACTAGAAAAGGTGAAAGGGTGGGAGGGGGGTGAGGGTTGAAAAACTACCTATTGGGTACAATGTTTACTATTCAGGGGAGGGGAAAACTAAAAGCTCAGAATGCATTACTACACAATATACGCATGTAAGAAATCTTCACATGTACCTGTAATCTATAAAAATTAAAAATAATTTAAAAATAATATTGGAGAGAATTTGATAAAGTGGTCATGGAACCTCTGTATTGTTTCTTACACTTGTATATAAATATAAAATTATCTCAATATTAAAGTTTAAACATGAAAGTAAAATAACTTTAAAAAATTAGTGACTGAAATAGCAGAATATGGAGCAGGCTTAAGAAGAATGAAAATCCATCAGAGCTGTGTTCTGTGTGTTTGGAAAAGTAAGTCCATGGATATTTTGTCCTTAGAAAACAGCTGTGGCAGGTTCATGCTTAGATCTCACAGTACAAAATTTGGGGGAAGCCTTACTCAGTTGGAATCACATTTCCCAGCTTTCCCCAAGCTGGCAAAATAGGACTGTGTGACTCATTCTAGCCCATAAAATGGCAGCACAGTGAAATATATACATTTCAAACCAGAATTTAAGAAGGAAATGTGACTTCACACTTTCTCATTTCAAACTGAATGTCAAAACCCAAGGCAATTTTGGAAG
This sequence comes from Papio anubis, assembly GCF_008728515.1. Taxonomy (NCBI): domain Eukaryota; kingdom Metazoa; phylum Chordata; class Mammalia; order Primates; family Cercopithecidae; genus Papio; species Papio anubis. The sequence goes on from NC_044980.1 coordinate 94,187,289, forward strand.
TTATTTTTCTCCATATGGCACATCCTTTGCAGTCTGCAATTCCAAAAACGATGTGGAACAGAATGCTGCTTGCCTATCCTCAGAATGTTACCTAAGAAACTGGGTTTTTTAAACACTGATTTCAGCCACTTATTTTATTACATATCTGTTATAGCATAGATTGTTACTATAACAAATATAATAATGTACTACCTATCACTTCCCACAAGACCTGGAGGGAAAGGATAAGACAACAGATACCCACAGGATATGACAGACAACATCTAAAACCAAAACAATAACACTACCCTAAAATGCAGATGTATTTGGGATTGTCATTTGAAGGGAAAGTAATGTTTCTTGCTAGCCGTATGTAACTAGAATCTAGTTGTTTATGTGATGTTGCAACTATTTCACTTAATTAACTCAAGTATTTTGAGAAACTGCTTATGGAAAACTTCCTCTCTTAAGGTAAATAATAAAGAATGCGTTATTGTCTGAATGCACAGTGTTTTATTCATGTAATCCCCATTACCACAAATGAGAAAAAGTATGCAATAAATTCTTTCTTATTAAAGTAAAACTATGCGTTTTAGCATTTCTAGTGTTATATCAAAAAAAAAAAAAAAAACAACTCTGAATTGACAAAATAGCCTTAGCTCATTTTCAAGTAATTGGAAAAATTTATCTCCAATACACACACACACAAACACATACTATTTTTCTTTTTGATTTCTAGGAAATAAAAACAATTATGGAGGATAATTCTTCATACATTCTCATGATATTTTAATAATTCATTCATCAGGTAAAACAAAAGATTTAAAAGTATATACAAATCAGACAAAGTAACTCCAGTGCATCAAGGTATAACTGGATAAAAAATTATAAAAATAAAATTATAAGGAAATCTGAAAAAAAAATGATTAATAGAAGTATATAAGATCCACAAATTTTAGAACACACCAACCCTGAAATATGCAGTTCTTCATGAATCCTATTACCATTTGACAACTTCTCCCAAAAATTGTGATTTAGCAATCATAAAAGAATATTTCCCTTTTAACTCTACATGATACGCCTGAGTTCAAATTTAGATTTTTAATGCAAATTCATATTATATTATATTAAACTAAACAACTGCCTTGGGAAGTTTTGTTAATGACCATGGGACTATTTTCAGACCAGCACTTATGAGTAAATCTCATTTGAGCATGCTAGATAAGAACATTATTACACTAAATTCTACTTCATGAGTATTTATTTGTGAGAAGGTTTATGGACAGAACCAGAAGAAACCTCCTTTATTCAAGTAATATGGAAGAATGCTAATAATAAGCAAAAGAACATAGTAATGTTAATTTTGATTAAAAACTCTTTGTATCAATAATTGTATTGACTATTTAACTTTTGTTTCTTATTTAGTTTAAAAACTGGGATACGTGCCCAATATTATTATAGTAAAATTTAGAGCTGAGATTTGAATTCATGTCTCTCTAATTCCATATTCTTTAACATGTTTTGGTACTGAATTCCAACTGTTTTCTCTCTTCTCCGTTTTAGCCCTCTGAGAAATCATGACTCTGGACTATTTGGAGGTCCTTTTCTTCTTCTTCTTCTTCTTCTTCTTTTTTTTTTTTTTTTTGAGACGGAGTCTTGCTCTGTCGCCCAGGCTGGAGTGCAGTGGCACGATCTCGGCTCACCGAAAGCTCCGCCCCCCGGGTTCACGCCATTCTCCTGCCTCAGCCTCCAAGAGTAGCTGGGACTACAGGAGCCCGCCACCGCACCTGGCTAATTTTTTGTATTTTTAGTAGAGACGGGGTTTCACCGTGGTCTCGATCTCCTGACCTTGTGATCCGCCCGCCTCGGCCTCCCAAAGTGCTGGGATTACAGGCGTGAGCCACCGCGCCCATCCTGGAGGTCCTTTTCAACTGCCCTCTCTCTCTCTTTTTCCTTCACTATTTCTTTCACTATCTCTCTGCATGCTGAACTTCTGTTTTACTTACGTTTCTGTGGTCATGGCTTTACAATTTAGATCACCATAATTACTAGACAGCAGAAAAGACATGTGTGATGGTACTTAGGAAAATCCATGTGATTTTGAGATAAGAGCAAAAGGACTGTCTCTATGAACTGCAGTGTAATCTCAGTAAAAACATAATCAAGAATGTCAGGAAGGCTAGAATAGGGTAAGAAGTTTTAATTGGGTGCATTAGTTTCCTGTGGTTTCTATGATGAATCACCAACAGCTAGGTGTCATAAAACAACAGAATTTCTTTTTTTTCTCATAGTTTTGAAAGTCATAAATCTAAAATCTAACCCTCATTCCCCATGAAGAATCTAGGAGTGGATGCTTCCTTGGCTTATCCCACTTCTGGTGGTTGTCAGCATTCCTTGACTTTCTCAGAGACCATCCCAATCTCTGCCTTGATCTTTGTACAGTCTTCTCCAGACACCCTGAAAATTCCCTCCCGCCCCTTCTCAGTCAGTAGCTACCAAAAATAACTATTTTTTCCCTGTCTCTCATAAGATTAGCTTGAATCTGTAGATTCAAATCAGTGAAATAATTTACAAGTTTAATTTATATCAATCCATACATTTCATATAGACAGCATTTATGTAAATGGAAAGACTATTCATCAAGCTCAAAGAAATAACTCCTTAGTGATGGATGAGAGGAGGTCAATTGGATTTGGAGCCTCAATAGCATCATTAAAATCATACAGTGTAGGTAATCACACTTTGAAAGCACTAGTAAGGTGGAGAGGGGAGCCAAACTCTCTGACTTTATGCAGCCAGGAGGAACGTCTCCCACTGAGTGACAGGAACATTGGGAAGATTGGCACACTTTGAGCAGATCTTGAGGGAAGGCATTGAGAGTGGAGGGAGGGAAAACACAGATGCTGGGCTGAAGGAGGAGGAAATTGGGAACCCTACATGGGGTTGCCTAAAACCCTAGTGCTGGCACCCAGTGACTCCTAGGGAAGTGATGAGTTGAACAAGTAAGGAGTGGCCTGCTGTTACCATGGATATCGAGAATTCTAGCAGCAGGAAAACCCATGACCCCATGGACACTTCAGCTGCCATGGTGAGCTGCTAAGAGAAGTATCAGGGGAAGGATTCCAGCTTTTGCAAAGACCAGGGTGTTTGGCACCAGAATGGCTACAGAAGAACATGGTCAGGGATGTCTATCCCTGAAGATTTGTTTTTCTCCTCCAGGAGACTTTAGACTTTGGGTGACTGTCTGATCTGAACAGAGCACAGCAGTCTTGCTGTGGATGGGGTCAGTCCAGTGTGAACATCCCCTGTGTGCCAGCCTCTCCTGGGCCCCTAGTCATGCCCATGGGCAGTGCAGCCTTTCCTGGAAGCCCTCATTGTAGCCACTTTGCAGGCAGATGGTGCCTGACCACTGGAATGCTCCAGCAGACTGGCCTCCACTAATGCACACCAGCCCACCTGTAGCCATGTTGCCAATCTGCACGCACAGGGGCCCTGCCTCAACTGACTTGTCTGCACCCTATCATGCCACCAGGGCTGCTGGCACCCATGCATTAGCAGGTACCTTGCTGCCACTATGTCAATGTAACACACTGGACAGCATGACCAATTGGAGTGTTGTGGTTAGCAGATGAGGAATACCTCGGCCCCTCCAATGCAGTATGTTTCTAACCTTGTGGGGACAGAGTACAATGCCAGGCCAGTATAATCACCTAAGGGTTAGAGCAGGGAGCCCAGGTGTACTGAGCTGAGCCATGGCCCCCTAAAATCCTCCAGAAATAAATCCAGTAAACTGAACACACTTTATATCACAATCAAACCTCCAAGGGCATCAAAGAAGTGAAAGCAAAAATCTCCATCCAAAGGACAGCAGCCTCCAAGATTAAATGAGCATCAGCCACACACATGGGAAAGAACCAATGCAAGAACTCTGGCAAACTGAAAAACTAGAGTGTCTTCTTACCACCAAATGAATGTACTAGATCCCCAGCAATGGTTCTTAACAAGGCTGATATGGCTAAAATTACAGAATTCAGAATATGGATAGAAACAAAGATCATCAAGATTCAGAGGAAAGTCAAAACCCAATTCAAGGAATCTAAGGAATGTAGTAAAATGATACAGGAGCTGAAAGACAAAATGGCCATTTTAAGAAAGAACCAAACTAATCTGACAGAGCTGAAAAACTCACTACAAGAATTTTAGAATGTGTTCACAAGTATTTAAAGCAGAATAGACCAAGGTGAGGAAAGAATTGAACACCTCTATGCACACAAACTAGAAAACCTGCCAAAAAAAAAAAAAAAATGGATAAGTTCATGGAAACATACAACCTCAGAAGATTGAACCAGGAAGAAATGGAACCCCTGAATCGACTAATAATGAGTTCTGAAATAAAATCAGTAATAAAAAGCCTCCCAAACAGAAAAAGCCCAGGATCAGATAGATACAGATATATAGCCAAACTCTACATTTAAAGAAGTGCTGGTAGTATTCTTAGTTAAACTATTCAAAAAAATTGAGGAGAAAGGACTCTTCCCTAGTGCATTCTACGAAGTAAACAACATTCTGGTACCAAAAGCTGTCAGAGACAAAACAAAAAAAAAGTTCAGGCAAATATCCTTGATGAACATAAACACAAAAATCTTCAATGAACACTAGCAAACTGAATCTAGCAGCACATTAAAAAGCTAAATCAACACAATAGGCTAGGATTTATCCCTGGGATACAAGGTCAGTTCAGGATATGCAAATCAAAAAATGTGATGCATTACATAAACAGAACTATAAACAAAAACCTCACCATCATCTCAATAGATGCAGAAAAAACTTTCCTGAAAATTTAGCATCTCTTCATGTTAAAAACTCTCAACAAACTACTCATTGAAGTAACATACCTGAAAATAATAAAAGCCATCTAGACAAACACATAGCCAACATCATATTGAATGGGCAGAAGCTGGAAGCATTCCTCTTGAGAACCAGAACAAGACAAGAATACCCTCTCTCACCACTCCTATTCAACCTAGTACTGGAAGTCCTAGATGGAGTAATCAGGCAAGAGAAATAAATGAAAGGTATCAAAATAGGAAGAAAGATAGTGAAATTATCTCTGTTTGCAGGCAATATAACTCTATACACAGAAAACACCATAGTCTCTGCCCAAAAGGTACTAGATTTGATAAACAACTTCAGCAAAGTTTCAGGATACAAAATCATTATACAAAAATCATTAGCATTTCTATACACCAAGAATATTCAAGCTGAGAGTCAAATCAATAATGAAATCCCATTCTGATTACTCACAAAAATAAAAATTTAAAGGAATATAGCTAACCAGGGAGGTGAAAGATCTCTACAGTGAGAATTAGAAAGCAGTGTTCAAAGAAATTAGAGATGACACAAACACATGAAAATATATTCCATGCTCATAGATAGGAAGGATCAATATTGTTAAAATGGCCATGCCTCCCAAAGCAATTTAAAGATTCAACTCTATTCCTATTAAATTACCAAGACATTCTTCGCAGAATTAGAAAAATTATTCTAAAATGTACATGAAACAAACAAACAAACAAAAGGACCTGAATAGTTAAAGCAATTCTAAGCAAAGAGAACAAAGCCAGAGGCATCACATTACTCAAATTCAGACTATACTACCAGGCTTCAGAAACCAAAACAGGCTGGTAATGGTACAAAAAAAGACACACAGACTAATGAAACAGAATAAAGAACACAGAAATAAAACTACACATCTACAACCATCAGATCTTCAACAACATTGGCAAAAATAAGCAATGCAGAATTAATCCCTACTAAATAACTGGTGCTGGAATAACTGGCAAGCCATATGCAAAGCATTGAAACTGGACCCCTTCCATATATCATATAAGAAAATTAGCTCGGCCGGGCGCGGTGGCTCAAGCCTGTAATCCCAGCACTTTGGGAGGCCGAGACGGGCAGATCACGAGGTCAGGAGATCGAGACCATCCTGGCTAACAGGGTGAAACCCCGTCTCTATTAAGAAATACAAAATACTAGCCGGGCGAGGTGGCGGGCGCCTGTAGTCCCAGCTACTCGGGAGGCTGAGGCCGGAGAATGGCGTGAACCCGGGAGGCGGAGCTTGCAGTGAGCTGAGATCCGGCCACTGCACTCCAGCCTGGACGACAGAGCGAGACTCCGTCTCAAAAAAAAAAAAAAAAAAAAAAGAAAATTAGCTCAAGATGAACTAAAGATAAAGCTGTAATGGCTAAAACTACAAAACCCTTGAAGGAAACCTAGGAAATGCCACTCTGGATATAGGCCCTGGCAAATATTTCATAATGAAGGTGCCAAAAGCAATTGCAATAAAACTAACAATTGATAAGTGGGACCTAATTAAACTAAAGAGCATCTGCATAGCAAAAAACAAACTTATCAACAGAGTAAACAGAAAGCCTACATAATGGGAGAACATATTTGTAAACTATGCATCTGACAATGGTGTAATATTCAGCATCTGTAAGACTCCACAAATTAACAAAGTAAAAACAAACAACCTTATTAAAAAGTAGGCAAAGACATGAACAAACATTTTTCAAAACAAGACATATAGGCAGCCAACAAGCATATGAAAATATGCTCAACATCACTAAGCATTAGAGAAATGCAAATCAGAACCATATGAGACAACATCTCACGCCAGTCAGAATGGCTATTAAAAAGTCAAAAAATAACAGATGCTGGTGAAATTGAAGAGAAAAGGGAACACTTAAACACCATTAGTGGAAATGTAAATTTGTTCAGCCATTGTGAAAAATAGTTATATGTTTGACCCAGCAATCCCACTATTGATTATATAGCCAAAGGAATACAAATTGTCCTACCCTAAAGACACCTGTATGCATATGGCCTTCATAGCACTATCTACAAGAGTAAAGACATGTAAAAAACCTAAATGGCCATCAATGGTGGGCTGGATACACAAAATGTGATACATATACACCACAGAATACTACATAACCATAAAAAACAATGAGATGATGTTCTTTGCAAAAACATGGATAAAGTTGGAGGTCATTATCCTTAGCAAAGTAATGCAGGAACAGAAAACCAAGCACTGAATGTTCTCACTTATAAATGGGAGGAGCTAAATGAGGAGAACACATGGACACACAGAGGGAAACAACAGACACTGGGACCTTCTTGAGGGTGGAATGTGGAAAGAGGGAGAGGATCAGAAAATGGCTCTTGAGTATTTTGTTTAGTACCTGAGTGATAAAATAATCTGTACACCAAACCCCCATAACATGAGTTTACCTATATAAGAAACCTGCAGATGTATCCCTGAACCTAAAATTGAAAAAAACAAAAAACAAAAAACAGCTAGTAAGGTAGACAGGAGCCATTCAATTGCCACTTATACATTTTATGAGCAAGTAATAATATTGTAAGAAAAGCTCTCAAGAATGCAGATTTTATTTATATAACCATATTACATAAATGTGTGCTTTCTGGAACACGGAGAGGCAATAGTAATTAAATAAAAGTATATAAACTGAAAATTTGATATTTCATAAATAAATGAAAAAACATAAATTGAAAAAACATAAAAAACATAAATTAAGATGTAGAAGTTCTAATTTTAGAACTTCTAAATCAAAAACATAAACTAAATTTAAAAATATAAATTAAGATGTAGAAGTTCTAATTTTGGTCGCCTAGTAACTCAACATATTTTTGTCTTAGTGTCTTCAGGCTGCTATAACAAAATACCTTAGAGTGGGTAATTTGTAAACAACAGAAATTTATTTCTCACATTTGTGGATGCTAGTAAGGCTCCTTCCTCATACATGACTTTTTGTGTCATCCTCACAGTGGAGAAGGAACAAACACTGTGTTATCACATGTACAAAAGAATGTAAAGAACAAAGTCACTCCCTCATGCCCTTTAACAAGAACACTATTCCCATCCATAAAGGTAGAACACTCATAACCTAATCACCACTCAAATGCACTACCTCTTAGTATGATCACCTTATGGGTTAAGTTTCAATATGTGAATTTTGGGAAAATAACAACATTCAGATCATAGTAATGACTATAAACATGTTCTTTTTATGTGTGTCACCAAGTGCCCTAAGTTCAATAATAGAGAGGACAAAAATCATGCCCTGCTGGGCCTAGATAAATGCTTAGAGAAGAGTAAGACCTATAATATATAAAAATTTAAGCACTACATAATATTGTAATCAATGTTTAAAATAAAATTTCATTTATTTTCCAAGTTAAAAAGGAGTATGTTTTTCAACCTTAACCTACATGTGTTCCCTAAGTTAACACGGTGTCGGAGTGTACAAAAATCAGCACTTATGAATACAAGCTGCATTTTTTAAAGTAGACAGTTTAAAAGTAGAATTTCTCATAAAACTATCTCCTCAGCAAGGTTAATTATTACAGTGACTGACGGTGTATTTACCTAAATATTAAGTGTTATATTTTTCTGAGTAAATTTTATACATTTAAATCGCTGAGAAGAAAATTTTATATCATTTCCTGGAAAAGTACATATCTTTTCTTATAGAAATTAATGGGTACAAATTTGTCCAAATATGCTTTATACTTTCAAAGTAAAAATACAGCCAAAATTTCCAAATTGTGCTTTTGGCATCTATAATTTACATTAGATTTCTGAAGAATATGATGTCCTTTGGAAGTTCTGGAAACATGGAAAACTTCTTGCCTTCCCTCACAGCATAGCACATCTACCTAGCTCTGCAAGCCAGGAATTACATTCTTACCTACCATTGTCTATTGTGGCAATTTGGCATTGTTCACTTTGGAGCCACACTCTTTGGATTTAAATCCTGGCTTACCATGTAATGGCCCAAAGGCCTTGGGAAACTTTGTTTACTCTCCCATGTCTTAGAGTCATCAAATGTAAATGGGAGTAACATTTGTAAATATTTTATAGAGAGGATGTGAAGATTCACTTAGTTTTAAAAATGTGGTCAAAAAGTGCTTAATACCTTGTAAGTATTTAACAAAAGTGATTGAATGAATGAGTGAATGAGTGATGATGATGATGATTATTTTAATCTGCTGCCTCAACTTTTTTATACTATCACACACGCATTGTGGCAAGCTGGTAAAACTTATGGTTAATAATACTATTTGCACAGATAATTATGGATGCCACGATTGGGAGTATAAACATGATATGTACTGCTATATGTTAACAGGTAAGAAAAAACCTTGATGAAATATTAGAGACAATATGAGAAAAACAAGATTTAACCATATAGTATACATGAAGGAGGTATATATGATATGAAATAAAGTGTATGATAATCATTTGTGCATATATATATATATCCTATTCTCTAATCTTTAATGTACAGTCTATAATTTTTCTAAAAATTATTTAATTTTGTTGATTTTCATGGGTTAGACAACATTTTTTATTTATATGTTTAATTCCAGGAGCACAGTTTCATGTCTTCTAGATTTCTACCACATGCATTTAATTATATCTCAACTCTAGGCCTACATGCCTCAGCAAGTTGATAAATCCTATGATTTTTGTCATATGTAGCTAAAACTAGTATTAGATGAAAATTTTATTCATGACTCTGAGAACCTACAGAAGATATTCCTTGATAAATTATCATAAATTTTAATTAAAAATGATAGAAATTATATTCATATTGCAATGATTAGAGATGGGACCGTGTTGACCCCCGACCTTTGAATGATCTTCTTAAAGACCCATCTACTTTTTGAAAAAAAAAATATATATATAATACTTCTGCTTCGAATTACTGGGAGCAAAGCAGTAAATCTTTAGAGGGTATTTTGAGATGAAAAGAATGGCAGAATTCACTCTCCCATGAATAAAAGGGAAAGAGAGTCCTGGCTGAATTGTCTCAAAAGCAACTACAGAAAACATGGTTTTGAAAAGGATGTAAGTTAAGAATAAAATAGGTAAATAGAATACAGTGAATAGATGGAAGTGTAATGGGAACAATAATAACATGTTATCACTAACTAATGCTGTAGATGATGAGATCTAATGAACAAAGCTGTCCTGTTCATAGTGTCACTGCTCACCAATTCCAGTGCAATTACTACCAAAACAGAATAGAAAATCAGAGAGTGAACACTGACACTTGATTTTAAAAACTGAAATAGGTTAGTGAATTTTTTTCCAACATTTTGTGGGTTCACCTAAACCCATAAGATAACTAACACCCGATGCAGCACTTAGTATGTGAAAGGTATCATTGTAATTTTGCAAATACTGCACATATTCACTAATCTAATGTCACAATAAGTGGGGTACTGCTATGCATTCTTATTTTACAGATGAAGAGACTGAGGCACACAGAAAGTAAATGACTTGCTTGTAGGAAGTCAGATAGTAGAATCTGATCACTGATCTGCTTCATGGTGATTCATGGTTATCTTCCCATTCACACTCTGCCACAAATTTAAATAGACATACAAATACAGCAAGAACCTTACATTAGACTGATAAGAAGCCTAAAGGAAACAAGGCTCTTGAGAAAACTGAACTGCTAATGAGCTGACTGTGAATAAACAGTTTTTAAAAGAAACTAGAATTTCTTTTTTTAGAGTCTTTCTCAATCTGGTATCTTTCACAACCACTAAATAAATTTTCAAAAACAACAAAATAATGAGGCCAAATGTTTGCCTTCTAAGCTGTAGCTGCAACTGTACACGTCTATCCTTGAGAGACAAAACTCATTCTAGCCAACAAGGATGAGAAATTATCAAAATGTTAAGAGACCCCAGCAAATACCTACACTGTGTAGCACCTTTGTACAGTCCCCTACTGTATACCCATTGAGACATTGTATTGACTGGCCAGAGAGCCCCTAATAACCAGACTGCACCATAATACTTAAATGTATGTAGTTCTACAAAGGTGTAATATAAGTTCAGTTCTGGAGTGTAATATTCTTATTGCACTCCATACAAGGCAGTAATTTTCACTCAGAAATACTGACAAACCAATGTGAATGCAGTAGAGGCATCTGTTATAGTCGCTGCTTAATGAGCTAGCAGTAAACATTATGAGCTTGCCAAGACACTGATCATAGCCTGTGTTGCAACACAGACACTCATTCATATGTGCACACGCATCCATATAATATATATGGATATATACATATATATTCTGATTTGCATATATATATTCTGATTTGCATTTTTGGAGGCAGTGACTGTTCAATTTATCTCTTTTTTAAAATAGTTACTAGAAAGCCTAACTCATATAATTATCAACTCTAAATTGAACTAACGTCAATAAGGAAAAACAATCAATCTTTATGCTAAAAAAAAAAAAAAGATCTCATATACACCTGAATTTAAACCATTCAAAAATGCACAACCTTCTCTTTAAGCCCTTTTCTATTCTGAATGAATCCATAAACTTCACAAGAAATTATCATTTGATCTTAGAACAAAATTCAGTGAGTCAGATTTGACTTGTAAAGAAATTGATAATTTCTTACAATTATGTAGAATGTTGTATTTCTTGCATTACTATAAATAAATACCTGAGACCGGGAATTTATTTTTTAAAAAGAGGTTTAATTGTCTCACTTTTCTCCAGGCTGTACAGGAATCAAAGGGGCTCTTCTTCCAGTGAGGCCTGAGGAAATTTGCATTGATGGAGGAAGGCCAAAGTGAAGCAGGCTGGACCAGGAGGAAGAAAGAGGCAGAAAGGAGGTGCTACACACTTTTAAAATAACCAGATCTCATGAGAACTCACACACCATCAAGAGAACAGCACCAAGGGGTTGGTGCTAAACCAGTCATGAAGAACCCACCCCCATGATCCAATCACCTCCTGCCAGGTCTCACCTCCCACACTGAGAATTACAATTGAACATGAGATTTGATTGGAGACACAGGTCCAAACCACATCCAAACCAATAGCCAGTTATTATGTTCTTTAGATTTTGGGTTTTATTGTCAGATAGTACTAGACCCTGATATCTATAGCTGTGTACCTTAAGATAAATTATCTAAATGTATGTGTTCCCAGTTTTTTTTAAAAGGAATTTTAAAATAATACAACTTTGGTGGAAGATTAAGGGAAGTAAAATATGTTAGCACTAGCACATCTTACTGTACCAGTAAATATGAGCTGTTATTATTATGTTTGTTAGCTAATTGAATCTCATGATGACCTTTGAGATAACTGAGAATTACTTTAATTTTAAATATAATGAATATACTCAAAAAGTCCAATTTAATTACTGAAATTCTTACCTGTAGTAAATGGAAGATCCATGATTTGTTAACAAGTATAGTCTTGTAAGTGTAAGACCAAAACTGGTTTAGGAGTTGATTGTTTTTGATACTTCATCCTTCGTCAATTACATTTTGGCCATTACTTTTTGGCCATTATTTTGTATTTTTAAAAATACTATATTTAAGCTAGTATTTCCCAGGTTGTCTTCCTCTGGAATATAGTTCGTGTGCATCTTTCTTTCTTTCTTTCTTTTTGAGACGGAGTCTCGCTCTGTCACCCAGGCTGGAATGCAGTGGCCCGATCTCAGCTCACTGCAAGCTCTGCCTCCCAGGTTTACGCCATTCTCCTGCCTCAGCCTCCGGAGTAGCTGGGACTACAGGCGCCCGCCACCTCGCCCGGCTAGTTTTTTGTATTTTTTAGTAGAGACGGGGTTTCACCGTGTTAGCCAGGATGGTCTCGATCTCCTGACCTCGTGATCCGCCCGTCTCGGCCTCCCAAAGTGCTGGGATTACAGGCTTGAGCCACCGCGCCCGGCCGCATCTTTCTTTCTTAATAAATATAAAGGATTAGAAATTTACAGTTTATACTAAAACAGACAAATGGCTTGGGTGTCATTTTTGTTCCCATGATAAGAAAAAAAATCAGAGCAAACTGAAAATCAACAATTCATCTTAGATCCATCAGAAGATTGATATCATAGGGCAAACTTCAGCCTAGAAAACTGAAGAGGCAGTAGAACACGTTGAATACGTTTTATGGAGTAGAAGCTGCTAGGGCAAGTCACTGCTAGGAACACTTAAAGGTTAATTGTTAAATTGCTGGAAACTGAGTGTCAGCTAATTACAGAGGTACAATCTGTTAAGGACCCAATCCTAGGTATCCCTGACACTACCATGAACTTTACCTGGAGAAGTCTCACTATATTTTCATGACAAAGATTGAGTTGTGCTTAGGTCAGTGAGAGAAGAAATGAAATCATTTTAAAATATAGGCGTATCCTTCTGTTTATCATAACAAAGGCTTGCCTTAAAGGAAAACAACTTTACCAGAACCTAATCCGATCTAGGAAAAAGGAATAAAACAAATAGAGTTTCTTCTAGATTTCTTGTATTTCCCAAACAAGTGAAGAAAAAAAAGAAAAAAAAAATGGTTAGGAAACTTTTCTGAAGGCCACAACTAAAGACACTGGCTCACCAAAAACAGATAAGATTATAATGATAATATTAATGACAAGATTATAGATTACTTCCTTCCTAAATACCTTATCATCACATCAACAGGATTTCAATATAACAGCAATGGTTTACAATGGAAAAAGACTGCAAGTCATAGGTTCTAGTTAAGATGGAGTTTCTAGGGAAATCCAAAGTTCAAACAAAATAAGAATGCCAGAAAAAAATAGAAATCTCTGCCACCTATAGTTCCAGCAAACATGAAACATAGCCTATCTTCACACAGATAAGCAGAAATCCTCACACTTACAATAGTGGCTAACTTACCTGAGTATATATCAGCTGATACATCATATCTGAATTTCCACAGCAACAACAACAACAACAACATGGCTTGCTTGTTAAAGGCAAGAAAAATAAAATCACATTTCAAGAATGTCAAGCAAGCATCAAAACTAGAGTAGGTCAAATATGGCAGAGACAAAAAAGGATGGGAAGTGTAAAAAGAGAGATAGAAACTCTATGAAAGAATGTAAAAATGATAGAAGTTTTTAAAACACTGTAACATAAATCAAAAATTTGTTAATGGACTAATTGGTAGAGTATATGGCTACTGAGAAAAGAATCAAAGAACTTGAGGACATGTCCATGAAAACTTTTCAAACAGAAAACCAAAAAGAAAACAAACAACAAAACCCAGAATATCCAAGAACTGTGGATCAACTAATAAAGATGTAACATACATGTAGTGGGAATACCAGAATGAGAAGAAAGAGAAAAATGTGCAGAATATATATTTTAAATAGTAATTGATGAGGGTTTTGAACAATTAGGAATATAAAAAATAACTATAGAACCAGGGAACTGAGAGAACACCAAGAAGGATAAATATCAAAAAATGTACAACTGGGAATATCATATTCAAACTGTAGAAAACCAAAGATAAACGCAAAATCTAGACAGAAGCCAGGTAGGCAGAAAATACTGCAGATGAATTTTGAAAGCAGCAAGGAAAATGTAACTTATCACATACAAGGGAGCCTGTATAAGAACTATTAGACAGAAAAGAATGAACAAACTAACAATATTAAATTTTTAGCTATCAATATTTTCTTTAAACATAAACGAATTAAAATATACAAACAAATAAAACCAGAATTCAATAACAAAATTAAAACTAGAAAATCCACATATAAAAGGAAAGTAAACAACACCCTTATGGACAAACAATAAATAAAAGAAACCAAAAGATAAATTATAAACTATCTTGAGACAAACTAAAACAAACATACCAAAACTTATGTTATGCAGCAAAAGCAGTACTAAGAGAGAAGTTGATAGCAATTAACACATATATTTAAAAAAGGGGCAGATCTCAGTTAAACATTGTTTAGTTAAACATTGTTTAATTGAGCAATTTCTGCTGGTGTCCCACAAATTTGTTAAGCTTTCTTTACTCATCTTTATTCTTTGATTCTTTTTGTTCCTTTGGATAATTTCAAATTTTCTGTTTTCAATTGTGCTATTTATTTATTTATTTATTTCTGCTTTTATCAAATCTAGTGTTGAAGCCCCCAGTGGCCTTTTCATTTTGGTTATTTTATGACTCAACTCTAATATTGAAGATCTATACTCTAGAAGTAGAAAAAAAATACAGCAAGCCCAAAACTAGACAAAGGAAGAAAATAACAAAATCTAGTGCAGAAATATATAAAACTAAATTAGGAAAGCAGAGAATACTCAAATAAAATCAGAAATAAAAGAGGAGGTATTACAACTGATGTCATAAATATAAGAGCCTGCTTCAGTAAGGACAACTATGCACCAACAAATTAGATAATTTAGGAGAACACAGTGAAAAATCTTCATGGCATTTGTCTTGGTGATAATTTTTTGACTATGGCGCCAAAAGTACAAGTAAGAAAAGCAAAAATATACAACTGAGACTACATCAAATTAAATAAACTTTGCACATCAAAGAAAATAGTCAACAGAGTGAACAGACAACCTATGGAATAAGGAAAAAAAAAATTCCTGTACATCTATATCTTACATGGGGTTAATATTCAAAATATACAAGTAAATCCTGCTACTTAAGAGAAAAAAAACAAAAACAAAACAAAAAACTAATTTTAAAATGAGCAAAAGGTGCAAATAGACACTTCTATGAAGAAAATGCCCAAATAGCTAATAAATATATGAAAATATGCTCAACATCACTAATCGCCAGGGAAATGCATTGAGATATCCTCAAAATGATATATCCTCACATCTGTTAGGATGGCTAATATTTTTTTAAAAAATTAAATTCTGTCAAGGATACAGAGAAAATAAAACTCCATACACTATTGGAGGGAATATAAAATGGTGCATTCACTATGATAAACAGTATGGAGAGTCCTGAAAGTATTAAAATTAAGACTGCTATAGGAAATAGCATGCTCATTTATGCTTATATATTAAAAATATTGTTGTTATGATCTCCAAATTAACATTCCCATGTTTATAAAATCATTGTCACAACAGCCAAGATATAGAAACAATGTCCATCAACATGTTAATGGACAAAGAAAATATGGCAAATACATACAATAGATTATTATTCAGCTTTTTAAAAAGACAATCCTGCCTTATGTAACAACATGGCAAGATTTTATTATGTGAAATTTGTCATTCACAGAAGGACAAATACTTCATGATTCCACTTGTATAAGGATCTAATCAGACTTGTAGAAAGTAAATATTGAACGGTAACTGCCAGAAGAGAAGGAGAGGGAAAAATGGAGAATTGCTCTTCAATGGGTGTAAACTTTCAGTTCTAGAAAATGAATTTAGTTCTAGAAGTCTGTTGTAAATATTGTGTTTATATTTAACTATATTGTACTGTGCAGTTAGTGTTATAAGAATACATTTTAAGTGCGCTTGAGAAAAAATCTATAGTTAATGACAATATATTGTATTCTTCAAATTTTTAAGAGGCTTTATGCATCTTTAGGACACACGACCATAAAGGTAAATGTTTAGTAACATATATATTAATTAGCTAGATTTAGCCACTCTATAATTTATATATATTTAATATTTCAAAACAACAGGTTGTATGTATAAAATATCCATGTTTTATTTGTCTATTTTTGAAACATTAATTAATTTAAAAAACTCTCAGATCTACATAAAGAAAAAATGATAGAGTAGGATTAAATGAAGATAAAACTATTTATTTTCTTATTCTTTATTGATATAATAGGAAACTGTTCAAAGCAATAATTACAACAATGCATTAATTATCTTTTACAGAAATTAAAAGGAATGACAGTGGTGTTAGAAGTGATAGGAGAGAGGAATTAAAAATACTTTAAGTTACCTGAACTACCTCTGAAAAAGCTTTGTTTTATTAAAATGGATTTAGATTAGTTGGTAATGTATTTAGTGTAGGGCCACCACTAAAAAATAAATAAATAAAATCATTTAAAATGCTGAATTAAAACCAGAGAAAGCAGAAAATAATAATAACAACAACAACACCCAATTCCAATGGGAATTGGAAAACCCCTTAGCAAAACTCTTAGCAAATATTCCAAATATTAGTATGACTTGAATGTATTCTCCAAAAGATATGTTGAAGTTGTAATCCCCAGTACCTGTGAATGTTACCTTATTTAGAAATAGCATCTGCAGATATGAATAAGCAACTAAGTACAGGTTATTAAGATGGACCCTAATCCAATAAGATTTGTATCCTTATAGGAAGAGAGAAATTTGGACAGAGACAGAGAATAGAATATCATGTAGATAGAAACAGAGAGAAGATGAGCATATGAAGATAAAGGAAGATTGTAGTTATACTGTTACAAACCAAGGGGAACACTTGAGGTTTACAACAGATAAAGGAAACAAGGAAGCATCCTGCCCTGTTTGAATTAGTGGGGACACAGTCCTGCCAACACCTTGGTTCCAGAACTGTGAGACAATAAATATTCATTTTTCTAAGTCACACAGTTTGTGCACACTTTGATCCTGCACCTGCAGAAAATGAATATTTTCTGGTTTTCGGTACTGGAAAGTGGATTGCTGTTGCAACAAATACCTAAATTTCTATAATTCGCTGTAGAATTGGGTTATGGAGAGAAACTGGAAAAAAACTGAGGCACATATTAGAAAAATACTAGATTTAGACAGAGACTATAGGTAGAATTATGGATGTTAAACTTGATTCTGGTTAAGGTTCAAAAAATTGAGGAGCACTGCAGAGAAAACTTCCAGTCGTAGAGAATACATAGATTGTTGTGACAGAATGTTTCTAGAAATAGGAACATTAAGGTTCTTCTGGTGAGGTCTGAGGCAGAAACTTGCAATTGGAAATTGGAGGGAAAGTGATCCTTGTTAAGAAATGCCACAGAACTTGACTGAATTGTGTTTTTAAGTTGGGTAGAAAATAGAAATAGTAAGTAATGAAGTTGGATGCTTAATTTAGGATATTTTCAGGCAAAGTGTGGAGGACATGGCCTGGTTTCTCTTGGCTCCTTATAGTAAAATGTGGGGAAAGAGTGAATTATTACTCAAAAAAGAAACATCACTTGTTAATTTAGAGAAATCCAGAAAATCTACTTTGAAAACGAGGCCAAGGGTGTGGCTAGATAACCATTAGCTAAAGAGATCATGTATATGACCCTTGGAGCCAATCAACCATCTCAGCAGAAATCAGAAATAGAGATGGAGTTACCAAAAACTGTGAGAGAATAAATTTATTTTAAACCACTTAGTATGTGGTAATTTGGTATGGCAACCCTAGGAAGTGACTACAGTATATTAGCCAACAATGGAAACAGAGGAACATTTTCTACCTTATTCTATGAGGCCAGCTCTACCATAATACAAAATTAGATGAAGATTGAACAAGGAAAACAAACTACAAAACAATAATTCTCATAAACATAGACCCAAAAATTCTAAATAAAATATTTGCAAAAAAAATTCAAAATTGTATGGGGAGAATAATACACCATGATCACCTAACATTTATTCCAGGGAAGCAAGGAAGGCTTCACATTCAACAACAACAACAAAAAATCAATATACATTATCATGTCAATTGTCTTAAAAGAAAAACCATATAATCACATCAATTGGTACAGAAGTATTTGACAAAATCCAGTACCAATCTGTAACTAAAACTCTTAGCAAACTAAGAATAAAGGGAAATCCTCTCCCTTGATAAAGAATGTCTACAAACACCTAGGGTTAACACAGTTGTTAGTGTTGAGAGAATAGATGTTTTCCCCTAAAATTAAAAACAAGGCAAGGATGTTCTCTTTCACCATTTCTATTTGCCATTTTATGTAAGTACCAGCTAGTGCAATGGGACAAAAAATAAACAAACAAACAAACAAGGCATACAGGTCAAAATATAAATAAACAAAACAGCCTTATTTTCAGAGATAGCAATTGTCTATGTAGAAACCTCAACTAATCTATCAAAAGTCTCTTGGGTTTTAGTTAAAGATGACTGACTAGAAGCAGTTACTGGGTGCATCTCTCACAGAGGGAAATCAAAATAGCAAGTAAATATAAACACTTTGCGTGGATTTTTTTAAGACAGCATGCTGGAATTGAGGAATCACGGAAGGCAGAGGAGAGTGAAACCAGGCAGCCTGCTGAGCTAGGACCAGCATGAAGCTGGGAGAGGCTCCCTAATGCAGGGAAGGGGTGAGCAAATGAGATTTGTGGGGTTCCATATTTCCACCATGGACCATATGATCCTAACCACAGGAGAACTACCTGGACAGCCCCCCAAACTCGTACCCTCAAGCCTCCAGAGTAACAGCAGGAGTTGTTTAGAGACTGCACTGCTCAATGCCTGGAATCTCACAGGCTTTTGGTACCTGAGCAGCCCAGTTCCAGCAACCACCACACCGCTAGCAAAATAGCTAAGAGGTCAGGCACTTTCACATACTCCAAAGACAGACAGCATAGCTGTGGAAATGAAGGAATGGGAAGACTATGTACTGCATGACTACTTGCCTCCACTGCTTCCTGCTAAACAAGGAATGTCTTCAGCATCCCACCACAATCCCACTACAGGTGATGTGTAGCCACCACACTGCAATGTGAGCACTTCAGCTGAAACTGAGCATTCTCCGGAACAACCAGCCCACGGAGACCGGCAATCTGCCTTTCAGTTCCTCAGTAGTTGCCACCACCATCACCTGCTCCTGCCATTCTGGACCAGGAAGAGAGTGAGTGAAAATGGCACCTTTGCACACCCCCAACATTGAAATCCATGACCACTGCCATGGGAGGAAAGTGCAAGTGGGCCATGTGACCCGCAGCTGTCAGCCTCCCTTGCTCCCATTAAGGGTGACCTGCCTTCCGCAGTGAGAGATCATAAGCATAGCCATGCTGCTCATGCCTGACAATTTCGTCTGTGGCACACAGCCCTTCTGAGAACCCAGCCATCATAGGCCTAGGATCCACCCTTAGGCTCACACTACCTTAATACTCTGCCTACTCTTATGTGAAAGTTCTACCAGTGACCTGTGGAATGACCTACTTCATCCTACCACAGCCAGCATCTGAATCCTAAGATCTCAAGACCAAATCTGCTGACCTGCTCATAGTCTAGTCCCTTCAGGACTCATACATGCCATCCAGTGGGCCATCCAGGGACTTACAGAATGGGGAATAGCCTAGCTCAGTTCAGTACTGCTGGCACATGATGATTCTCACCAGGGTCTGAGATTGGGGTGACCCAACCAACTGACGCAACGACGCTGACACCCAGTTGCATTTATTAAAAGTCACAGCTCTTTCTCCATCTACATAAAGCAGCAACATTACCACATCAGAAAACAGTCAAACAACAAAACTGCCCGTATTGGGCTGAAAGGAGAGCATCCACCTTAAAACAAATCCAGTGGAGAGCTGTGAGATGCATTTTCTGTGTCTCTCAGCTATGTTATGGCCTGGAGGTAGACATAAGTGTGCACCTGAACTGAGAGTCATGAGCCCCAAAAGAGGGATGTAATACAAAAACATATTATATTCCTAATTGTCTAGGATATGGAGCATGGAGCTGGGCATGAAACACCCTCACCCTCTGCAGAAATATCAGAGTATTTTGACAGAATATCCCCCAGCCACTCCCATCAAGCATCAGGGCTGGTGCCTGTGCTCATCATTGGATATTAACCAGGTGGTCTAGCTCTGCCCAGCTTTGTATGCCCAACCCCCCACCAAGGAACAGGAAGCTAAGGACACTGGGCATTGCGCTGTCCAGTCCATCACCCTAAACAAAAGAGGGCACCTCACAGTAAACAGAGATAAAGTACATACCCATGTGCTTTTGCTGCAGCTGGCTCTTACCCATACATTCCATCTACTGGCTTACAGGTTGAAATGTACAACCCAACATAAAACTTGCTGACAGAATTCCATAGGGTTTAGAAGGAAAGCTAAACAATGCTACCTACCACATTCTACAGTCATATCTTCAAAAGGCAGAGATTGGGGAGGGTCCCATCAAATGTAACATAATCCCATATTTCTCAGATAACAAATATGGGATTATGTAAACAAAATGAAAATTCTGAAATAACAGATAAAGAATTCAAAGTATGTTTTATAAGGTAGCTCAATGAAGTCAAAAAGAACTTTGAAAACCAATGCAATGAAATGAGAAAAGCAATGCTAGCAATGAAATAAAAGATAGATAAAAAGCAAATAGAATTTCTGGAAATTAAAAAAAAAAGCTGAATAAACTTAAAAGTATAGTTGAAAGTTTTAGCAATAGACCAGAATAAGCACACACACACAAAATAAAATAATAATAAAAAAAAGAATTTCAGAGCCTGAAGACAGGTCTTTCAAATTAACTCCAGATGACATCATTGTGTATTTAGAAAACCCAACCATCTAAGCCCAAAATATCCTTAAGCTTATAAGCAACTTCAGCAAAGTCTCAGGATACAAAATCAATGTGCAAAAATCACAAGCATTCTTATACACCAGTAACAGACAAACAGAGAGTCAAATACTGAGTGAACTCCCATTCACAACTGCTTCAAAGATAATAAAATACCTAGGAATCCAACTTACAAGGGATGTGAAGGATCTCTTCAAGGAGAACTACAAACCCCTGCTCAATGAAATAAAAGAGGATACAAACAAATGGAAGAACATTCCATGCTCATGGACAGGAAGAATCAATATCATGAAAATGGCCATACTGCCCAAGGTAATTTATAGATTCAATGCCATCCCCATTAAGCTACCAATGACTTTCTTCACAGAATTGGAAAAAAACTACTTTAAAGTTCATATGGAACCAAAAAAGAGCCCGCATTGCCAAGACAATCCTAAGTCAAAAGAACAAAGCTGGAGGCATCACGCTACCTGACTTCAAACTATACTACAAGGCTACAGTAACCAAAACAGCATGGCACTGGTACCAAAACAGAGATATAGACCAATGGAACAGAACTGAGCCCTCAGAAATAATACCACACATCTACAGCCATCTGATCTTTGACAAACCTGACAAAAACAAGAAATGGGGAAAGGATTCCCTTTTTAATAAATGGTGCTGAGAAAACTGGCTAGCCATAAGTAGAAAGCTGAAACTGGATCCTTTCCTTACACCTTATACAAAAATTAATTCAAGATGGATTAGAGACTTAAATGTTAGACCTAAAACCATAAGAACCCTAGAAGAAAACCTAGGCAATAACATTCAGGACATAGGCATGGGCGAGGACTTCATGTCTAAAACACCAAAAGCAATGGTGACAAAAGCCAAAATTGACAAATGGGATCTAATTAAACTAAAGAGCTTCTGTGCAGCAAAAGAAACTACCATCAGAGTGAACGGGCAACATACAGAATGAGAGAAAATTTTTGCAATCTACTCATCTGACAAAGGGTTAATATCAAGAACCTACAAAGAACTCAAACAAATTTACCAGAATAAAAAAAAAAAAAAAAAAAAAAAAAAAAAAACCATCAAAAAGTGGGCAAAGGATATGAACAGACATTTCTCAAAAGAAGACATGCATACAGCCAACAGACACATGAAGAAATGCTCGTTATCACTGGCCATCTGAGAAATGCAAATCAAAACCACAATGAGATACCATCTCACACCAGTTAGAATGGCAATCATTAAAAAGTCAGGAAACAACAGGTGCTGGAGAGGATGTGGAGAAATAGGAACACTTTTACACTGCTGGTGGGATTGTAAACTAGTTCAACCATTGAAGAAGACAGTGTGGCAATTCCTCAAGGATCTAGAACTAGAAATATCATTTGACCGAGCCATCCCATTACAGGGTATATACCCAAAGGATTATAAATCATGCTGCTATAAAGACATATGCACACATATGTTTATTGCAGCACTATTCACAATAGCAAAGACTTGGAACCAACCCAAATGTCCATTAATGACAGACTGGATTAAGAAAATGTGGCACATATACACCATGGAATACTATGGTGTATATGTAGGGACATGGATGCAGCTGGAAACCATCATTCTCAGTAAACTTTCACAAGAACCGAAAACCAAACACCACATGTTCTCACTCATAAGTGGGAATTGAACAATGTGAACACTTGGACACAGGAAGGGTAACATCACACACAGGAGCCTATTGTGGGGTAGGGGGAAGGGAGAGCATTAGGAGATAAACCTAATCTAAATGACGAGTTAATGGGTGCAGCACACCAACATGGCACATGTATACATATGGAACAAACCTGCACATTGTGCACATGTACCCTAGAACATAAAGTATAATAAAAAAATTAAAATATTAACCCAATAAGAATATTTTTTTCTTTTTTAAGAAACAAAGTATTTGAGAAATATGGGATTATGTAAAGCAACAAAACTTACAACTTATAGGCATTTCTTTGGGAGAATATAAAAAATGAGAAACAAGGAAAACATATTTGAAAGAATAATTCAGGAAAATTTTCCTGACCTTACTAAAAATGTAGACATTCTCATACAAGGAATTCAGAGAACACCTGGAAGATACTATACAAGACAAACATCATCAAGGCATACAGTCATCAGAATATTCAATGCCAACATGAAAGAAAAAATTCTTAAAAGCAGCTAGACAGAAGCATCCAATCACCTATAAAGAAAACCCCAGCAGGCTAACAGGGGATTTCTCAGTAGAAATCTTACAAGACAGAAGAGATTGGGGTGCTATTTTTAGCCTCCTTAAAGAAAAAAAAAATAAAAGTCATGAATTTTATATCTTACCAAACTCGACTTCATAAATGAAGGAAAAACAGTGTTTCCCAGACAAATAAACAGTAGGGGAATTTGTCTTCACTAGACCATCCCTATAAGAAATGCTCAAAGAATTTCTAAAAGTGAAAACAGCAGAATGATATTCTTCATTATAAAAGCTCACAGATCTTATAAAGCAATTATATGATTGAAACTCCATGGCAACTAACTAACAACACTGTGATTGGAATAAAACCTCACACAGTAATATTAACCTTGAATATAAATGGCCTAATGTTTTTTCTTAAAATATAGAAAGTGGCAAATTGGATTTTTTTAAAAAGGACCCACCCATCTGCTGCTTATAAAGACCAACCTAAAAGCTAAAGATACATACAGACTAGAAGTAAAGGAGTGGAAAGAGACATAACTTGAAAATGGAAAACAAAGTATGCGGGAGTAACCATTCTTATATGAGATTAAAAAGAAAAAAAAAAACAACTTTAAACCAACTACAGTAAAAAGAAAAAAAAGAAGGCAATCATATAATGCTAGAGGTTTTAATACAATAAGAATATTTAAGAATATGTAACTATCCTAAATGTATATGCACCCAACAACATAGCACCCAGATCCATAAAACTACTGGACATATGAAAAAAAATTGACAGCAATGCAATTATAATGGGGACTTCAACACCCCACTTATAGGATTAGACAGATGATTAAGGGAGATAATCAGTAAAGAGACTCTGGAATTATACTGGTCTGTAAACCAAATGGGCCTAATAGATATTTGCAAATATTCCAGATAACAACTGCAGAATATACATTTTTATTGTAAGTGCATGGAACGTTATCCAAAGTAGACCACATGCATGGTCATAAAGCAAGTCTCAATAACGTCAAAAAAGCAAAATTTTACAGAGTATTGTTTCAAATCACAGTGGAACAAACTAAAAATAAAAACAAAGAGGAATTTTCAAACTACATGAGTAAATGGAAACTAAATAATTTGCTATGGAATGACTTTTGGGTAAACAATAAAATTAAGACAGAATTTTTTTTAAGTTGAATGAACAAAAATGGAAACACAATATACTAAAACTTCTGCAACACATCAAAAGCAGTGCTAAGAGGAAAGATTGTAGCATTAAATGCCTAAGTCAAAACAATAGAATGGTCTGAAATGTAACAACCTGTTGTCCTACCTCAAGAAAATAGAAAAATAAGAAAAAAAAAAAAAAAAAGAAAATAAATAACAGGGATCAGAGAGGAACTAAATAATATTAAGACCCTAATAATAATAATAATAATAATAATAATAATAATGTAGGTTCTGTGTAAGGAAAAACAAAATCGATAGAACTCTGTACATCAACCAAGAACCAAAGAAAGAAGATTCCAACAAGCACAACTGGAAATGATAAAGGTGACATTACAGCTGACACCACAAAAATACAAAAGATCATCAGAAATTGCTGTGAATAGACTAGAAAATCTAGAGGAAATAGATAAATTCCTGGAAATATAAAACCTCCCAAGATTAAAGCAGGAAGAAATACAAATACTGAACAAACCACAAATAAGTAATAAATCAGTCATTAAAAAATCTTCCAACAACAACAAAAAAGCCTGGGAACAGAGATTCACAGCTGAATTTTTTCAGACACACAGAGAAGAGCTAGTGCCAATCTTAATGAATCTATTTCAAAATATTGAGGAGTTTGGTTTTCTCTGTAACTTATTCTATGAAACCAGTATCACCCTGAAATCAAAATCAAGTCAGGAGGCACAAAATTGAAAACAATAGGGCAATATCCCTGATGAACATTGATGCAAAATTCCTCAACAAAATATTAGCAAATTAAATCCAATAGCATTTCAAAAAGATAATTTCTCACAATCAAGAGGGTTTTATTCTAGGATGTGAGGACAGTTCAACATATGCAAATGAATACATATGATTTACCAGAAAAACATAATTAAAAGCAAACAAACAAAATTATCACTTCAACAGATGCAGAAAAAGCACTTGACAAAATTTAACATTCCTTTGTAATAAAAACCCTAAAAAACTAGGCACTGGAAGAACATACCTGGAAATAATAAGAACATCTATGACATCTATGATAAACCCACAGTCAACATCATACTGAATGGGGAAAAGTTTAAAACATTTCCCTTAAGAACTTGAATAAGACAATGATGTCTACCCTCATCACTCCTATTCAACATAGTACTGGCCAGAGCAAATAGGCAAGAGAATGAAATAAAATGCATCCAGATTGGAAAAGATGAAGTCAAACTATCTCTGTTCTTTGACGCCATGATTAGATACTTGATAATAAAAAACGTAGTTATAGAAAACCACATAGGCATAAACTCTTCTAAAACACACCTAGACATAGTAAATAACATTAGTAAAGTTTCAGGATAGAAAGTCAATGGTCCAAAAATCAGTAGATTTTTTTTTTTTTTTTTTTTTTTTGAGACAGAGTCTTGCTCTGTCGCCCAGGCTGAAATGCAGTGGCACTGTGTTGGCTCACTGCAACTTCCACCTCCTGGATTCAAGAAATTCTCATTCCTCAGCCTTCCGAGTAGCTGGTATTACAGGTATGTACCACCACATCTGGCTAATTTTTGTACTTTAAGTAGAGACAAGTTTTACCATGTTGGCCAGGCTTGTCTCAAATGCCTGACCTCAATTGATCCACCCACCTCAGCCTTCCAGAGTGCTGGGATTACAGGCGTGAGCCACCATACCTGGCCCAAAATCAGTAGCATTTTTATATACCAATAATTTTCTTTTTTGTTTCTTTTTTTTTATTATTATACTTTAAGTTCTAGGGTACATTTGCACAATGTGCAGGTTTGTTACATATGTATACTTATGCCATTTTGACATGCTGCACCCATCAACTCGTCAGCACCCATCAACTCGTCATTTATATCAGATATAACTCCCAGTGCAATCCCTCCCCTCTCCCCCGCCCGTGATAGGCCCCAGTGTGTGATGTTCCCCTTCCCGAGTCCAAGTGATCTCATTGTTCAGTTCCCACCTATGAGTGAGAATATGCGGTGTTTGGTTTTCTGTTCTTGTGATAGTTTGCTGAGAATGATGGTTTCCAGCTGCATCCATGTCCCTACAAAAGACACAAACTCATCCTTTTTTATGGCTGCATAGTATTCCATGGTGTATATGTGCCACATTTTCTTAATCCAGTCTGTCACTGATGGACATTTGGGTTGATTCCAAGTCTTTGCTATTGTGAATAGTGCCGCAGTGAATATACGTGTGCATGTGTCTTTATAGCAGCATGATTTATAATCCTTTGGGTATATACCCCATAAAGAGATGGCTGGGTTATATGGTATTTCTAGTTCTAGATCCTTGAGGAATTGCCGTACTGTTTTCCATAATGGTTGAACTAGTTTACAATCTCACCAACAGTGTAAAAGTGTTCCTATTTCTCCACATCCTCTCCAGCACCTGTTGTTTCCTGACTTTTTAATGATTGCCATTCTAACTGGTGTAAGATGGTATCTCATTGTGGTTTTGATTTGCATTTCTCTGATGGCCAGTGATAATGAGCATTTCTTCATGTGTCTGTTGGCTGTATGCATGTCTTCTTTTGAGAAATGTCTGTTCATATCCTTTGCCCACTTTTTGATGGGGTTGTTTGTTTTTTTCTTGTAAATTTGTTGGAGTTCTTTGTAGGTTTTGGATATTATCCCTTTGTCAGATGAGTAGATTGCAAAAATTTTCTCCCATTCTGTAGGTTGCCTGTTCACTCTGATGGTAATTTCTTTTGCTGTGCAGAAGTTCTTTAGTTTAATTAGATCCCATTTGTCAATTTTGGCTTTTGTTGCTGTTGCTTTTGGTGTTTTAGCCATGAAGTCCTTGCTCATGCCTATGTCCTGAATGGTATTACCTAGGTTTTCTTCTAGGGTTTTTATGGTTTTAGGTCTAACATTTAAGTCTCTAATCCATCTTGAATTAATTTTAGTATAAGAAGTAAGGAAAGGATCCAGTTTCAGCTTTCTACTTATGGCTAGCCAATATATACCAATAATTTTCAAGCTGACAACCAAATTAATAACCCAATCCCATTTACAATAGCCACAAAAAATACCTAGGAATACATTTAGCTAAGGAGATAAAAGATCTCTATAGAACTACAAAACACTTATGAAAAAAATTGTAGGTGACACAGGCAAATGGAAAAACAGCCCATGCTCATAGATTGGATGATCAATATTATTAAAATGACCATACTACTTAAAGCAATCTACATATTCAATGCAATTTTTATCAAATTACCAGCATCATTTTTCACAGAATTAGAGAAAACAATCTGTAAGTTTATATGGAATGAAATTAGAGGTAGAATAGCCAGAGTACTCTAAGCAAAAATAGCCTGGAGGAATAACATTACCTGACTTCAGATTCTACTACAAGGCTATAGTTAACAAAAAAGGCTAAATAAAACAAACAGCTTGGTATTGGTACAAAAATAGACACATAGCTAATATAACACAATAGAGAACCTAAAAAGAAAGCCATATACCTTCAGACAACCAATCTCCATCAAAGTTGACACAAATAAAAAATGGGCAAAGCACACCCTATTTAACAAATGGTAGTGGGAAGATTGGCTTGTTGTATGCAGAAGAAGGGAACTGTACCCATATCTCTCACTATGTACTATACAAAAATCAATTCAAGATGGATTAAAGACCTGAACAAAATATAAAACTATAAAAATACTAGAAGAAAACCAAGGGAAGTCATTTCTGGATATTGCCGTAGGCAAAGAATCTATGTCTAAGACCACAAAAGCAAATGCAACAAAATAAAAAATATTCAAATAGGACTGAATTCAACTTAAAAGCTTCTGCATACCAAAATAAATAATCAACAGAATAAATAGACAACTACAGAATAGGATAAATATTTGCCGATTATGCCTCTGACAAAGGACTAATATCCAGAAACTACAAGGAAGCCAAATAACTCAAAAACAACAATAAACAAACAACCTCATTAAAAAGGACATGAACAGCCTCCCAAAAGAAGACATACATGTGGCCAACAAACATATGAAAAGATGTTCAACATCACTAATCATCAGAGAAACTCAAATTTAAACCCCAATGGAATACCATCTTAAAATAGCCAGTCATAATGGCTATTATAATGTTTAGTGGGAATATAAACTAATACAACATTTGTGTAAACCAGCATGGAGATTTCTCAAAGAACCAAAAATGAAACCACCTTTGACAGAACAATCCCACTTTTGTGCATCTACCCAAAGGAAAATAAATCATTATATAAAATTGTATAAAATCTGAACTTATATGTTTATTGCAGCAATATTCTCAATATGAAAGTCATAGAGCCAACCTTTGTTCATCAATGATTGTTTGGCTAAATAAAATGTTATCTGTGTGTGTAAATATACAATACATGTACCATGGAAATGGAATACTATGCAGCCATAAAAAATAATGAAATAATGTCATTTGCAGCAACAAGGATGGATCTGCAGGCCATTATCCTGAGGTAAATAACTCAGATAAATAAAATCAAATATCACATCTTCTCATTTATAATAGGGAGCTAAACAATGTGTACATATGGACATAAAGATGGAAATAACAGACACTGTGGACTCCAAAAGGGGGAAGCTGGGGGGGATGTAAATGTTGAATAGTTACCTGTTGGTCATATTGCATGCAAGAAGCCCAAACTCTACCATTATTCAGCATACTCAAGTAACAAACCTACACATATATCCTCTTAATCTAAAACAGAATACAATTTTTTAAAAATCTCTTGGGATTAAAAGGGATTATAGCACAGTCTAGGAAACATATAAGCAAATTTCTTTCCTATATACCAGCAATGCATAATTGAATGGAACATTTAAAAAGTATTTAGAGTAGAACAAAAGTAAACATTGTCTATGTATCTAGCAAAATACAGAATATGTATACTTAACACTACAAAGCCTCAGGAAAAATATCAAAATATCAGAGGATTTACATATATTGAGAATTATATCATATTAATTATTAGAAGACTATATATTAAGATGGAAGGTTTTCTAAAGTTTATATAGAGATTCAATATCCCAGCAAGTTATTTTGTGATATTTACAAGCTGATTTTAAAGTTTACATGGAAAGGTAGAAGACCCAGAGCAAAATATTGAAGAAGAACAAAGTTGGAAGACTGATGTTACTTTGAAATTACATTAAGAAAGCACAGTGTTGACAAAAATAAACAAATCTATGGAATAGAATAAAATCTATACAGATGACAGGCATTTGAAAAAATATTTTATATCATATGTAATAAAGGAAATGTAAGTTAAAACAACAGTGAGATGCCACTGTGTACCTATTAGAATAACTAAAATCTACAACATTTTTAACACCAAATGTTGGTAAGCATGTGGAGCAATAGGAATTCTCTTTCATTGTTGATGGAATGAAAAATGGTACAGCCACATTGTAAGATAGTTTGGCAGTTTTGTACAGAGCTAATGAAGTTTTACTACATGATCCAACAATTCTACACCTTGTTGTTTAACAAAGTGAGCTGAAAACCATGTACACACACAACATTTTATGCATATGGGTGTTTATAGCATCTTGATTCATCAATTTCAAAAATTAGAAGCAATAAAGATGTTTCTTAAGAGGTAAATATATAAACATATTGTGATACATCTGTTCAGTGGCATATTATTCAGTGAAAAAAAAAGAATTATCAAAGCCACAAAAATATATAAAGAA
Source organism: Papio anubis (assembly GCF_008728515.1). Classification (NCBI taxonomy): domain Eukaryota; kingdom Metazoa; phylum Chordata; class Mammalia; order Primates; family Cercopithecidae; genus Papio; species Papio anubis. The sequence goes on from NC_044980.1 coordinate 94,217,745, forward strand.
ACCTTAAGTTTATATTTCTAAGTGAAAGAAAATAATGTAAAAAGATTACATATTACAAATCATTAACAAAATGATTCCAATTACATGACATTTTAATAAAGGCCAGGGATCTGGGGTGAGGTGGGAAGGGAAATGAATAGGTGAAGTATAAGGAAAGTTTGGGGTAATGAAACTACTCTATATGATACTGTAATGGTGGATATATGACATTGACCAGTTGTCAAAACCTATGGAACTGCAAAACACAAAGACTGATTTTTTAACACAAACTATGGACTTTAGGTAATAATATATATTAAGAAAAGTTCATTAATTGTTGCACATGTACCCCACTAATGCAAGATTTTAATCCAACAGCAACTGCAAGAGGGACAGAGGTTGTATTTGGGAACCCTGTACCATCTATTCAATTTTTCTGTAAATACAAAACTGTTTTAAAAATGAAGTTCATTAATAACAAAAAGGAAAACTCTGATAACTATGCATATATTCCAAATGTTTTAGTGGATACTCACTTGTTAACAACTCTGAGATATCATTCAATAAACACTATATTTACTCCAATGTATCCCCAACTTCTTGGACACTAATATCCTTCTTTTAGAAGAATATCCCTTTATATCAAGGATATTATTGTACAAGAGAATACCTATGTCATCATATTGCTCCACATTTCTAGGAGAAACCAGCAGGCTCACAAATATGTACAGAGAGTTAATATCCTTTTTATTTCCATTTAGGCATCTTGCTGAGTGACATATATTTGCATGGGCAGTTATTCTTGCAGTGGTTACTGACATATCAAGGTCACCAGCTGTCCTAAGACCTATGAATTAGTAAATCTTCCTCCTCTGTCTACAAATGTTTAACTTACAAAAGTACCACATTTATTTACTATTTATTGATTGTCTTTTATTTCCATTAAAAAAAATCTGGTCACCTTTATGTAATGGTGAATGCAGTAGTATCAACGTCTCTGAAAATCTTCACCTCATTAGCAATGATATGAGTTGACAGATAAACCCACTTGAATCTAGAGGTACTGCCCCATGCACACTTATCTTCAGTCCTGCCATGACCTTACCAACACGTAACCTGTATATCACTTATGTCTGTGTATAACGTCTAACCTCATGCTAGTAATTTATTGCATGCATAGTATGTTTCTCTCTTTAACCTAAAACATTGTTTACTTGCAGAAGGCCTACCTTAAATTAATGAAATTTCTTTCTCACATTGTATTTTCACAGTGTCAGAAATTTCTTCCAGTAAGCTTAGTAAGGCATTCTATCATCCTTGTATAAATGAGTCACTTATACCATGGTCTCTATCCTATGGCGGTCATGTATATTTTGGCATAAGCAATATTCATTAGTTTTTCTTTCATTTGGAAGTCAAAATTTATTGATCCAAGAAAACTGAGAGAACTTCTACTTCTAAAGTAACTAGCAGAACCATACAGTGCCATCACCATTAAGATTCAAACCAACCTTAGTTAATATAATTACAGAACTCCACTCCTCAGTGAGCATGCTATCATATTACTATTGCTGTCAAACTTAATCAAGTGGCTTCACCAATGTTTTAAGACTGCATACTAAGTTGATCTTTAACAACTGAGATATTAAAAATAAAAAGAAGGAAAAAATAGAAAGAGCTCCTCTACCTTCATTTTAAATGAGCGCATTTAAATTATTTGGAGAAACAGCCTAGTGATTGGAAAAAGAAATTGACTAACCAAATACCTGAATTGGGAATATGAAGGGATATGTATAATTAACAAAAACAGGAGCAGCAATATGATTCAAAACTACCTGGTATGCAATATAATTGTTCCCAGTCCTAGTCTATGTGTGTCTACTACAAAATTTTACCCTCTCCTGTTATTTAGTTTGAGTAAATATGTGTACGGAATAGCTAATTAAGTACAGGCAGAAAAAGCTCTCTTGAATCAATCAGTTGTATAATGATTTTGTTTTATCACATGGGTTGCTTACACACACACACACACACACCCCCAAAGAAACACATCAGTGGATATAAAAAAAAGAATATCATAGGTGATAAAAACACTTAAATAATAACTTAAAATTTGGTCTCTTCTGATACTTCCTAGATAATGACTTTTCAGTCTAGGCAGAATTTCCTTAGTTTAACTTTAAAGTCATATTGCAAATATTCTTTTTCATCCGTATCATTCATACAATTAACTTTTAAGAGTGCACAATATGAATAGTAATTTTCCCAAATATTGTATTTATTTTATCATCTTCATTACCATCATAATTAAATTCAACAAACTTTCCCAACATGTTTCATTAAATTCCCATTTTTATAAACTACAGTGGCTGATGTGTTGCCACATTTGAAATATTTTAAGATAAAAGTATATGCTTGAGAACAGCTGCACTATCTTCAAATGTATTTGAAAAGACACACAGAGACTGCTCTAATTTTTTTTTTTTTTTTTTTTTTTTTTTTTTGGTGACAGAGTCTCACTCTGTCACCCAGACTGGAGTGCACTGGCGCGATTTCAGCTCACTGCAAGCTCCACCTCCCAGCTTCACACCATTCTCCTGCCTCAGCCTCCCGAGTAGCTGGGACTACAGGCGCCTGCCACCACGCCTGGCTAATTTTTTGTATTTTTAGAGTAGAGACGGGTTTTCACCGTGTTAGCCAGGAGGTCTCGATCTCGTAACTTCATGATCCACCCGCCTCAGCCTCCCAAAGTGCTGGGATTACAAGCGTGAGCCACTGCGTCCGCCCGACTGCTCTCATTTTTAAGATTGCTCAGCACAACTTTAGAAATGTACAGTTGGCAGAACCAAACTAGGAAGTAGTAATGGTCAAATAGTATCAGTAATCTCATGATATGCTTATATACTTTGCCTACTTTCTCAGTATTTTTACTTCCATTTTCACCATCCATCATCTTTATCCTCATGGTAACACAAGGAATATAGAGATCCATGAGGATCAAGTAAAATTTTTCATGAGCATACATAGCTAATTAATAGCAGAATGAGCATAGAAAACATATCTTTGCTTCTTTCACAATTATAAACACAAGTTTAAAAAGTAGATATTAACATTTATTTTATTGGGAATCACAGGTTTCCAAACTATAATTAGAAACACAGTGATAAATAGGTCACAAAACTGCAAAAGGATAAATATTACTATGTCCACAATATGAATATACTATCTCAATTTTAAGAAAACTTACCTAATTACATATTGGTTAGAGCAACTCTTTTCAAATCAGAGAAAAAGGATTCATAACTTTAAGTTTATGAAATAACTTAGGGGGCCGGGCACAGTGGCTCATGCTTGTAATCCCAGCACTTTGGGAGGCCGAGGCAAACAGTCACTTGAGGTCAGGAGTTTAAGACCAGCCTAGTCAACATGGGGTGACACACACACACACACAAATTAGCCAGGAGCGGTGGTGCGTGCCTGTAGTCCCAGCTACTCATGAGGCTGAGGAAGGAGAATCACTTGAACCCAGGAGGCAGAGGTTGCAGTGAGCTGAGATCGCACCACTGTACTCCAGCCTGGGCGACAGAGCGAGATTCCACCTCAAAATAATAATAATAGAATAATAATAATGAAATAACTTAGCAATAACTCAGGTAATGTAATTGAAATTTGTAATTATATTGTTTTAATACAATTTAGTTTTCTAATATATCAAATTGATCAATAATTTCTTTCACGTTGTTTTTGGCCTCAATTTTTTTTTTATATGACTATATCTTTTTCTTTGTGTCATACAACAGGAAAAGTTATTTAAACATTTGGAACTTTCAAATGGGTTTATTTTTATTAAACAGAAGTTTGATTTAATTAGGATAAATTTCATATTTAGAATTGCCATAACAAGAGCTATGGCAGTGACACATATTTATGGCACCATTCTGGGTTCTATATAAAGATTACGTTAATTAAGTATATAAGTTAAGCCTGTAAAGGTCCTATTATATTGCTACAGCATAGGTAGCTATAGTATAAATTGCTACTCATGAATGAGAATTAATCGTATGCTTAATAGTGAAACAAGATGTTTGACCCTCAGAAAGAAGTGAAAACTAAAATGACTTTTTCCAGTTCATCCCAAACTCTTCTTTCTGTAAAGGGTAGCTTTACTGCATACACTACCTGTGACTGCTCTAGGCCCCATTAAAATGCTAACATGGTGAAACACCGTCCCTACCAAATAAAATACAAAAAATTAGCCAGGCGTGGTGGAGGGAGCCTGTAGTCCCAGCTACTCGGAAGGCTGAGGCACGAGAATGGTGTGAACCCGGGAGACGGAGCTTGCAGTGACCCGAGATCCGGCCACTGCACTCCAGCCTGGGCAACAAACCGAGACTCCGTCTCAAAAAAAAAAAAAAAAAAAAAAAAAAGCCTATAATTGGACTTTATGGTGCTATGAAACTAATTAAATCGAATTCTCTGGTCTGCCTTCCTTTCTCTGGACTTACATCCAACCGTATCAATTCTTCACAACTATCCTGTGTCTAAGCTGCTACCTCTGAGCAATTGCTCAGACTTCCCTTCATGTTCTCTCTCACTTTGCCTCCTGGTAGGTCTTCCACATTTACTTATGATGGTCTTCCTACAGTTGGATCTATTTTGTTAAAGCCAAATCTCATCATGCGTCCTCATAAGTTATTTAGAAATAGTTATTATTGTAATAATACAATCATTGGAGAGATCAGTTTAGGCCATGTATTCAATTGTGAAGAACAGACCAATGTTAGGAAAATACTTCACTTTGGTGTCAGAAAAAAAAAATGTATTTTTTGACACAATGCAATTAAAAACGCTATCGTGGATTATTGAGAAAGAGTGAAACAGTTTGGTAAAAGAAAGATGCTATTTGCCTCTCAGTCTTGTGAACTTATTTATTTTCTAAATTTCTTCACCTGTAAAGTGACACTGACAATCTAAATCTTGTCTGTGGGGATCTTGTGAGATATAACTAATGTTGCTAAATCATGCGGAAAAAAACAACAAAGAAAAAAAAACCCAGAGCTTTACATTTAATATAATTTGTGACAATAAGATAAAGGCAAAAGCAAAGCCTTGTTTTTGAGCAAAATCATACATTTGCACTTTAATATTTTTGATAATTGCATGCTTCTCTTTGGACTTCTATAGAATTTGCCAAGAAGAGGGTGACAAGGAGCATTTGCTTGTGTCCCTTTGTTATTCATGTTGAAGTTTGTCTTGTTTTTCAGTTTCACAATAGGGGAAAAAAAGCATTCCTTTTATTCATCAATTAAAAACAGGACTACAAAAGCTGAATTACTTGATTGATGAGGGAAGAATTTCAGGACACTTTACAGATGACAATTCAAAATATTTGGCACAATGTGATTTCCTGCTAATACAAAATGCTAGAACTGGAGAACAAAATTAAACTCTAAGGGTTACTAAGAAATATTAGAAAACTTTAAGTGAAATACTTGTTGAAAAAAAAAGTTGTGACAAGATTATTTGACTTTTTCAACACATGTAAGGGAAATGCTGTTTACCTAGAAAATGTTAAATTTACCTTCTTTAGCAGGAAGAGACACCGGATGCTTACAACATTAGAATTTATAAGCAGAAAGCGGTTAATTTTTACTCTAGATTAAAGGCCTTTTTTATTCTAGATCTAAAACAAAGTGATTTATGCCATAACATTTCCTCAAGGACTTTCGGGGGATCAGGAGAAGAGTATACATTTATGCTGCTTTTAAAAAAATTACCCATCAGGTTACTTTTTCATCTTGGCAGTTCTTTTCAATTTTAACTTTCTCTTACCTCATATTTCCCCGTATTTCTATGCAAAATAGGAATTTTATTTTTTTAAAATTCTATAATCTTTCAGATGTCAATACTAAATATTTATATTGATTCATCAGATGATAATTGTTATAGACTCAAATTAGCCAACCGGTATGACAAAAACCAGACACATAGTAAATAAACAGAAACGTCTACAAATTGATGAATGTATAAGTGTAACAGTCAACATATTCTAACATTATGCATAGTGATATCAGATTGAATTTCAAATATCTTATTTTATATTAGCATTATTAGTCCATTATGTTACCTATCTATCTATCCATGTATTTTCAGAGCATGATTCAGAGTAAAAATACTATGGTGAAATTGTGTGTATAGGCAGGTTGGGGAGAAGAGATCAGATAGTGGAGAAGAGTAGATTAGATAGAGAAAAATTATTTATACTTTTATGATGTCATTTATTTGCAAGTGACTAAAAATATTGTGGAAACACAGTGTCACTATCTTAAGAGCAAGAAGGATGTTATATGAATAAACACAAATATCATGGTATGTGATATTTTTAGGTCAGAAATACAGAGAGAACCCATCATTATTTCTTATATAGCCTAGGTGCCATTTTGAGAGATAAGACGTAGGCAAATTCATTTCTTCACTCTGTTTTGCTATTTACTTTGAGTATATATCATATGTGTTGCCTGAATTCCATAGATTCTTAGAGTATTTTATAGATTATCCTTTATAAAGCTGACATTCTCATAATATGTCAAAATGTAAATAGAAAAACTGAAACAAAAAACTTACAAAAGGGTTTTAACTCTGTTGCTTAAAATAAATACAGCAGTTTTTATTAAAAGTGTTTTATTATGTTATTTTTAGAGGAATTTCTTTATTAACTTCCTAGGACTACTGTAACAAAATACCACAAAACGAATAAGTTACAACAACAGAAATTTATTTTCTCACAGTTCTGGAGAATAGAGGTTCAAAATTGAGGTTTCAGCATGCCCATGCTCCATTTGAAGGCAGTAGGGAAGGATTCTTTTTTCTCTCTTTCAGTTTCAGGTAGTCTTAAATGTTACTTGACTTATGGCAACAAAACTCCAATCTTCACATGGCATTCTTTTATGAGGCTTTACATAATTCTTCTTCTGTGTACATCTGTCTCTGTGACAAAATTACCTTTTTTATATATATATATAGACAGTCGTATCTAATTAGGGTCCACCTTAATGATCTCACACTCTCCTGATCATCTGCACAAACTATTTTCAAATAAGGTCAAGGTAACAGGTACTAGAGACGAGGACTTCAACATCTTTTGATGAACACAATTCTACCAATAGTAGCTCCTAAAGCCAGTTTTGCAAGCTCCCTTCCTCATGGTTATCTACTTATGTTCATTTATTTAGTTCTTCATTCAGTTTAACACATGCTTTCTTAAGTGAAATAGTCCTAGAAAATGCTCATGTTTTAATTGCTAAAGTTACTTTTGAAAGACAGTCAATATAGTCTTTTGCAAAATCAGGGAAACACTTAAAATGCTATAATCTTTTCTTGGCTCATGGCTTTTCTAATTTACAAGCTTTCTTATTTTAAACATCAAGATATACATCCCTCTTTCAATGACTAAAGACAGCTAGAAGTGTCTTGTTAATAAGTGTGGCCATATCTCTCCTTGCATCTGACTTTCTTTCTTCCACAGCAAATACTAACACTGCTGCCAGCATCTGCAGTCCCCTCTGCTGGCTACTCCTAAATACTTCAAGTTGACACTTGCTATGCTTTGGATGTGTCCCCAAAATTTCCTATGTTGGAAACTTAATGCAACAATGTTGAGAGGTAGGAGCTAGGAAGAAATAGTTAGGTAATTACTTCCTAATGACTTGGAAATGATTAGGTATACAAATGTAGACACACACACACACACACACACACACACACACACACACACACACACACATCTTCCCTATCCTTCATAGTGTCTAGACAATTGTTATGAAAATAGTTGGATAAATGTATCTTCCTGATAACTTGAAATAAATTAAACAAATAATAGCCTTCTTTTTTCTGTCATCTTTATCTTTTCATATTTGCCTCAACATTTATTTTATTTTTTTGAGGGCAGGGGCTAGTTGTCCCTATGCAGCTTTCAGACACATTTCCCTTATGTTTATATTCTATGAGAGTCATCGAAGATAGGACAAATGTGTTTACAAGCATAAACAGTTTTAGTTAACTAAAAACAAAAGAAAAAATGTATTGCTCATCTAATAATTCAGAGTTCTCCTGAGTTTAAAATAAGAAAAATGGATATAGTATGCACATTTGTTTTAGATATAGTTATAGACATAAATTTTTTTAAACATTTAAGTTGTTTCCATTTTAACTCACCCTAATGAAGCTATGAAAGCTGACCTCATAATCGCTTACTAGAAGATTCCTCATTATTAGACAGTTATGATTTACATCTTCATAAGAGAGTGACACTTCGCTGACATTTTGCTTTTACTCACCACAGTTCCCTATTTCTAAAAACATGCACTATTATATTTCCCTGGGCAATTCTTTACAGATCATTAGGAATAACGTCAAAATAACTAAGGCACATTCAATCTAAACAACTTTAAATAAGTACACTAGCAAATTTTCTTAATTTGAAAACTTTAGCATTTAGGCCAAAACCATTTTATTCTGGGAACTAAAAGTTAATCACACAGTTAAGGAGGAAACAATCAAAGAGTTTAAAGTAATTAAGAAAAAAAAATGTGTTTTTAAAGGTATCTTAATGGATGTCACACTTCAACTTTAAATTAACAAAAGTCAAAAATAATGGTAGTCCCCAATGCAAATAAACATTTAGCTTAGTTTTCAATTAGTAATGATGCAAATTTTAGAAGTATTTATGCAAGAGTTTTGACAATATGTTTCAAAAGCATTATATGTATTTCTATACTTACCTTAAAATATTATGAGTACTTACCACTAGGTGGTAATCACTTTCATATTCTTTCTATTGTTTGTATTTTTTTCCAATTTTTTAATGATGGACACTTATTAAAGATATTATTAAAGGTTATTGCAATGTTAAGGAGAAAATGTTATAAAACATTTTTAAAATGTTTATAAAATTAATCTGTTCATCCTTTTTTGATGATTTATCTTATAAAAGTCCAAAAGAAAGAAAATAATTTATGCATGAAGATATTTGCCTAAGAGTATTTAAAATAGGAATAGTATTAGGAATAACCTAAATACCATACATTAAGAAAATGGTTAGGTAAATTGCAATACTATGTTTGCAACAAAAGCAAGATTTAGAAGAAAACATGTAATATTTATTAATTTTTAATAGTGATGTATATGTAATAATTATTTATATTATTTTTCTATTGCATTTCTCCTTAAGTAGATAAAATAAATATTTTATGTGTGTATTTAAAATGTTAAGTTTATCTTCCAAATAGCATACTCTTACAAAATTACTAGAATCTACCCTCTATTTCAGCTATACTCTCTAGTGCTACTCAGAGCTGCAAGATTAAGTCCTAAAAATTTGATTCCTGAATTCAAAATGAATTGAATAGCCATCACATTTAAAAAATTATCTAACACATACAGTTATTGTAAGTTATGAAAAAGTATAGTTATTTATTCAATCTGAATGGGGAAGAACATTAACTCATAATTAACTAATTGTAGACATATCCTTTAGTTAGGTAGCTCTTAAAAATTACAAAATAAAATGTATAGCTAAAGATAATTATCCTAAAAGGAAAGTGCATATGACTGTAGTGTTCATCTCTAACAATCTAAATACATACGCTCAAATTAAAGGTGACCTCCTAGATTCTACTTTCTACATAAGAATATAAATGTTATGATAACCTGATACGCTCCGTGTAAAAAAATGTTTGTGATATTTGTCAAAGCATAGTAAAAATTGAGGACAGCAGCAATAACAAAAAGTTGAAGGGAAAAGTGGCTTATTGCAACAAACCAATTATTTAGTAAAGCAATACTAATGGTAGGGTAAGGCTTGTCAAACAGCCAGCCCTGACCTCTAGAAGCAGAAGCACATGATTGCCTGCACGACTGCACAACAGAACTGGAAAGACACCTTGTGCTTATTGAAAACACATTTGAAATTCAAGGCCAGACAAGCAAGTCCTCCTTTCTGAAGTGACTGCCAAGGAGATTCTGAGGTCATTTTGGTCAACATGTGACACAGTATGTGAGCAAAGGTCAGATGAGTCCAGGATAAATATTCAATCCTCCTGACATCTCCCATCTCGTTCTATTAGTTTGTAGCAGAACAAGAGCTTCAGCAGGAATGTTGCAATCAGAATGAAAGGAAGTTGGTCTGAATAAAAGCATAAATAAATAAATTGTTTAACTTTTTGTGAAATCAATGATAGCTTTGAGTTGTTTAAAAATTTAGTATTTTGCATTCATTTTTGAATACCTACAAAGTGCCAAAGAAACCTACAAATTGATTTATTTTAATTCCCCAAACTATTATGAGGTAGATATCATGGAGGAAACTGAGATTTTGGAAGAGATAAATTCTTCACCTGGGATCATCACAAATCAGTTAGGTATCGGGGTAAGATGATAAAGACAGGAATTATAGTCATGTACCACATAATGATATTTTGGTTAAAAAGAACCACATATACAAGAATGATCCCATAACATAACACCATGTATTTATTGTACCTTTTCTTTCTTTCTTTCCTTCCTTCCTTCTTTTTTTTTTTTTTTTTTTTGAGACGGAGTCTAACTTTGTCACCCAGACTGGAGAGTGGGAGTGCAGTGGAACGATCTTTGCTCACTGCGAGCTCTGCCTTCAGGCTTCACGCCATTCTCCTGCCTCAGTCTCCCGAGTAGCTGGGACTACAGGCACCTGCCACCATGTCCGGCTAATTTTTTGTATTTTTTTTTAGTAGAGACGGGGTTTCACCATGTTAGCCAGGATGGTCTCGATCTCCTGACCTAGTGATTCACCCGCCTCGGCCTCCCAAAGTGCTGGGATTACAGGTGTGAGCCACCGCCCCCGGCCTATTTATTGTACGTTTTCTAATAAAGATAAGTTTAGATACACACATACTTAATATTGTTTTCCAATTATCTGCAATATTCAGGGCAGTAATGGGTGTTGCTCAATATTGGAACACAATGGTAACTATGTATGTATGTAAACATTTCTGTATTATACACACATTATACGCACACCTATATTATAGATACGTTTAGATATTACATGCTGTAAAGGTTTGTAGCCTAGGAGCAACAGGCTATACCATATAGCCTAAGTATGTAGAAGACTATGCCACCTGGGTTTGTGTAAGTACACATTGACATTAACACAATGTTGACATCACCTAATGACACGTTTCTCAGAAGGTGTCCTGGTCATTAAGTGATTCATGGCCCTATGTGTTCTAAAACAACTACTTCTCACTGTTACACTACATTGCCTCATTAATGAAAATTTTCTTTAACACAAAAATCTTCTACTACCTCAATTTTTGTTGCTATTGTAAGTCTACTTGTAAGTAGATGGGACAAATAGTTAGCAGGGCAATTTTACTCAGTTCTCGCCTAGTTCTACAGCCATGGCAATAGCCCTTAGCCAAACATTTAATACTAAACCTTCAGGCTCTCATTGTGACTATGTAATGTGATGGGTTGAGATGAAACAAGCTGTCGGCATACGTAAGGAAAACATAAAGATTATTGATAAATTTGGTTCTTGGCTTGAAGTTTGCATGCTTAAGAATTCTGGACCCCAATACTCAGGTGGATCTACTTGGGTGGCAATATCTCACATGAGAAAATTACATTTTATGGTGAGCTCACAGAGAGAGGAGAATTTGAAAGCCTAGGTGTGACTTCTCTAGCTTTTGTCCATGTCTGTTTCCTGCTGTTATTGCAATGTATATTTTGCTATAATAAATATTTACCTAATTATAACTTTATGTTGAAGTGTATTAATCCAACCAATAATCAACTTAGTTGTGGGACCCCTCACCCCTTACCAAACAATAGTGATTAAAATGTGTGGTGATGGAGCAACCAAATTACACCCTTAGCTTTTTTGCATAACAACACACCCTCATGCCTATTGGTTTTACAGCTAAAGATTCAAGTTTAGATATGTGGCTGTTTCAGACTTCCAAATCATCACAAAGTTAGGAAAATATTTCCAATTTCAGATCTCTAGCTTAGTTTCAATTACATACATTGATGTCTGCGAATCTCCTGAATTTTGCAAATTTGACTTTCTCACTATTTATCAGCACAGCAATCAGCTGGAATTAGATATTCAGGGTAAGAAAAAAAAAGTTTTTCCAAGTGGAGAAAAAACCACCTTATGAGCCTTATTTAACATGAAAGTAAGAGTAATTAATAAAAAGTAACTAATGAAAGATCTTATTGTTGGTTGTAGGGGGTTAAAATATGCCTTCCAAAAATACGCCAGTCTGGCATAAGGATTATTTTGAGCTGAAGGCAATTAAGAAACAGCAGGCAAAGGACAAGTTTCTGCCCTCCCCCATCTGCCTGAAAACAAGGCATACATTTTCTCTCTGATGGTGCCTCCCTCTTCCCATCAAGGAAGACGAGAACAATCCGTATCACCGGAGATGAAGATGGCTTAAAAATAAACCTTACAGACTAGCCCTTAAATAACACTAGCATCTCCCAGATATCTACCTTACCATAATTTGTTGCCCTAAGAAGTCTAGAAACCTCCTTCTTTTGCCTTACTTCTCTATAAATGTATCACTCCTTGTCCAGATGGCATAAAAGCCTCAAAGACTAGCTGCTGCTTTGATTGTTTTCTTCATGAGTGACCCCTCCCACAATGCCATGGAAAATTTACAACATCAAATACAATTTGTAAGTTTTTCTCTTGTTAATCTGCTTTTGTCAGTTAATTTTAAAGACTAGACACTGAATTTTTTTTTTCAATTTTTCCCTTCCTTATATATAGTGTAACCAAGAGCATAGAAAATAATTTTCCCTGAGACCCAGTTTCCAGAGGGCAGAAAAGATGATCACAGGCCAGCAAAGCAATCTCATGCTGAAGGGACTCATCAACAAGGATGGGTGTTTCTCAGAAGGAAAACAAACAGAGTTGTCTTTCCAGCTTCACTGAGTCTTTTATGAAGTACTACAAGATAGTCAATGAAGTATGGAGTTAGAAATATGGGTTGTACGTTTCTTGTCGCAAAAATTCTGGTACACTTCTCCAAAATTTTTGCAGTATTTTCTACACAAAATTTTCATGTATAAAGTATAATTTTCTACCAATGAGAAAAATACATATATTTCACAGTTACAGTTATTAATATGTATCTTTCTCAAGGGTTCCAAACCCTTTACAAGAGAACTTTATGAAAATAACGTACACAGACACCATACTGCCTCTGGCTCTCAATTTAGGAGTATTCTCACTAAAGTCATCCTATTAATGTCTTCTGTTATATTTAATTAAAATGCGATGTGACATATTTAGAACCTCCTTGCTCTTTTGTTTTCTTTTTGTTTGTTTGTTTGTTTTTGAGACGGAGTCTCGATCTGTCGCCCAGGCTGCAGTGCAGTGGCGTGACCTTGACTCATTGCAAGCTCTGCCTCCTCGGTTCACGCCATTCTCCTTCCTCAGTCTCCCCAGTAGCTGGGACTACAGGCGCCCGCCACCATGCCTGACTAATTTTTGTATTTTTAGTAGAGACAGGATTTCACCGTGTTAGCCAGGATGGTCTCGATCTCCTGACCTTGTGATTCGCCCACCTCAGCGTCCCAAAGTGCTGGGATTACAGGCATGAGCCACTGCGCCCAGCCCCTCCTTGCTCTTTAAAAGTATTCCAATGGTTAATTTACATGATTTAGTCTGATTTTTATTATAGAGTATGTTGCTTTTAGCCTAAAGTACTTTATGAATACTTTGTTCGTTTTATTTTAATAAAGAGTAGATATTTATGCAAATCAAAAGCCTATAATATGATTTATGAGGAAATAATGCCAGATTAAAAATGAAATAAACTGAAGCCTACGCTCTGTTAATATATTCTTAATCTATAATGTTTCTAAACACTATGAAACCCATATAGTAATGCTTAATATAGATTACAGTAGTATTTGGGTCAGTCACTAATCTAGATGGTTTTGAAAACTTAATTTTCAGGAGAGTGTAGATCATGATACTTAAGTCTCATATAGTTTTGGTATTAGATAAATGATTAAAAATATGTATCTGTATCTAAAAATATGGTTAACTTCCCATTAGTATCTAAATTTACAAGGGAATACATACTACTTTTGTTATATTTCCTCTTTAGGGACACAGTCTTCAATTTTGAGCAGTAATTGTTCTATACTTACTGTATATGTGGTGATATGTTCAGGCTATATTTTATGAGGTTAAAAATATCCTATGATTCATGCTATGATTTTCTCATATTTCAGACTTCTATTAAGACCTATGGATTATTAGTCATAAGTAGAGGCAAATACCATTTTATGAAATTTTACCCTGAGAAAAATGTATCTGATTATTCAGCACCCATTATGCTCATTTACAATTTCAAATAAATATTTTGAATAATACTTGACACATTATGTAGTGTCTATATGGACAGTTGGCCTATACACAAGATAAATATGCATGTGTGTGTATGTGTGTGTTTGTGTGTATATGTATGTATGAATATATGAAGTTCCAAATTATCAGGAATGTCCCTTTAATTAAAATTTAATTCACATCTAAGAAAATAATAATTATTCTTTAACAACTTGTTGGTTTCCTTGACCATTCTTTGTTAATAGGGTGATTTTTAAATTGTGAACTAAAGTATTAATACCTCAATTTTTTTCTATTTACTATGTTTTCTGTTTTTAGTTGTATGATAGCAATATTTTTTGGTCACTGGACACTGATTTAATAATATTATTTGTAAATCTTATAAAACAGTATTAATTACCATAAAACAGTATAAATTGTTAGTACATATACACAGCTTACTGTTGTCAGTTAATATGGACAATTCAAAGTCACTGCTTTGTTAAGAAAGTGTTCCTAGAAATGCATAAAATCTTTGAAGAAATATTTTCCTAGCTATTTGTAATTATTTATACTTGTTAAAAGTTTTCAATCTTTTTTACTCTTATTCAGTGATTTAGAACTTTGAATCTATAAAAATGAATATGTCTATCTTAAATTCATATTAAATTTAATAAAACAGAAAACATCTATTATTTTAATATACACTTTTTCCACATAAATTTTATGCTTAAGGAAAAATAAAAAATTTGATTGTATATTTACTCTTGAATGACCCTATTTGTGTGTATTCAAATATGCACATAAACACATAAACTCCCTAACACCTCTTTTAGTGATCTATCATTCCTTGTTTCCATCGTTATTTCTAAGTTTTTTAAACATCCTCATGCCCAAAGATTTCCAATCTGTGTAATTTAACTTTTTTTAATACCCATCATACCATTTTCAAAATGAATATTTGTCATTATTTTTATTACACCTATTGAAATTGTGGTCTCAGTGTGTATGCATCACTTTATGTTGCTACAAAATATTCTTGCAAGTAAATAAAAAGGTTAATAGATAAATCCTGTAGACTGGGCTTTTGAACAAAACTGAAAGTGTCAAGAAAGCATTCATGAATTTGAAATTTTTAATCTCTAATACTCTCATTAGGCCTTGATCTGGTCGTTTGCTTCTTTACTTTCATATCCCTTGCCAGATCTACCCTTGTTCTGCTTTGGATTATAAAAGACTGACATACTACACGTTCCACAGTCCCTCCTAAATGACTTTCAGCTAGGTTTAGCTAATGAAACACTGGAAGAATTTTGAAGGGCAGAGGGGAAATGTCAGAGCGTTTAACTCCTTCTTTCTTTCCAACAGAGCTGCAGCAGAACCATAATTCAATGTTCTCTAAAGTTCCAGCTCCTTTGGGAGTTTTTGCTCACAGCATGTCCTCCAGGTTAAGGGTTTCTCTTTCTGACACGACTTTCTCCCTTTCTCTTTTTAGCACTAGGGATGGTATCTAATCTGCTGTGCTAATTTTTTTTGTTGACTCACAGTAGACTGTTTTCTCTATTAGTTCTTGCAGACATTTTACCAACTAGTTCCCTATGCTAAATTCTCTCAATTAAGCTACTAGATTCTGTATTCTTAACTATACAGGTTCTTAACTATACAGGAATATCCACATTATTTAATACATATTTTAAATTAGATTTTAACTAATCTTTCATGAACATATACTGCACACAGTACAAAGCTGCAGCCACTAAGGTTTTTTGTTTGTTTGTTTTCTTCTTTTTCTTTTCTTTTTTTCTTTTTTTTTTTTTTTTGTTTTTGACACGGAGTCTCGCTCTGTCGCCCAGGCTGTAATGCAGTGGCACGATCTCAGCTCACTGCAAGCTCCGCCTCCCGGGTTCACGCCATTCTCCTGCCTCAGCCTCCCTAGTAGCTGGGACTACAGGCGCCCACGACCACGCAAGGCTAATGATTTTTTTTTTTTTTTTTTTTTTGTATTTTTAGTAGAGATGGGGTTACACCGTGTTAGCCAGGATCGTCTAGATCTCCTGACCTTGTGATCTGCCCACCTCGGCATCCCAAAGTGCTGGGATTACAGGCTTGAGCCACTGTGCCCAGTCTCTTCTTATTGGTTATACCAAGCTCTTCCCATCTATGTAGTCTTTTGCATAGTGCACATCTGCCCATAACCCTACACCTTCTTTTAGTCTTATGTGCATACCTCTATTCCTATTGCTGATCTTTCTCCTTTATTCACATGTCAGGCTAAAAATCATACTTTTAGGGTGCTATTCTTGACTATTATATGTAATATATGTGGTTAATCTGTTATTTTCTTTCAAGGCGTGTTTTTTATTTCCATAATTATTTGTAATGATTTTTATCCCTAACTATACTGTGCATTCCAGGGTAAAGACTATTTTTCATTTGTTCATAAGTGAATATTTAGCAATTTTCATAATGCTACTACATACTGTAGAATTATATAAATAATGTAAAAAGAAGGTTAGAATGTCAAAAAGAAAAATGAATAAAATATGATTATTTTCCTTTGGGGATTTACAATCTTATGAGGTAGATACTTATTATGAATTAAAATACAAGGGAATTTTTAAGACACCCACATTATAAAGCAAATTTGATTGTATCATGGAAAAAGAAATTTTATTCATTAAGAAAAAGAAAAAAACTCCAGAGAAGACATAGCATGCTGTCTAGGAATTAACAGATGGCCATATATATGCTATTAATTGTTTGATAAGTGGAAATAGCATTCTTGGGCTTAAGAGTTACATAAACAGGACAAGAAGGAAGATTACACCTGATATATCTCTTAAATGTGAATAGTCCAAAAAGAGATGAAGTTGAGAGTTAAAGAGAAAGAAGAGAATTAAAAAGACATACTTGGATCTGCTGCTTGAATGAATCAATAGAAGTTTGATATTAGCACTATGTTGGAAAAGTGATGAGTCTGCTATAAATGAGAGAAGGGAGATATACGAAGTTATCATAGGGAAAAATAGAAATAGGAGCTGGAAAGGGGGAATTCATGATTGGACATGTTGAATTTGAGTTGTCACGAAGACATCCAGCCATTTGGAAATTTGAAACACATCTCACGAGAGAAACAAAAACTAGAATATAGATTTGAATGTCACTGATTTTGTCAAAGCATAAATTGCACTGGGCAAAGTTAAATATACCAGGGAAACTTTATTCAAGACTATTGGAAAAGGGGAGAGGCTAGAACTCAGTCTGAATTCACCTTTGATGAAACAAATATCAGTAGAGTTTGTATAAGAGCTGGAATAAGAAAGAAATGTTGAGCCATCTGTGTTTGTTAATTAGTTTTACCCAATGCAAAATAAACTTCCACATATCTTTTTGACAGAAGATAATTTTATTACTTGGAGCAAGGTGCCCATGGAAGTTAGGCTCCTGCTCTCTCACATATAAGATACAGGGGCACTATCTCGCTTAATGTTTACATTTCGAAGGGACAGCCCCCAGCTCCTTTAGAAGGATGCTCCTGGGTTGTAAAATTGGCAAAATAATAATAATAATAATAATAGAAAAAAAGAAAAAATCTTTCAAAAAGATTTATACCTCAGAGTGCAGAGAGTGATGTTTCCTGAAGTAAATGCTCTAAAATAGAGAGAGCAAGGCTTACAATCAGAAATATGCTTGTTTAAAGTATAGTAAATCTAAGGCGAAAGTTAAAGCCTTCTTTTTCAATGTAAAGTTAGTTGTTTAAGCTATACGAGTATATACAATTATGTCCAGTTAAAAGAGGAAGGAAAACAATCAAAGAGGTCCACCATTTAAGTAGAAGAATAGTCAAAGGAAATAAAAGGCAAGTAGAGGCAAAGCAAAGAGAATGAGAAGGCATAGTCAAGGCTATATTAGGAAAATGGGGAGAATCAGGGATGACAGTTTGGAAATTAAGACGATATTGTGAAGACAGATATTTTTGTGGAGTCAAAGGAGGAGATGTATTATGTAAATGTTGATTATACCTTCTTCAATACTGGTAGGGTTGGCAGAGAGATAACAAGATGGTAGTGCGAAGAGGAAACATTTAATTTATCATGAGAAAATTTGAACAAATTTGTTCTGGGACAAAAAAAAATCAACGGAAAACCATATTGAATATGCATAAACACAGGGTATGGTTTGAGATTGTTTATTGTTTATGATTAAGTTTATAGGCTAAAGTGATACAACATAGAGACACAAATATAGTGGCTTAAATAAAAGAGAACTTTATTCTTCTTTCACAAAAGAGACCATAGATAAACAGCCATGAATGAGTGAACAGTTCTGCTATTCTAAATATGTAGCTTCCATTTATGGGTTCCAGGTACCTACTGTAACCGGCAAACTCCCAGTTAATGAGGAAGAGGAAGAGAGCCAAAACTGAAACCATTTTTGGGCAAAATCCAGAAATGGCACTTGTCACTTTAATTCACATCGTACTCATCATGAGACATCTGAGGATTATCGAAATTAAAGTATTATGATTTGTGCAATGCTTGATTGTACTTTCTCTTGATAATGGGAGTCTATGACTGTCAAGTACAGTCACTGAGATCCTGACAGTCCACCCATCTGCTGGGTTATCCAGTACCTTTAGGGACCCATCCTGGACAGAGACCCTCATAATGGCTCCAGGTAGAGGCATCCATAAATCAGATCCAGAGAACACACATGAATGCTTTCTTTGATTACCATAGAGGCAGCACATCCTTCCTCTCTATTTGTCTGGCATTGGCCAGCGTAGCAACATCCTTCCAACCAGGTCTTATGCTCCTTAAATTCCAGAGAATGGATATTCCCAGTAGTCTCCTGAGGTGCTATAGTTGACTTCTAATTTTCAAATCAGCTTAGGAGATCTAACTCTTTAATTAGAAATGGGGTTGTTACTTGAAATTTTTTTTCTTTAGTATTATAGATAAAATTGAAATAACAATATTCTTATTTAGCATCCTTTTGTGACAGTATATATTAAATAATTAAATAAAATTTATGCTAGTTATGTAACTTGAGAGTGACAAAGCGTGAGGAACTTAAAGGACATTTGAAGTATGATACTTCCCCAGCTTTATATATTAGAGATAAAATAGTAAAACAGTGCCTAAAATAATTATGCTTATAATATAGAATTAAATTATATTAGAAAACTTCAATGAGAGCACTAGGTAAATTTAAAATTGAATATCTGACTTCAAAATAACTGCTTAGTGTTAGGTCTTCTAGTTTATAGATGAAGAAATTAAGGTTAGAGAGAGTAATAATTTGTTCAAGGACATATGATAAGCAGAAAATATTTAAACTCCCATATTCAAAGAAAATATTAAATAATTCCATTGTATGATTATGACATAAGCAGCCATATAATCTTTAAATATAAATTACCATAAAAATTCAAAGAAAAATAAAACAAGACTTCACTGAATTTTAAATAAATAATTGTATAATTGAAAAAATAAATTTAAAAGATACTAAGCAGTTTGTGTTAGTTTGAAATAAAAAATGATTCTCATTGAGACTTATCTCTCAGGCTGATAAGTCTCAATGAAAACAATTCATTATGTAAATCAAACAGAAAATGAAAAAATACGTACTAATAATATTTGAGTAGTAAAATGCATAAACATAAATGTTTATACTTATAACTTATTTATATAGGTTTGTATTAATTTTATATAAAGACTCAATGTTCTGTGTGTTACCATTAAACTTTTATTTATGTTATGACCAGAGCATAAAATAGACTTTTTAAATTGTACAGAAAGTATAATTTCTATAAGCCTCCTTTGACTACAGTGAAATGAAAATGTTGCTTATTAATAAGGAATAGAAAAAGGAAACAAAATCCAAATAAAAAAACACTTTATTTTAAACACTTCTAAATAACTATTTAGTCAAAGAGGAATTAAAAGTTACAATTATAGACTCTAGAAAATAATAAATCTTGCAACTCTAAGAAAATTAAACCTGAATTAAGACAATATTTGAACCTAATAATAATCCTATGAGAAAGCGTTAGTAAATAAAATCAACAAGGAATCAGAAACAGAGAAACAACAACAAAGAAGGCAAAGTGAAGAACAAAAGAAAAACTCTTAAATATTATTATGACAGTTAATTAATATTTCCTAGTGAAACCTAGCAAATAGGCATGTCATAAAAGGTGTATCCTTATTGAAAAAGATAAAAATTATGAAAAGTTATGGTTGACTAATGATGCAACATATTGGAAATAGAAATTACAATTACAAATAATCAAATAGTTCAAAGACACAAAATCAAACTCTAGCAACCAAAAAACCTATTTATTTAAAATAAAGAAATATTTAAATACATCACACATTTCCTAAATACACACATTTTTTTAAGAATGGAATATTTTCAGATTATATTGCTTTAACTACTTATTTGGTGCTCTCAAAGAAAGCTATATATGTATCCGTGTATATATATATTCATAATTCATAAGATCCCTATGGAATAAAATAAAATTTAGAAACACAGGTTACTTTAAATTAATTGACAGAATCGTTTTAATTTATATTTTAGTTTTCCAAGTTACCAAGTACATCAAATTAAAACCAACAAATTCTTTTTTTGTTATTATTATCGTTTAAGTTCTAGGGTATGTGTGCATAATATGCAGGTTTGTTATATATGTATATATGTGCCATGTTGGTGTGCTGCACCCATTAACTCGTCATTTACATTAGGTATATCTCCTAATACTATCCCTCCCCCCTCCCCTCACCCCACAACAGGTCCCTGTATGTGATATTCCCTACCCTGTGTCCAAGTGTTCTCATTGTTCAGTTCCCACCTATGATTGAGAACACATGGTGTTTGGTTTTCTGTCCTTGCGATAGTTTGCTCAGAATGATGGTTTCCAGCTTCATCCACGTCCCTACAAAAGACATGAACTCATCCTTTTTTATGGATGCATAGTATTCCATGGTGTATATGTTCCACATTTTCTTAATCCAGTCTATCATTGATGGACATTTGGGTTGGTTCCAAGTCTTTGCTATTGTGAATAGTGCTGCAATAAACATACGAGTGCATGTGTCTTTCTGGCAGCATGATTTATAATCCTCTGGGTATATACCCAGTAATGGGATGGCTGGGTAAAATGGTATTTCTAGTTCTAGATCCTTGAGGAATCGCCACACTGTCTTCCACAATAGTCGAACTAGTTTACAATCCCACCAACAGTGTAGAAGTGTTCCTATTTCTCCACATCCTCTCCAGCAACTGTTTCCTGACTTTTTAATGATTGCCATTTTAACTGGTGTGAGATGGTATCTCGTTGTAGTTTTGATTTGCATTTCTCTGATGGTCAGTGATGATGAGCATTTTTTCATGTGTCTGTTGGCTGCATAAATGTTTTCTTTTGAGAAGTATCTGTTCATATCCTTTGCCCACTTTTTGATAGTTTTTTTTTTTTTATTTTTCTTGTAAATTTGTTTTGATTCTTTGTAGATTCTGGATATTAGCCTTCTGTCAGATGGGTAGATTGTAAAAATTTGATATGTGGGAGCTAAGCAATGAGGATGCAAAGGCATAGAATGATACAATGAGCTTTGGGGACTTGAGGGGAAGAGTGGGAGGGGAGCGCAGGATAAACGACAAATAACATGGTGCAATGGAGACTGCTTGGGTGATGGGTGCACCACGTTCTCACAAATCTCCACGAAAGAACGTACCCACGTAACCAAATACCACCTGTACCCCAATAACTTAATAAAAAAATTTTCTATAAATGTTTTGAAGAAGTTTAAGGAATGATTATCCTATAGGATACTGGATATTGCTATGCGGAGCTACAAATTTAAATTGAAAAATACTAAGGTGATCACAGGTTCAACATCATAAAAGTAAATTAGAGTGTATGTAATAACATGGAATACAATGAATGTGTTATCACAACTTTTGCTGGGGAGAATTTAGAATTATACATAAGTTGATGGGGCACAGTTAATTATTTAGAAAAAAAATGAAGTAACTTTCTTACTTTCTATATAAATTCTAAGTAAATTACAAATTAAATGAATAAAAGAAAGTGAAGCCAGGAGCAATGGCTTACTCCTCCCAGCACTTTAGGAAGCCCATATGAGAGGCCAGCAAGATCACTTGAGGTTAGGAGTTCAACAGCCTGGCCAACATAATGAAACACCCTCTCTATTAAAAATACAAAAATTAGGTATGGTGGCCTAAGCCAGTTACTCCAGAGCTGAAGCAGGATAATCATTTGAACCCAGGAGGCAGAAGTTGCAGTGAGCCCAGATTGCGCCACGGCACTCCAGCATGGGCAACAGAGTGAGAATCCATCTAAAATAATAAATAAATAAATAAATAAATAAATAAATAAATAAACATAAAAAAAGAAGGAAGTGAAAAAAAGTGGGTACATACTGATGAAAATCTACCATATCTGTTAATAGAATTTCAATGTATCAATGAAAGAAATTCCAATGGAAAAATCAACAGAAGTTTAAAATTAATCCTAATATCAATCCAAAAACAACATCAAAAAACAAAAAATAAGTTAAAAAGAAAAAAAAAGCATATTTGCCCAAATCTACAAATAAGGCATACATTAATAAAATTGAATAGTAGCTTAAGGGATGTCTAATTTTACAGTTAATATTTGCAAATTAAAACACCAAAGATGTAACTGTTGTCTATTCATGAAGACACATTTTGTAAAAATGGCATCAATTTTGATATTCTGGTGAAGGGGAAAATTACCATAACTTTTCTTAGATGACACTTTATATATTGATCTCAATAGAATGAAAAATTTTTGTCCCATTTCAATTCAAATTTCTATTTTTTTGTAATGTATGTACAGAGAAATCAGTAATGATAAAAATAATTGTAGGTATAAAATACTGAAAGAAATCATCATGATAGTATTAACTCCATAAACTAAATACCAAATAAGTCATGCAGGCTAAATATTTAATGTCAAAATATAGTCATGATAAAATTTTTAATAAAATGTCATCAAAATTTGTTAAAATATATTCTAAAGAATTTATTTTCACTATTGCTACTGCTATTTTCATACACACACAAATAAAATAAATTATTTGGATAAACACACAAAAAATAAGCTGGCCATGAATACTCCTTTCCAAATATCAGCACTGAATACTTTCAATTATCTGAAGTGGCTTTACTCTGTTTATTACAGTACCACATGTCTTTTAACAAAAATACAATTTATTTACTTATCATGTATATAGTTCTTGTTTGCTCTGTCTTGTTAAATGCAAGTTCCATAAGAGCAGAAATCTGTCTCTTTTATTCACAGCTGTAGCCAATAAAGCCAACCATAGTACAGGTGACCCAGCTGAGAGGAAAAGACAACATGTAACTACTGGGTCTTCATTGGCATGGCATAGATATTTTCTTTCTTTCCTTTTCTTCTTTTCTTTTTGTATACTCCACTCACTTTTATAATTGAAACAAATAATTTCTATTTTTGTCAATAGCTTCAGCTTTTATTTTTGATTCAAGGGTATATGTGCAGGATTATTATATGGGTAAATTGTATGACACTGAGGTTTGGAGTACAAATAATCCTATTACCTAGGTAGTGAGCATAGTACCTAATAGGTAATTTTTCAGTCCTTGTTCCCATCCTCCTCTCTCCCTTCTAGTGTCCAAGTGACTACTGTTCTCTTCTTTGGGTCCATGTGTACCCACTGTTTAGTTTCGATTTATAAGTGAGAACATGTGGTATTTGACTTTCTGTTCCTGTGTTAATTCACTTAGGATAATGGTCTCCAGCTGCATCCATGTTGCTGCAAAGGACATAATTTTACTTTTATGGCTGTGTAATGTTCTATGGTGTATATGTACTACATTTTCCTTATCCAATCCACTGTTGATGGGCACCTATGTTGATTCCATGTATTTGCTATTGTGAATAGTGCCGCAATAAACATGTGAGTGCATGTGTCTTTACAGTAGAACAATTTATTTCTCTTTGGGTATGTACTCAGGAAACAGATTGCTGGGTCAAATGGCATTTCTGTTTTAAATATTTGAGAAATTTCTAGCCTGTTTTCCACAGTGGCTAAACTAATTTGCATTCTCACCAACCATATATAAGTATTCCCCTTTCTTCACAGATTTGGTAGCATCTGTTTGCTTGTTTGTTGTTGTTGCCTTTTAATAAAAGCCATTTTGACTAGAGTGAGGTAGCATTTCACTGTGGTTTTGATTTTCCTTGTTCTGATGATTAGGGGTATTAAGCATTTCTTCCTATGTCTGTTGGACGCTTGTATGTCTTCCTTTAAGAGGTGTTGGTTCATGTTCTTTGCCCACTTTTTAGTGCGATTATTTGTTTTTGGTTTGTTAAGTTCCTTATATATTCTGAATATTAAACCTTTGTTGCATGCACACTTTACAAATACTTTTTCCCTTCAAGGGGTGTCTGTTTACTCTGTTGATAATTTATTTTATTGTGCAAAAAATTTCTAGTTTAATTAGGTCCCACTTGTCAACTTTTTTTTTCATTGCAATTGCTTTTGAAGTCTTAGTCATAAATTAATTGCCAAGGCTGATGTCCAGGATAGTACTTACCAGGATTCTTCTATAATTTTTACAGTTTGAGGTTCTATATATAAATTCTTAATCCATTTTAAGTTATTTTTTGTATATGGTGAAATGTAGGAGTTCAGTTTCATTCATTGGCATATGGCTAGCCAGTTCTCACAGCACCAGGTACTGAATAGAGAGTATTTTCTCCATTGCTTATTTTTGTCAACTTTGTTGAAGATCAGATGGTTTTTGGTGTGCAACTTTATTTCAAGGTTCTCTATTCTGTTCCATTGGTCTATGTATCTGTTTTTGTGGCAGTACCAGGCTGTTTTGGTTACTGTAGCGTTATAGCATAGTTTGAAGGCAGGTAATTTGTTGCCCCTGGCTTTGTTCTTTTTTGCTGAGGATTGCTTTGGCTATTTGGGCTATTTTTTAGGTCCATATACATTTTAGAATAGTTTTTCCAATTTTGTGCAAAATTACATTGGTAGTTTTATAGGAGTGGCATTGAATCTATAGGTTTCTTTGAGCAGTATGGCCATTTTAACAATACTGATTCTCCCATTCATGATCATGGAATGTTTGTCCATTTGTTTGTGTCATTTATGATTTTTTAAAGCAGTATTTTATAGTTCATTCTGTACAGATCTTTCACTTCCTTGGTTAGATATATTCTTAGGTGTTCTATTTTGTGTGCGTGTGTGTGGCTGTGTAAATGGGATTGCATTCTTGATTTGGCTCTCAGTTTGAACATTACTGGTGTGTAGAAATGCTACTGATGTTTATATGTATATTTTGCATCCTGAAAATTTACTGAAGCCATTTATCAGATCTTGGAGGCCTTTGTCAAAGTCTTCAGGATTCTCTTAGTGTAGAGTCATATCACTATTAAAGAAAAATAGATTGACTTATTTTCTTATTTGGATACCTTTAATCTTGTTCAATTGCTCTGGTTAGAACTGCAAGTACCATGGTGAAGAGGAGCAGTGAGAGTGGGCATTATTGTCTTGTCCCTGTCTTTAGGTGAATACTTCCAGCTTTTACCCATTCAGTATTGTGTTAGCTGTGGGTTGTCGAAGTAGATCTTATTATTTTGAAGTATGTTCCTTCAATGCCTAGTTCGCTGAAGGTTTTTTTTTTTTTTTTTTATCATGAAGGGATGCTGGATTTTAAGAACCCTTTCTCTACATCTATTGAGATGATCAGGTGGTTTTTGTTTATAATTCTGTTGATGTGGCGAATCACATTTATTGATTTGCATATGTTGAACCAATCTTGCATCCCAGGAATAAAGCCTACTTGATCATGATGAATTACTGGAATTCATGAGGATTTTTGCATCTGTGTTCATCAGGGATATTGGCCTGTAGTTTTCCTTCATGTGTGTGTCTTTGCCATATTTGGTATCACTGTGATGTTGGCTTTGGAGAATGAATTACAGAGGAATCCCTCCTCCTTATTTTTTATAATACTTCTCATAGAATTGGTACTAGACTTTCTCTGTATGTCTTGTAAAATTTGGCTGTGAATTTATCTTACCCAAAGCTTTTTCTTGGTTGGTAGATTTTTGTTATTGTTTGCAGTGTTCCGTTTTTAATAAAAATGTGTTTTTCAAAGAAGGAAAAGGTGTCAATAATGATTAAAATCAACTGATAAAACAATATCGCACATTCTTTTGGCATTCTTAAATAAATAAAGATAAAATTATAAAGGAAGTTCATGGTAGTCAGTTTAAGGCAAAAGGAATAGTTATTCTGATAAAGAAAAGGCTTAATGCTCTATAGTAAAGCACGGGTCTAGAGATATTTTCTGGAACCAACTCATATTTGGAGACCTTGGGATATTTAATTAACTTTTAAGTATGCTTTTATAGTATCAGTATCAAAATTAAAAGAAGTATAATGAATATACTAACTATACTTGTGATGGCTTCTTGATGTGTCACCTTGGCTAAGTTCAACTACAATGCTCAGAATTCCCTTCCTCATGTTATTTCAGTTAGAATGAGCTAGAAGAGATATTCTTTATTAAAATTTGGGCAATATAAAGAAGCAGCAGCCAGTTGGTAACATACACATACCTTTCCCCAATTATTTAATCAAATATAAATCAAGATGCTGCTGTGAACAGACTTTGCAGAAGTAATGAAAGCCTCTGATCAATGGGATTTAAGTTAATTAAAAGGTAGATTTTCATGGTGGTGTGAAAATCTGTCGCAAGCACTTTTGAAAAGAGTTTAACTCTTCCCTGAGCTCAGAGATTGGCAGCTAGCAGTTAGGTTTGCAATTGTTCTTCATCTCCCCTGGATCTTCCCTCTTGACTGTGTGTTCTTCTCATGTGGTCATAGCCTGCTCTTGATCTTCTCTTCCTGACTACTTGCCTGTGAATTCTAAGCATCAGCTCACTTGTGCTTTTGGGGCTCTAGCTATCATCTGTTGATCACTGCCTGCCCCATGGACTTCAAACTTGCTGAACCAGGTACCTCACTTAATTGTGTAAGTCAATCCATTACAATAAACCAGAAATATAGAATAATAGGTAGATAGATGTTACAGATAGATAGATAGATAGATAGATAGATAGATAGATAGATAGATAGATAGATAGACAGACAGACAGACATGATTGTCAGGCTGCAAACTTTCCAAACTTTTATGCTCTGCTTCTCTTATAAAACTGAATGCCTTTAACAGTAATCAAGTCACTTTTTGAATGCTTTGCTGCTTAGAAATTTATTCCACCAGGCACACTAAATCATCTCCCTCAAGTTCAATGTTCCACAGATGTCTAGGGCAGAGGCAAAATGCCACCAGTCTCTTTGTTAAAACATAATAAATCACCTTTGCTCCAGTTCCCAACAAGTTCCTCATTTCCAACTGAGACCACCTCAACCTGGAATTTATTGTCCATATCACTATCAGCATTTTGGACAAAGCCAGTCAACAAGTCTTGAGGAAGTTCCAAACTTTCCCACATTTTCCTGTTTTCTTCTGAGCCCTTCAAACTGTTCCAACCTCCACCTGTTACCCAGTTCCAAAGTTGCTTCTGCATTTTGGGGTATCTTTTCAGCAGTGCCCCTCTCTCCGGGTACCAATTTAATATATTAGTCTGTTTTCACACCGCTGATAAAGATGTACCTAAGATTGAGCAATTTACAAAAGAAAGAGGTTTAATGGACTCACAGTTCCACTTGGCTGGGGAGGCCTCATAATCAGGCTGAAAGGTGAAAGGCGCATCTCACATGGCGGCAGATAAGAGAATAGAATGAGAACCAAGCAAAAGGGGTTTCTCCTTATAAAATCATCAGATCCCATGATTCACTACCATGAGAACAATATGGGGGAAACCGTCCCCATGATTCAACTATCTCTCACTGGATCCCTCCCACAACATGAGGGAATTATGGGAGCTACCATTCAAGATGAGATTTAGGTGGGGATACAGCCAAACTATATCAAATTTAAAATGACAGAGCTAAATCAATCTACTGTTATTGATACCTACAAGCAATTATATCAAGTTTTGAAGTATCTTTCACCTTTGTTTCACACAATTAAGTCAATAAAATTTTCGGATTTTGAGGAACCAAGCATTTGGTTCCTTTGACATTTGGAAATATTATAATTTTTATAAAAACTGCAAATTTTTACAGGAGAGAATTTAGTTCCTCATCTGTGGTTATCAATAGTAGAAACAGTAGTAGAAATAGTAGAAACAACAACAAAAAGTTTAATTATGTGCTTTACTTACTTATGTGAATTGATACAAAAAGTGTAAACTGTCACATGTCATCTTTCCAGGCTAGAAAAATCTATTCCTCTTCCCACCTAGAGAATGCAATGCTAAAATTAATACAGCCTCAAGGAAGAACAGGTAGTTGAAACAAATGTCAATGTGCTGCATTAAAAAGGGAGTAATTATTCAATTTACATATCACAAGTGACAAACTTATTATTAAATTATATTTTCCTAAAACCCAAAGGAAGATTATAATATAAATATTAAAATGGCATTGAAGAGTGAACTAAACTAAATCTGAAGAGATGAATTTATCCCTGTTTTTCCTGAATTAGCAATATTTTAAACAACAGAACAAAAAGAGAGATGCTGTCAAAGTTCTACACTAGGACTTTCTGGCTTTCTGAGATGTTAGTGATTATTCCCACCAAGAGTGGGGCAAAACATGTTAAGATAACCTATGTGATCCAGATCCAGAGAGCTGACGCTAAGATGGAGTTAGCAGCCAGAGGAAAAAGTGTAGAAGTCATACCAGGAAAACAGATAATTTGGTGGGTGAAGGAATGTAAAATTAGAGAGGCAATACAAAGCAGTTAAGAGTACTTTTGTGTTTTTGCATACTCACCAGTAAGAGTATAAATTAGCCATACTATCTTTGGATATTAAACCTGAAAAGCCTGACGTATATATTCATATACTGGCACAAATATATATGTAAAGTATATTCATTTTATGATTAGTTGTAAAAGCAAATAAACAAGAAATTGTCGAAGCTATCCATTTACTCACCCATATGGCACTGGTTGAAATGTCATGATATATCCGTATATGATATAACAGAAAATATGCCATCATTAAAAAGTGAAACTGCTCTATTTGTACTGTTATGGGATTAATTTCAAATTACATTGTTAAATGAAGAGTAAAAGTATGATAACTTAATAAAAGAATCAAAATGGGTGCTATATTTATATAACAAGATTATATTTGCATAAGCGTTGAAGATCTTTTGGAGGATACATTAAAATGATACAGTGGTTATGGTGGAAGGGAACTGAGGAACGGTAAACAGAATGAAGGGGAGACTTTTTACCAGATTCCACTTAGCACAGAATTAATTTTTGGTGGGGTGTGTGAATGTGTGTGTGTATTTCACTTTGAAAATAATCTGAAAAGTAACCTGTAATAACTATTTGCAGGCAGTTTTCAGGATAGGGTTACACATGGGTATGCACATCAAAGTTTTTTGGTATTTGTTGAGGGTCACGTTATAATACTGAAAAATTTTAGTAAGTGACTTGTGGTGATTCTGCTAATGGGTACGAAGACTCTAGAAGAGTTTAGAATATTTTTCTGTCTCTTCTAATGCCGATAAGCAAAGTATTGCTGAAAACGAGGAACATAAACCCACTTATCCGCTCTCATTCCTGCATGTTTTGCAAATCAAAAATGATTTGCCTCACAGGTCAAATATTTACTCAGCTGACAATCCAGATTTAAAGAAAATTGACAAAAAGAAACAAGTTCCAAGCCGCCCACCTCCATTGCCAGCACATGGTGCTATTTAGTAACCCTTGGCTCCGTGAACCACACAGAGAAAAGTCTCTATGTTGGCTTTATTCTGCTTTGTTATCAGCCCCAAACAACACTGAGCAGTGGATGATACAGCAATCTTCACCCCTTGACCCCAGTGAGAAAGCTGGAGTTTCAATCTTCTCTCTTTCATGAAGCACCTGTCTTTTTTTTTATTGTCAAATTGGCCTTCTCCTCTTCCCTCTCTTACTGTTTCACTCTGCATTTGCAGATTTTTAAATCAAAAACAGGAAAGTAAATGAATTTAAGACTCTGATTTGATGTTTGTGCTATTAGTCAATTTCCTATATTGCATATGTGTAGGTAAATTTGCTATTTTATACTGTATTCAATTGTCTATGGATAAGGAATTTTTATTGAACTATGGGTGAAAACTAAATACAGCTTCTCAGAGTTTACAAATTTTATTAAGCCAAATAAATTGACTCCAAAAGCCTAGGAAAGACTAAACACTTTACAAATTATTTACAAAAACATTTCTCCATAGTTTTTTGAAAATACTTCCTTTGTTTGTCCCTGATTATCACACATAAAATAATGCATAATAATATTACAGGTCTAGTTTTAATATTGCTTTTGAAGAACTGTGAAAAGAGTTCCAAGTCTGATAATGATAATTAAGGATGAAATTGAGATTGTTTTTTCCAGGGCCACAAACCTCACTCATTGGAATCTCAATTTTACCTGGCCAAGTCTACTTAAGCTACTACAAGTAAATGTCATCTACCAGCCTGATACATATTTTCTGAAAAGTTTTTAATTAAGCTCATCTGTTATGCTTCAAATCAAAAGAATCGCTATCAAAGATCTATGAGTCCTGAAATGAGTTTCTCTTGAGTAGTTCTTGAGTAGTTTGTAGGCTTGAATGCAGCACAAAAATATAGGATTACTCTCTGCTCCATAACAAAGAACACTTAGGTCCTCCCAGATCGCAGACCAAATATCTAACCTTTCCTAAAGTCATTTATTTCATTTCAACCTCCACTAAATCATAATTTGAGTTAAAGCTATGTCTGCTCTTATCTGCTTACCAAAACTTTCTGATAATTCTAAGCCTTACAAGCTTCTCTCTATTCTTAATTATTTACATTTATATTGCACATATTCTTATGTCACACAATCTGGCAATTTATAGATACCATTGTTTTCTGGATTGCTTCTTAGTATCTTGAAAATACTGCTTCTTTTGGGAACAGGAGCCATAACTTTGGTTTGTATGGTACCCTTAGAACTCTAGCATAGTGCTAGTATCTAAGAAAAAAACTTAATGTAAGGTCTGACTGTTTGATGATAGAATAGTGATTAAAGAAATAGTGACTCAATTTTTGGATCATGGTCCAAACACTACTTAAAACATTCAATTTGAGTCATTAAATTACATATATTATCTTCTGACTATCATGTGAACCTTGCATTAAATTTCTACTTTTGTGGATAGTGCAGAAGAGACTGTGGGAAAATGAGTTTGTGGTTAGTTGTTGTGAGAAATGTTTATTATTTTCATAAAATAAAATGCACTTTTCCAATGAACACAGACTTTTGAAAAGCAACTTCCAAAAAAACGTTTTCATGAAACTGTTTTATCCCCCAAGAGAAGCAATGTTCAGCTAGAAACTCTTCTGCCATACTTGGTCCCTATAGCTGCACTTCACCTAAATACATTTACTTTCCTCCTTCATTTGGATAAAGCTGAACTCATAGTCTGAAGAAAACTGCATAATTTAATTCTATAATTCTCTTTCAGCTTATATATTGGTATTTCACATTACAAATATGAAAATGTTTTCAAGATATTTTTAAAAAGTATTCTTGATAGTTGTAAGAAACACACTGCCCACTTTCACTTATATGACTGCTCTCCAAACTATTGTAGATGAACTCAGTTCTATAGTAAATTTAGGAAAACTCAAGAGGCTAAATTGACTAATTTACTTGTATTTATATACTGATTTGGGGAGTCTGTGTATTATACATTTTAATTAAGCTTTAATTTTAACTGGTCCATTTATAATACTTGGATTAAATATTTTTCTGCATGTTTTTATTGAATGGATATTTTTCTAACCAAGTTTCATGAGGGTATGGTCTATACTTGTTTTTCTACATATGTATCCTCAGTGCTTAAAAGTTACTTGCAAATAAAGGTGCTATTATATTTGTTAAAAAACAATGAACAGATAATAAAAAAGATATAATACATTTTCTACGGCTTGTACTTCACAAATTAGAATCTCTTAGAAAATGTTTAGTATTAGTCATGATAGACTAACAAATATTAGACATAGCCTCCTGCTGTGACTAACTACAACAGCTAGACAAAATGTTGTTAACATTTCCTTGCAGGTATTAGCACAAAACAAAGGGAAGCATTCTTTCTCCTTTACTGTTTCCTTAAGGACATTTCCAAAACCATAATTCACAGAAATAGACCCCAATCAGAGATTAGCATGTGGAAAAAATGTGTGTGCATGGGTTACAGAAGTTTTTGGGATTTGGAGGTAGAATGCTGAGAATAAAGATATAGAGAAGGAACATCGACAATCTGAATGAAAGTTCACTTTGAATCCTGGACCAATTTCTAAACCGTTAAAACTCAAAGTGTATCTCTGGAAGTCCTATCAGAGAACAGTGAATAGAGGCTAAAAGCAGAAAAATGTCTCAGAGTTTTGGGGAGACATTGAAGTTCCAACCCAATCAAAGTAGAGAAATCTCTGTGAACAATCCTGGCTTTAAGATGAGACTCCAGAAAGACCATGCCCTAAGCACAAGGTTAACACCTTGAGATAAAGTCTGTACCCTCCAATAAGAACAAAACTCATATGGAACCACCCTAATGAAACCTAACACCAAGCCTATGACAGAAGCAGAATAAAGTACTAATAATCAGAAATGATCCAGATTTGGAGTAAATCAACAAGGGCCTTAAGATAACTATGAAAGTAAATGGTATATTAAAAATGGAAGAATGCAAAGGAGAGCATAACCCACTTAACCACCCACACTTCCCCCCCCACAATCAAAAATTTAGAAATGTAATATGCAACATGTAAAATTAAGACCTCAATGGATGAATTTAACTGCAGCTTACACAGAGTAGGAAGTAGGATTTGTAATTTCTAAGACAGGTTAATAGAAAATATTCAATCAAATTTCTGCAAAAAAGCAGAAAAAGAGTAAAAGGGATGGATTCGAGGAAAGATAGGCAACATAGTTAAAATGTCTAATATATATGTATAAAACCCAAATATGTAAAGAAATTATGAAAAGCATGTAGATTAAAATAATATGTGCAAAGACATTCATAGCAGCTTTACTCAAAATATCCCTAAACTGTGAAATATTTAAGTTTATCTGCATACAATGGATACACGAAATATGGAAAATTCATAACATGGTATCAAGCTGTAACAAAGAATAGACCACTGATACTCAAAACAATATTGATTAATCTCAAAAACATTATCTTCAACAAAAGTAGTTAGACTAAAAAACTTGATATTTTATGACTTCGTTTACATAAAGTTCAAAATCAGTATAAACTAATCTCTGTTTATGGAAGTTAGAATAATAGTTACCACTGAGGAGTACTGACCGGGAAAGGGGACTAGGAAAATATCTGAGGGGATGCAAACATTTAGATTTTTATTTGAAGTGTGTGATTTAACTTAAGTGTATTATACTTTTGTTTTTAAAACGCATATTATTAAAAAGTCTCTGTGGGTAAAGAAGTAAATTCAATATCATTTAGCATATTCACAGTTTAATGGGTATTTGTTTTCCAGCAATATTCCATTTTCTAAGGTCATTTTGCAGGAATAATTTGTAGAGGAGCTTCATCTTTACCCAGGAAGGAGAATCTTGGCATTGCAGCTCCAAGCTTCAAAAGTGACTAAATGAAAAGCACAATCACTGAATGATGTCCTCTAGAGGTCTAATATCTAGTGGGGGGAGGAAAAATAGAAGAAACTGCAAAAATATGTGAGAAAATCACTCAGTGTCATAGGTAGTAAGAGAAGCAAGTAGGGTGGTATGAGAGAAAGAGTGAACTACTTAAGACAGGGTTGTTAATGAATGGCTCTCTGAGAGTTTAAAATATGAGACTGGAAAAAAAAATTTAAAAAGAAGTTATATGTTGAATTGCATAATGCTTTGTGAAAGGAACATGAGGACTGCACCTTATGTAATATACTTACTCCACTGAGTTACCATGAAATCAACCTTCTTAATACTAAAGGGCTTAAATTGTCCCTATGTCCTCATCTATTACTCCCTTCTTCATTTACTCACTTATTCGGTCTTTCATTAGAAATTTGGGTATGGAATGTCTACCACAAGCATCAGGTGGAGTCAATGAAGCTCTAGTTCTAACTCAGTTGATTCCGAAACAGGGAATACGTCAGTCACTTTTGACTGCTATAAAAGAATATCACAGACTGGGGGGCTTAAACAAGAAACATTTATTTCTCACAGTTCTGGAGGCTGGAAGTGTATGATATCAGGGTGCAGGCATAGCCAAGTTCTGGTAAGGGCCCTCTTCCTGGTTAAGTTCTCCTCTTCTCATAAAGGCATTAATTAATTCTGCCAGGAGGGCTTCACCCTCGTGGCCTAATCTAACACTAATTACATACCAAAAGTCCCACCTCCAAATGCCATCACACAGAGGATTTGGTTTTTGACATATGAATTTGGGGGGGACATGCACATTTAGTTCACAGCAGAGGGTTTTCACACACACTAAGGAAAAGTGAGTTATATGTTTTTTTACATAATAATGCTATAACAAGATTTCCAAACACTTCTTATTCATTTTGGTTTATGAGACGCCTAAACTTGTAAGGTATTTCTCTACAGAATTCGACTTTGTTTTTATTTTATCGGTACAACTCTCAGGCTCATAACCTTATTTAAAATATTGGCTATATGATCACTGTCTCTCCCATGTTCTCATTCTATTTTCCAAACAAACACTTAGAATATTTTTACCTGAAGAAATACACCTCACATTTAATGTAAATTGCCAAAGGTCGATGTCAGAACTTAGGTTTGACAAGCATTTTTTTTCTTTTCCCTGATCCAAATACTGCCTATTCTTCAGAACTTTACATTTTCAAATATGAAGTACATTTTAAGAAACAGTGATGATAATTTTTTTATTATGACCTAAAATCATATTTTAAGCTATTCCTATAGCATTGGAAAAATTATATTATATTCTATTTGAGTGACACCAGAGATTACTCCATCCAACACACACACGTTTGAAAACAGGAAAAAATTTAAAAAAATGTTTCCAGAAACACAGCAAATTAATGACACACTACATGAAAGAGCTGTATCTCTAATTCATCATATAGAGTTCTACATATCCAATCACGTTTACCAAGAACAGCCCCAATTCCGCACACAAGCAAATGTTTCCTGATATTGCTAGTTCATTTTGTTTTTTTACTTGTCCTATATTATGTCTTAACCCAGATTATAGATTCTGTCATGACAAATAGCATGGCTTAAACTTCCTTTTTAATCCTCCTTAGAAGCAACATGCATAGGACATTACACGTAGAGATGATGAAGGTAGTCAGTGCATATCTTATTTATTTTTCCATTGGCACAATGTGTAACCATGTGCATAAAACAGTTAATTCGTGTATTTAGAAAGGACAGAGAGGGGAAAAATTACCTAGGGAAAAAACAACCACAACAAGCCAAGCAGGTCACCATGGTAACACGAGATTCCCAATTGTCATTCTCCTAGTTTCTGACATTTCTCGTGTTCAGGATACACGGCACCATCTAGTGGTTGCATTCAAATTCCAAACGTTCCACTTCTTTCCAAGTTGAAGTGAGTTCTGAACAAACAAGTCACAACAACTCTATCTATCTATCTATCTATCTATCTATCTATCTATCTATCTATCTATACACACACATATGTATGTGTTTATATATACATATTTAGGGTACACCGTTGCAGTTATGAAAACAGTCAGAGTTTGCTTTTCAAAATGTGTAGTTCAAAGATTACAAGTCTTTGTAACTTCTTTAGTGAAATATCGCTTGTTTCTTGATTTAAAAAACATATTCTGCGTATCTTTGCTGAGGTGAGAAGGCAGATTACTCTAATATCTACATTTCTAAGATCACTAACTCAAACGATTTTTAACATAAAAATGAGGTATTTTTACAAAATGAAAAAATACTAAGAAATTGGACTCAGAATGAAGAGTCCCAGAAACCTAGTCCTAAATTTATAATTGATATGTTTAGTTAAAATACGAGTTTAAATATTTTCATATATTTAATAAATAAATTTGGGGGTAGTTATTAGAGAGAGAGTGAATTAATATGCTATGAAATCTAATTTAAAAACTTGACTTGCTTAGCACTTTTTAAAGCTGTAATTAATTTAGTTCGACAATCTATTTCAGTCTAGTTCAACAGAGAACTACATAAAAAATAGTAATAGTAATTTCATTCTAGAAAGAGCTAAACTACAATAAATATGCTATATCTATTAGTCAGTCAGCCATAGTAATCCTGATGTCTTTCAGAATATTATTAAAAAATTAGAAATTGTAAAATGCTGCTTTCAGACCACGCTAAGAATTTTATTTAAAAATCATACAATTTAACAGTGATAAAACCTAGGGAGGGTACTAATGTTATATTGTATTCTGCATATATTCGAGTACAATATTGCATTATTAATATGTATGTTACATGTATCTATATCTATATGTATATTCTATGTGTGTGTGTGTGTGTATGTGGAAACATAAGTCCTAGAAAAATTAGACAATTTTTACAAGGTAACATATAATACATTCATTCAGGAATAAATTATTATTGAGAAATTATTGTGCGCCAGTATTTTTACAGAAGTGAGGATATAGTAGTGGTCAAGATACAAACAGGTATTTGTAATGATGAAGCTTACTTAACAATTTCAGTGGGGATAAAAAAAAAAAAAGGAAATATACTGTAGGCTTTGAAATACACCAACACAGAAATAACAAATGGTGATAAGATCTGTACAAAGAATTAAAATATGCTAATTGAAATTTTAACATATCATTAAGCATAGCATTAAAATATGAAACTCTTTTTTTTTTGTATTTAAATCATCTTTATTTACAAACTACTATACTAAGAACTATAATTCCTTAAACTTCAATTTGAGAAAAGTGTAATCACTTAAGTAACAGCCGTTACTTAAACTGAAAATGAGATCAGTCTAAATTACTTTTGAAGAGAGCAAAAATATTGTCAGGTTTCTTGCTGTGGTTCTGGTTGTTCAGTAGCAGGCTTCTTGGAAGGTGGAATCAACCCTGAAGGGAACTCGCTCCTACCTTCAGGATGTGGGGTTGGGGTAAAATCCAGGTCTTGGGTGAAGGGAAGGAGGAAAACCCCTCGGTGGATAGATGTTTCTCATTGCAAATGGAGCACATGGTTGACCTGGGAAATCCCTTCGTGGACAGTAATAACCTTGAGAAGCTCCAAACATGGTTCCTGGAGGAGGTGGGGGGAAAGGAGGTCCTCTTCTCATGAACAGGCCCCTTGTATTCACTGGAAACAGTGGACCTCTGATTGGAGCCAGAGGTGGAGGAACGAAGCCAGTACCAGTTCCTTCATTTTCAGCAGGGAGAGATGAATCAGGCACATTTAAATTACCAGGATGATCTTTGGCATCATTTCTACTGGATTCCATTTCTGAAGGCATTGACCCATCCATTTTATCCAAAGAAGGCATATTAACACTTCTGAGTTCTCCTGGCCCAGACAGTCCATCAGAATTAGAATAAAATCTGTCTTCCCTTTGTGGAGGAAGAGCTGAATCAGGATATGATTGTCCTGGTGGAGGAAATATCATCCTATGGTCCTGTTCCCATGGAGATAACAGGGACCCAGTGTCAGGAGGAGCCCTGCAAGGATCGGTTAACGTATCGCAGCCTGGTTCTCGTCTTTCATTGGTAATCTGATGGTCCAAAGGATTACCTGGGCCTCTTGGGCCTCTTCCTCCTCCCCCCGGAAGCACAGGTGAGGGTCTCAGTGGACCCTCCAACACAGTTTGAGGAGATAGAAAAGCTCTCGTTTCAGATGAAGGCTGACCCAATGGTGAGGGACCATATGGGAAATGCTCTTTGCCAAATGCTGTATTTGAAACATCAGGTGCACAAGGATCTTTTTCTAAAAGTTCAAATTTAAACTCTGTTTCAGTTAATTTTTGTCTGTTGTGAGCATTTTCTTTCCTTAAATCATTGAGGTTTCTTTCAGCACTCTGAGCTGCCAACCAATTATCATGTCCTTTTTTCTCATAGGAAATAACCTGCCTTTGATAAAAATTAATAGTTCTCTCCAATTCTTCTTCAAGATCTTTGGCTAGCTTTCCATAGGTCTCCAGCCCTTCAGTGGTATGGCTGACCTTTTTTTCCACTTTAGAAAGTTTCTCTTCTTCCTGTATCCGGGAATTTTCCTCTACTGTCAATTTCCTGTGGAGTTTCATTTCATTTTCCTGATAGAATTCAGTCATTATTTTAAGTTTCTGTTGAAGCTTCTGATTCTCACTTTCAAAATACATGTTTTCTGACTGCAAAGATGCTTGTTGAATCTGAAGATTTTTAATATGCTCTGTAAGCTCTTCCTTTGTTTTGTCAACTTCAGATAACTGAATAATAATGTGATTTCTTTCTCCTTCGGAGGTTTTTAAAGAAACATTTAACTTAGCAGCATGAATCAGTTTCTTCAAAGCTCCTTTTGGAGGATCATCTAAGTAAGCACCATTTTCCAATTCACCGTTCACTTCTAATTCCAAGTTATCATCATCCATTATGTCCTCTCCAAGCACAGCAGCTCGATCTTTCATCTTTAGCAAGCATCCAGTCAGAGTCTTGATGTGATTTTCTTTATCATTTAGAACTTGTTCTGCATGTACTTTGGAGTCTTCAAATGTTATTTTCTGTTTATTAAGTTCACTCACTTGTTCTTTCCATACTTCAGCTTCTTGCAAAAGCTGCTTCTGGCTTTCCAGAAGTTGAGAATTTTCATTCAAAGCATCTTGTATTGCTATCTCGCGTCGTTCTTCACTCATGTTAAATATCTTGCAGATGATTTTGGCTTCAACTATTTGTGATTTGAGGGATTTTGACTCATCTTCTAGAGACTGTATCCTTTTTGAAATATCTGCGATCAATTCATCTTGTTGAGAATGTTTAGATTTCTCTCCTTTGAACTCTTTTTCTAGACAGAGGATTTCATCCTCAAGTTCAGAATTGGACCTGTTCAGCTTTTCACAGGTTGCCTCCGAACTTCGTGCTTCTGCTGCCGCCTTCTCAAAGCTGGCATCCTCTAAAGACGACTCTACTTCATAGCCTTCGTACTCTTTTTGAATAAGGCTAAATTTTTCAAGTAGTTTACATTTTTCTTCAATTAGTCCAGAAAGCGTTGCAGCAAGTTGTTTTTCTCTTCCCACATAAAGCCGACTCCTAACGGATCTAAAAGCTCTCCACAAAAAAAGGAGAAGAGCAAAAAATCCAACAACGGCTGCACATACTACCAGTTCCCATGGAAAACCATAAGGATTCGAATATGGTCTCCTACTTTCAGGCAGTGCTGCCAGAAGGCTGCCTAGCTCCTCCAGGACCAGCCCCAAATCGGGCTGAGGCGAAGCGCCAGGCTCCTCCATAGCGCCGAGGCTGCTCTGGGGTCACCACAGTAACACTGGCCACAACAAGCGGTGGAGAACACGCAGCCTTGGGTCTGGAATCCGAATCCGCACTCGGCAACCAAGCGGAGCCGACCACTGCGGAGCCGGCTGTGGGGGGATCTGGGGAATGCGGGCACCCCACAGGCCTCACAGGCCCATGTTGCTGTCCCCTCATCCCCCCTACCCCCTTGTTACAATTTACATTCTGAGGCAGCACAGGTCCCAGCCTGACCCACCTTAGTTCTGGCAGTTTTCACATCACATATTTTGCAGCACTGTTGTTTGGTGAGTACACTTTTAAAATTGCTGTCTTCTTCATGGATTAAACCTTTGATCTTTATATAATCTCTCTGTTTCTGGTAATTTTCTTTGCTTTATCTGATATACATACAGGCACTCTTGGTTTCCTTGCATTAATGTTTGTGTAATATACCTTTTTTTTTAAAATTTTTGTTTTCTGTTATTTTATTTTTTATTTTATTATTATTATTATTACTATATTTTAAGTTCTAGGGTACATGTGCATAACGTGCAGGTTTGTTACATATGTATACTTGTGCCATGTTGGTGTGCTGCAACCATCAACTCGTCAGTACCCATCAACTCGTCATTTATATCAGGTATAACTCCCAATGCAATCCCTCCCCCCTCCACCCTCCCCATGATAGGCCCCAGTGTGTGATGTTCCCCTTCCTGAGTCCAAGTGATCTCATTGTTCAGTTCCCACCTATGAGTGAGAATATGCAGTGTTTGATTTTCTGTTCTTGCCATAGTTTGCTGAGAATGATGGTTTGCAGCTGCATCCATGTCCCTACAAAGGACACAAACTCATCCTTTTTTATGGTTGCATAGTATTCCATGGTGTATATGTACCACATTTTCTTAATCCAGTCTGTCACTGATGGACATTTCGGTTGATTCCAAGTCTTTGCTATTGTGAATAGTGCCGCAATAAACATATGTGTGCATTTATCTTTTAGCAGCATGATTTATAATCCTTTGAGTATATACCCAGTAATGGGATGGCTGGGTCAAATGGTACTTCTCCTTCTAGATCCTTGAGGAATCGCCATACTGTTTTCCATAATGGTTGAACTAGTTTACAATCCCACCAACAGTGTAAAAGTGTTCCTATTTCTCCACATCCTCTCCAGCACCTGTTGTTTCCTGACATTTTAATGATCGCCATTCTAACTGGTGTGAGATGGTATCTCTTTGTGGTTTTGATTTGCATTTCTCTGATGGCCAGTGATGACGAGCATTTTTTCATGTATCTGTTGGCTGTATGAATGTCTTCTTTTGAGAAATGTCTGTTCATATCCTTTGCCCACTTTTGGATGGGGTTGTGCATTTTTTTCTTGTAAATTTGTTTGAGTTCTTTGTAGGTTCTGGATATTAGCCCTTTGTCAGATGAGTAGATTGCAAAAATTTTCTCCCATTCTGTAGGTTGCCTGTTCACTCTGATGGTAATTTCTTTTGCTGTGCAGAAGCTCTTTAGTTTAATTAGATCCCATTTGTCAATTTTGGCTTTTGTTGTAATTGCTTTTGGTGTTTCACACATGTATTGCCTAGGTTTTCTTCTAGAGTTTTTATGGTTTGACATCTAACATTTAAGTCTTTAGTCCATCTTGAATTAATTTTTGTATAAGGTGTAAGGAAGGGATCCAGTTTCAGCTTTCTACTTATGGTTAGCTAGTCAGTTTTCCCAGCACCATTTATGAAATAGGGAATCCTTTCCCCATTTCTTGTTTTTGTCAGGGTTGTCAAAGATCAGATGGTTGTAGATGTGCGGTATTATTCTGAGGGCTTTGATCTGTTCCATTGGTCTATATCTCTGTTTTGGTACCAGTACTATGCTGTTTTGGTTACTGTAGCCTTGTAGTATAGTTTGAAGTCAGGTATTGTGATGCCTCCAGCTTTGTTCTTTTGGCTTAGGATATTTTTGGCAATGCAGGCCCTTTTTTGGTTCCATATGACCTTTAAAGTAGTTTTTTTCCAATTCTGTGAAGAAAGTCATTGGTAGCTTGATGAGGATGGCATTGAATCTATAAATTACCTTGCACAAGACAGGGATACCCTCTCTCACCACTCCTATTCAACATAGTGTTGGAAGTTCTGGCCAGGGCAATCAGGCAAGAGAAAGAAATAAAAGGTATTCAATTAGGAAAAGAAGAAGTCAAATTGTCTGTGTTTGCAGATGACATGATTGTATATTTAGAAAACCCCATCATCTCAGCCCAAAATCTCCTTAAGCTGATAAGCAACTTCAGCAAAGTCTGAGGATACAAAATCAATGCGCAAAAATCACAACCATAACACACAGAGAGCCAAATCATGAGTGAACAACCATTCACAATTGCTTCAAAGAGAATAAAATACCTAGGAATCCAACTTACAAGGGATGTGAAGGATCTCTTCAAGGAGAACTACAAACCACTGATCAATGAAATAAAAGAGGACACAAAGAAATGGAAGAACATTCCATGCTCATGGATAGGAAGAATCAACATTGTGAAAATGGCCATACTGCCCAAGGTAATTTATAGATTCAAAGCTTTTGCCTTTTCACAGTGGCCATCCAGGTTCAATTCCTGGCTTAAGGAATGATTTCTTTCTGGTTTGATATCTGTGTGACCTTTACAATTTATTGATAGTCTTCCCCTCTACGAACTCTCTTGAATTTTCCTTTCTCTGAGCACCTGGGAGGTTACCTTTGGTAAAGTTCAAAAGCCAGAAATGCTGTTTGGCATGGTTAAAGTCAGGTAATAAGAGATTTAAAAGGATTTTTAAAAGAGAACTATGGTTAAATGTCAGCTTAATTAAAAGTGGATATCCTTGATATACAAATATTTAAAAGGCCTTTATGTTTTTTCCCTTCTTGAATTTTGTTAGGAAAAAATAATTTTTTCTTCTCAGTCCACTTAACTATTTTTATCAATTTTTCTCTTGCCAGTCTTCATGCACACATGAGAGGACCTAAGATAACTTCTGATAGACTAGGACTCCTTGGGAAAAACAGAGGAGGCACCATAGAACCTGTCTACAAACAAACAAACAAACAAACAAACAAAAACCACTCTGTTCTCCTCATGAAACCCCAGGAATTAAAAGCAGATAGATCCCTTTAAAAATTTAAGGCTTTTTTTCTGTTTTGCATTGTGTTATCTGATGGTTTTGTGAAGTAATCAAAATTCACATTAAGGGAGCTTTGATGTGTAATAACTAGGTTGGAAATGTACTTTTAGTGATGGCTGATGGCAATTATGGGGAAATACTTAACTGTTTGCATGTTTGGATTAGAGAAGCATGCTCTTGCCCCATGCACATTATAGAAATGTCCCCACTCCACACCAAGGGAGAAGACTCCCATGGGAATGGGCTGATTCCCTCTTTTTGAGATCCAGGATCTGTTACAAAAATGGGACCTTTGATTTTTAGAGATCTGTTTTGCCTTCCAGCTGTGCCTGCTTGTTAGGCCCTAGTAACTGAATGTTTTCCTAGTTATTTCTTCCCTGGACTGCACCCTAAGGTCAGTAATCCAATTAAGAAACTTAGAAACTGGTAAATGAAATATCTTACAACTACTGAATCTTCTTCTGTCTGTCTGTATATTTATATGTGTATTGTGTGTGTGAGCTCTAATTAACTGGCTTAAAGAAAAATAAGTGCTTAAATCAAATATATTGAAAGATAAATTAAAACTGTAATGTTCTATAGCTCACATAACTTTAGTAATCTTTGGAAAATTAAAATAGTTTTAAAGATTATTAGCAAAATAAAAACATTTGGTCTAAATTATGCAGGTCAGATATTAGGTTTGCTAAATGCTTTAAGGTCATAAACTGCTTCTTTG
The DNA here is from genome assembly GCF_008728515.1 of Papio anubis. Taxonomy (NCBI): domain Eukaryota; kingdom Metazoa; phylum Chordata; class Mammalia; order Primates; family Cercopithecidae; genus Papio; species Papio anubis. Next base: position 94,261,584 of record NC_044980.1, read on the forward strand.
ACTTTTAAAAATTGTTCAATTTATTCTGGAGCATTAGATTCTAAAGAAAGCCTGGGGACATGTGGAATTAGCCATGTGCCCTAGCTATGCAAAGAAGGTTATAAATAAAAGAGATGTTATGTAAGAGAGGATCTTCTATGGCAAATTCATGTCCTAAAGTAAAATAACTGGTTGTTTAAAAAGAGGGATGTTTAGGACAAGTCAGAAAGTCCAAGCATGTCATGTCTATGGAAGTCATAAGAAAATTCATGAAAGGAAATGTATGCACTGAAAGTAAAAGTTGCTCAGAGTTACCATTGTAACATGTAATTGAGACTACTGAAAACATAATTTTACATGCAAGGTGTGTGGGGAAAGTGTGTGTCTATAAATTTGTTCTGACCCTGAGACATCCCTGGAGTCTCTCTGAATCTGCTGTGACTCTGGGGACTGTCCAATTAGCAAATAATTAATTGTTTAAATAAACTTTTTAAAATTTAATTTGGCTCAAGTTTTTCTTTTGACATATCCTTGCTAACATTTTTCCCCTTTTGGTAATGGTCATTCTAACCTGTGTTAAGTGATATCTCACAGTGGTTTCCATATGCATTTCCATGACAATTAGTGATGCTGAGCATTTTTTTTTTCATATATTTGTTTGTCATTTGAATGTCTTCTCTTGAGAAATGTCTATTCAGGAAAGTGGGGAGGGGGGGCAGCTTATTGGTAGCAAGTATCCTAAAGGAACATTCTGGAGGTGATGGAAATGTTCTCTATCTTGACTATGGTGGCGTTTACATGCCTTTATATATTTGTCAAAAGTAATTAAATTGATAACATAATTTAAGTAAATTATACCTCAATGAAGCAGGTTTAAAAAAAAGAAAACATGCCATTCTTTAATGAGTAACTAGGGGACTCAAGGGGAAGACATCTCTGAGAAAACAATATTTAAGTTAACTATATACTAAAATGTTTATGCATAAATACAGCAAGGTAGTGCAAATGCTAAACCTATTTTTATCTCCACATCAAAAATAATAGTAGTACTTCTCCAGCCTCATTTAAACTCTTTAGAAAGAACACATGCAGCAAAGATCACGAGAAAGCAAATCCCCAGAGAAAAGAGTAAAAAGTAGAAATGAGTGAGTCACCTTGCAGGAAGAAAGGGAAGGCCAGCATCTCTGGTGTGGGCCAAGGGAGAAGGTGCATCAGATGAAATCAGGAGAGCAGACACAGTTCAGATCACCAAAGCTTCATAATTCAGAACAAAATCTTCAATTTTTATTTTAATTGTGAAGGTAGAGAGGGGTTATAAACTCGACTGAGTTATATAATTTGTGTTTCAAAAAAATCATTGCATTAGTGACAGCAGATTGTGTGAAAGCAAAGGTATAAACATGGAGAGCCATGGGGAGACAATCTTAGTAGACCAAGAAAGATGTGATAAAAGTGTTGGATACAAGTAGTAGTGGTGGTTAATTGTTTAGGAGGTAAATTAATAGGACTTAATGATAGATTGCATGTGGAAAGCAAGATAAATTAAAGATGCTGCCAAACTTTTTGTGCTGAGTGACTGGGTAGACACATTTGCTAATTGCTGAGCTGAGAACACAAGGAGTGGGAAAGGGCTTTAAGGGAAAGGGGTAGAGTTAAGACCTTAGACCTGAGCACTTACCCTCTGATGTAGGAAATCATGCCATTTAGGTCAGAAGAAAATCCTCTTTATGGATAGCATTTTGTTTTGTTTTTTCTGTCACTTAGATATGTCCTTGCTCTCAATTTATATTGCCCTGTCCCCCTTTCCTCTTATTGCCACTTATATACAGAAATAACCAGTGACAGAAATTATTCAAAATACATAATTTATTTTACAATTTAACACTTTTATCTCAATAAAAGGAAGGCAAAATAATTACAAGGAAAAGGACAAAATGAATATCTAGAAACCCCCACAGGATAAACCTGAATGCCTATTTTAAAGATTCTTAACCTGAAAACGTCCAAAAGACATTTTAAAAATATATGGTAAAACTAAAGAGAAAGAAAAGAGTTAATTCATCTCTTCTTGATAAACCCTTGTTAATACTGTACATTTAACTAATATATATTACAATGTAATATATACCCTGTATATATGTAACCACTACATATTACAATGTGTGTCCTTAAATTCAACAAAGATAATACAAATCCTAGAGAAAAAAAAAAATTCTATTGCTACCCCCAGAGAAAGAATCATGTCATTCCTCCTGTACATATATGGTGCATAATATGTACTCAATTTGTGTTGATCTTAACTATATCGTTTATTAACATCATTACTGTCATTATCAGCATCATCAAAACAAATATTTACTGAGTACTTAAAGATTTAAGTCACTGATTTTAAACTCTGTAAAAGTTTCATTAGATTATGCAGATAGACTTGAATACATTTCAAGAGAAGAAGGGACTATTCTAGCTTCAAACTTACTGCTTCACTCTCCCTGTGGCCACAAGAACTCACTTTAGTATTTAGAAATAATTGCTCTAGAACAGGATGACATTATTTTTTTTTTTCTGGAAAAGTCCAGGGGTAAGATTTTAAACTTTGTAAGCTATATAATTTCTGTGGCAACTACTCAAATGCATTGTAGCACAAAAGTCGCCATGGGAAATTCATAAAAAATATAACTGAGCTGTTTTACGAACTATTTGCAAACCACCAATCTACCCTTTATCTTTATGAGATACATTTTTAAGCTCCTTAATATGAGTGAAAACATGAAATATTTGTCTTTCTAGGCTTGACTTACTTCATTTGGCAAAATGACCTCCAGTTCTATCTTTGTTGCTGCAAATGACAGGATTTTGTTCGTTTTTATAGCTGAATAATATTCGCTTGTGTATGCATACCAATTTTCTTAATCCATTCATGCATTGATGGGCACTAAGGTTGATTCCATAATCTGGCTATTGTGAATAGTGTTTTAATAAACATGGGAATGCAGATATCCCTTTGATATATTGATTTCATTTCTTTTTTTATATACTAAGTAGTGAATTTGCTGGATAACATGATAGTTCTACTTTTATTATTTTGAGGAACCGCTGTACTGTTTTCCATAGTGGCTGTTCTAATTGACATACCTACCTACAGTGTTCAAGCATTTCCCTTTCTCCACATTCTCACCAGCATTCGTTATTCCTTGTATTTTTTTTTTCATAATGACCATTTAAACTGGCATGAGGTGATATCTCATTGTAGTTTTGATTTTCATTTCTCTGATGATAGTAATTTTGAGCATTCTTTCACATAACTGTTGGCCATTTATGTATCTTCTTTGGTGAAATGTCTTCAGATCTGTAGCCCATTTTTAAATTAAATTATCTGTTCATTTTTCACTATTGATCTGTCTTAGCTCCTTATATACTATGGTTATTAATCCTTTATCAGACAGATAGTTTGGAAAAAATTCTCCCAGTCTGTGGGTTGTCTTTTTACATTGTTGATTGTTTCCTTTGCTGTGCAGAAGTTTTTTTTAACTTGATGCGATTTCATTTGCCTATTTTTGCTTTATTGCCTGTGCTTTTGAGGTCTATTCAAAAACTATTTGCCAAGACTAATGTCGTAAAACATTTTCCCAATGTTATGTTGTAGTATTTTCATAATTCCAGGACTTAGATTTAAGTCTTCAACACAAAATCAGATTGGCTGGCTGAACTTAGTCTGTAGGTTGTAGTTTGCCAATCCCTGCTCTAAGACAAGAATTTCATTTTTATCTAAATCTTGGCCAACCTGGCTTCTTCAATCTTGAAGTTGATGTAATGTAGAGTGACTAGAAAATTGCATGAAAATATTGGCCTTTCAGCAACACTCAGTAATCTTGTAGATTCTCACTCTCATTTAATATAGCAAGAGCAATAAAGAACATTTAGCAATAAAATGTCTAATTAAATTAAAATGTTTTAATAATCCTTCACATGTGATCAGTTTATCTCATTCTTGAAAATTCAGTATTGAAGACAAAACAAAAAAAAATAAGTATGAGTGTATGAATATATGAGAGATACATCAGCAGGTGGGAAATGGCTTAAGATTACTTTTTTTTACATTTATGACTGGGGTTTGAGTCCTTTGGAACAAATATAAATATGTGTGTGTGTGTGTGTGTATATATACATCACAGCTTATTGTATATAATATAGATGTTTTTTCTTTCTTGACCACAAGGACCGGGGACTAAAGCTTGGTTATAGGTATAGGACAGAGACATCCACAAAAGGAGGAAAAGGGCTGATAGACATTAAAACAGTGTTTCTCAACCTTGGCACTATTGACATTTGGGGTCAGATAATTCTTTGTTGTGCATGTTTATGTGGTGCATTATAGAATATTTGGCAGCATTTCTCACCTCTGTCCATTAAATGCCAGTAGCACTATCCACTTCTGACAACAAATTACATCCACACATATTGCCAGTTTTCGTCTAGGATACAATACTGCTGCTGATAGAGAATCAGTGGGCTAAAAGAATTTAAAAAAGACCTAACCCTTGACACTTTTCCTCCACCTCAAGCAGAAATTATACTTAGACTTTCTTGTTCTTTGCAATCATAATATACTTTCCCTTGGCAAAAAAGATAAACAAAATGTATGTACAAATGATACATTTGGTTTTGTTTATTTGTGTTTTAGAGATGTGGTCTCACTATGTTGTCCAGGCTGGCCTTGAATTCCAGGGCTTAAGTGAGCCTCCCACTTCAGCCTCACAAGTAGCTGCAACTACAGACATATACCACTTCCCTGGCTAATTTTTCTTAATTATTTTATTTTAACGTTTGTGGAAAATATTTTAAAAAGAAAATTCTAAGAGTAAATATGTTAAATTATTACCAAAATGATTTCATTTGCTTTTGATTGTTTCTTTGGACCATTCACATCACACCATTTATTAAAAATCAAAGGTGGATGTGTCTATTGTGCATTTACTTTCTGACTACTTTCGACACCTGCTTTATCAAATTGGAAGAGTGTATTTGGTACTTCAATTTTTAATTTTTTGAGGAAACTCCAAAATAAAGTATGTAATTGGATTATTTGTAACTCAAAGAATAAATGCTCAAGGGGATGGATACTCCACTCTCCATGATGTGCTTATTTCACACTGCATGCCTATAGCAAAACATCTCATGTACCCCGTAAATATATACACCTACTATGTACACACAAACATCTTTAAATAAAATTTTAGAGAAGATTGTATTTGGTAAAATTCCATTTTCAAAACAAAGCACAATGGGGAAATTATACTTGAAACCACCAAAATGTTTAAAAGAGCTCTGTTTAGGTAATTGCTGTGAAGATCTGTCACAAATTCATATTTATATTGCTTAAATCACTGTTAGACCTGAATACAAATCTTACAGATATTTAATCAAATATTTTTAAAAAGACACTTGCTTCTCATAAAAAAGATGTATCCAGTGTATTGTGTGAGAATATAATGTTTTTTAACAGGAAAGGAGGTCTCATTCTATGTAATCTGGAGTAAAGTATCATATAAAACCTTTTGTTGCATACAACACTAACATTACTATAGATTTTCAAAGTTCTGAACATTTTAATGAATTTTGAACTATTAAGTTCCTCATATACCTCTATAAAAATTCTATGCAATTACTTATATTTATGAAATATTTAAAATGTATTAGTATTAAGGACAAATGAAAGAGTATGAAATAAAGGTTGATAATTAAAGATTTCACTAATTTAAATATTGGCCCTAAACTCAATTAAAATGTTATTCAGAATTCAATAGTGAGTCAGATTTTCTGGGAAATGTTTGAGCAATAGACAGCTCTCTGATACATGGGTGCACATGGCCATCATCCATGCCAGAAAGATTTAATATTCCCAATTTGCTTTTCACTATCAGAATTCATCTTTACTCAAGAAATTTAAAACACTTTATGATATAATACCTAGCATATACCACAAACATACAAGCTGTGCTGAACAAGGTAGAAGCTGCACTTATTATATACAACATCCAATATAATACAAATCATGTATTGTTCTTTTGAGCAAGGTATTTTAGTGTATACAAACATAACTGAAATATACTCTACCTTAAGCCACATAACTGAAATACACTCTACCTTAAGCCACTTGCTAGGCGTAATGGTCAAAATCAAGATACAGTGACACACAGTTTTATTACACTGAAGTATATATTATATCCATATTATATATTAGAGACACATAATACCATGAAAGGCACAAAGGGGAGAAAAAGTGTTATCAAGGAGACATAGATGTTTCACCCTACAGGTGTCTTTATATAGGATATCAAAAATCCTGACATTAAAGGCTGAAAAGAAGCATGAACACATGTTGTTAAAAATACAAAAATAGAGACAAATTAATCGTCCATTAGAAAAACAGTTAAAGAAGTTACCATACAGCTTTTAAAACGTCGATGAATATGTGAACTAACTAACATGAGAAGATTGGCACCTGACAGACTGTTAAGGAGGAAGACTACAGATAGCATAACAGCATTGGAACCAATCCTGTTTTTGTAATTGCATGTTGTACATGAGAATGTGTGCACAGAAAAAGGGATACAACTCTATATACCAAAATTAGATTTTAAAAAAAGTTATTTGAAATCTGTGTTCAAACAATTGGAACAGGACAAAAGGAGTAGAAAGTTGACTGTGGATAAATCCAGTCTGAGAAATTGTTATTTTTTTCTATGTTCTCTAATCTCTCCCCTCCAAAAACTTGTTCCTTTCCCTCAGCTGGTTTTTACATATTCCCCTTTCCTCAAAAAGAGGGGGCTTCATATTTCTCTTTACAGAATATCTCATCTCTCTCCTCTTTTTGAAAACCTTGCTTCTGAGAAATTACCCAATAAATAAACAAGGCGGAAATGTTAAAAACAAAAACAACTCTGACATGTTTAAACAAGAGGCAGAAATATGCACTTGAATCAAAACAACCAAATGGGTTTACTATAGTTAGAGTGTAGCTGTGTGAGTGGGTGCAATTTTAGCAGGCCAAAAAACTGGAATAGCTAATGACTATTTAAAACCAAATGGTTGAAAGCTTCAGACATCATGCTAATGAGCATGAGATCTCTCTGCAGGAAATGAAAAGCAGAACAGGTCTCTGCACAATGCATATCAAATGCCACAATAGGTGTTCACTCTTACCAATCCGCTTTTAGGAATAGATAAGGAAATACTAGCAGAAAGATTTAATGAAATTGATAATCTTAGGTATACTGTTTATAGTGATGAGAAATTATAAATAATTTATTAGCTTACCATTAGGAAAAACTTCAATAAATTGTAGTCCATCCAGCTAATTGAATATTATGTTACTAGTATAAAAACATATTTTAAGTTAAATAAACATAATTTTCAAATGGAGAGATTGTGGTTCCTCTTAACTAGGTAACAACAAAAAATGGGGAGAGACTGTTTTGGAAGAGTAATTAACGCAATGAAACATATTTACAAGACATTGAAATCTAGATTAAACAAAATATACACAATGATTTCTATTTTGTAAATTATATGCATTAATGTGACTATTAAATATTATATTGCATATTATATATATAATATATATACACAATAGAATAGTAATGGTAATTCTCTCCAGTATATAGGATTATGAGTAAGCATTAACTTAATTTTTAGATTTGTCTACATTTCCTGTATCTTATATAATGAATATATAATACTTTTGTAAGAAAAAAACCTATTGAAATTATTTGTTAAAGAGAGTTTCTCAAAAGTTGAATGAAATAATTGATATGAATTATTAAGAAGATGTCTAGGGTAACAACAGGAAGTCGAGGTCTCAAAGACGATGTTAAAATTTGAAGTATAAGATGTAGGCATGTTGGTGATATCATTATCTGGGACTGACAAAAAATGAGAACATTTTGAAGAAAATCATTATTTTGGTTTGGTTAATTAATTGGGTCCCAGGTAGAAATTTTATATGGAAATGTCAGTAATGAACTAAAGATGCTGCTTCAGAGCTTAATACAGAATGAATTTTGCTGGAAAATGCTTAAGTAATAGACAGCTTGCAGATGCATGGGTGTACAGACTGAGTTATGCCAAAGCTTGTTTTAGTAAACTCGATCTGTTACTCTCATTTAAAATCTTTTTTTTTTTTTTAATTTATTTATTATTATTATACTTTAAGTTGTAGGGTACATGTGCATAACGTGCAGGTTTGTTACATATGTATATTTGTGCCATGTTGGTCTGCTGCACCCATCAACTCGTCATTTACATCAGGTATAACTCCCAATGCATTCCCTCCCCCCTCCCCCCTCCCCATGATAGGCCCCGGTGTGGGTGTGTGATGTTCCCCTTCCTGAGTCCAAGTGATCTCATTGTTCAGTTCCCACCTATGAGTGAGAACATGCGGTGTTTGGTTTTCTGTTCTTGTGATAGTTTGCTAAGAATGATGGTTTCCAGCTGCATCCATGTCCCTACAAAGGACGCAAACTCATCCTTTTTTATGGCTGCATAGTATTCCATGGTGTATATGTGCCACATTTTCTTAATCCAATCTGTCACTGATGGACATTTGGGTTGATTCCAAGTCTTTGCTATTGTGAATAGTGCTGCAATAAACATACGTGTGCATGTGTCTTTATAGCAGCATAATTTATAATCCTTTGGGTATATCCCCAGTAATGGGATGGCTGGGTCATATGGTACATCTAGTTCTAGATCCTTGAGGAATCGCCATACTGTTTTCCATAATGGTTGAACTAGTTTACAATCCCACCAACAGTGTAAAAGTGTTCCTATTTCTCCACATCCTCTCCAGCACCTGTTGTTTCCTGACTTTTTAATGATCGCCATTCTAACTGGTGTGAGATGGTATCTCATTGTGGTTTTGATTTGCATTTCTCTGATGGCCAGTGATGATGAGCATTTTTTCATATGTCTGTTGGCTGTATGAATGTCTTCTTTTGAGAAATGTCTGTTCATATCCTTTGCCCACTTTTTGATGGGGTTGTTTGGTTTTTTCTTGTAAATTTGTTTGAGTTCTTTGTAGGTTCTGGATATTAGCCCTTTGTCAGATGAGTAGATTGCAAAAATTTTCTCCCATTCTGTAGGTTGCCTGTTCACTCTGATGGTAGTTTCTTTTGCTGTGCAGAAGCTCTTTAGTTTAATTAGATCCCATTTGTCAATTTTAGCTTTTGCTGCCGTTGCTTTTGGTGTTTTAGACATGAAGTCTTTGCCCATGCCTATGTCCTGAATGGTACTACCTAGGTTTTCCGCTAGGATTTTTATGGTATTAGGTCTAACATTTAAGTCTCTAATCCATCTTGAATTAATTTTCGTATAAGGAGTAAGGAAAGGATCCAGTTTCAGCTTTCTACTTATGGCTAGCCAATTTTCCCAGCACCATTTATTAAATAGGGAATCCTTTCCCCATTTCTTGTTTCTCTCAGGTTTGTCAAAGATCAGATGGCTGTAGATGTGTGGTATTCTTTCTGAGGACTCTGTTCTGTTCCATTGGTCTATATCTCTGTTTTGGTACTAGTACCATGCTGTTTTGGTTACTGTAGCCTTGTAGTAGAGTTTGAAGTCAGGTAGCGTGATGCCTCCAGCTTTGTTCTTTTGACTTAGGATTGTCTTGGAGATGCGGGCTCTTTTTTGGTTCCATATGAACTTTAAAGCAGTTTTTTCCAAATCTGTGAAGAAACTCATTGGTAGCTTGATGGGGATGGCATTGAATCTATAAATAACCTTGGCCAGTATGGCCATTTTCACGATATTGATTCTTCCTATCCATGAGCATGGTATGTTCTTCCATTTGTTTGTGTCCTCTTTGATTTCACTGAGCAGTGGTTTGTAGTTCTCCTTGAAGAGTTCCTTTACATCCCTTGGAAGTTGGATTCCTAGGTATTTTATTCTCTTTGAAGCAATTGTGAATGGAAGTTCATTCATGATTTGGCTCTCTGTTTGTCTGTTATTGGTGTATAAGAATGCTTGTGATTTTTGCACATTAATTTTGTATCCTGAGACTTTGCTGAAGTTGCTTATCAGCTTAAGGAGATTTGGGGCTGAGACAATGGGGTTTTCTAAATATACAATCATGTCATCTGCAAACAGGGACAATTTGACTTCTTCTTTTCCTAACTGAATACCCCTGATTTCTTTCTCTTGCCTAATTGCCCTAGCCAGAACTTCCAACACTATGTTGAATAGGAGTGGTGAGAGAGGGCATCCCTGTCTTGTGCCAGTTTTCAAAGGGAATTTTTCCAGTTTTTGCCCATTCAGTATGATATTGGCTGTGGGTTTGTCATAAATAGCTCTTATTATTTTGAGGTACGTTCCATCAATACCGAATTTATTGAGCGTTTTTAGCATGAAGGGCTGTTGAATTTTGTCAAAAGCCTTTTCTGCATCTATTGAGATAATCATGTGGTTCTTGTCTTTGGTTCTGTTTATATGCTGGATTATGTTTATTGATTTGCGAATGTTGAACCAGCCTTGCATCCCAGGGATGAAGCCCACTTGATCATGGTGGATAAGCTTTTTGATGTGTTGTTGAATCCGGTTTGCCAGTATTTTATTGAGGATTTTTGCATCGATGTTCATCAGGGATATTGGTCTAAAATTCTCTTTTTTTGTTGTGTCTCTGCCAGGCTTTGGTATCAGGATGATGTTGGCCTCATAAAATGAGTTAGGGAGGATTCCCTCTTTTTCTATTGATTGGAATAGTTTCAGAAGGAATGGTACCAACTCCTCCTTATACCTCTGGTAGAATTCAGCTGTGAATCCATCTGGTCCTGGACTTTTTTTTGGTTGGTAGGCTATTAATTATTGCCTCAATTTCAGAGCCTACTATTGGTCTATTCAGGGATTCAACTTCTTCCTGGTTTAGTCTTGGAAGAGTGTAAGTGTCCAGGAAATTATCCATTTCTTCTAGGTTTTCCAGTTTATTTGCGTAGAGGTGTTTATAGTATTCTCTGATGGTAGTTTGTATTTCTGTGGGGTCGGTGGTGATATCCCCTTTATCATTTTTAATTGCGTCGATTTGATTCTTCTCTCTTTTCTTCTTTATTAGTCTTGCTAGTGGTCTGTCAATTTTGTTGAGCTTTTCAAAAAACCAACTCCTGGATTCATTGATTTTTTGGAGGGTTTTTTGTGTCTCTATCTCCTTCAGTTCTGCTCTGATCTTAGTTATTTCTTGCCTTCTGCTAGCTTTGGAATGTGTTTGCTCTTGCTTCTCTAGTTCTTTTAATTGCGATGTTAGAGTGTCAATTTTTGATCTTTCCTGCTTTCTCTTGTGGGCATTTAGTGCTATAAATTTCCCTCTACACACTGCTTTAAATGTGTCCCAGAGATTCTGGTATGTTGTATCTTTGTTCTCATTGGTTTCAAAGAACATCTTTATTTCTGCCTTCATTTCGTTATGTACCCAGTAGTCATTCAGGAGCAGGTTGTTCAGTTTCCATGTAGTTGAGCGGTTTTGATTGAGTTTCTTAGTCCTGAGTTCTAGTTTGATTGCACTGTGGTCTGAGAGACAGTTTGTTATAATTTCTGTCATCAAAGACCAGAGGCAGATAAAACCACAAAGATGGGGAAAAAGCAGGGCAGGAAAGCTGGAAATTCAAAAAATAAGAGCACATCTCCCCCAGCAAAGGAGCGCAGCTCATCGCCAGCAACGGATCAAAGCTGGATGGAGAATGACTTTGATGAGATGAGAGAAGAAGGCTTCAGTCCATCAAATTTCTCAGAGCTAAAGGAGGAATTACGTACCCAGCGCAAAGAAACTAAAAATCTTGAAAAAAAAGTGGAAGAATTGACGGCTAGAGTAATTAATGCAGAGAAGGTCATAAACGAAATGAAAGAGATGAAAACCATGACACGAGAAATACGTGACAAATGCACAAGCTTCAGTAACCGACTCGATCAACTGGAAGAAAGAGTATCAGCGATTGAGGATCAAATGAATGAAATGAAGTGAGAAGAGAAACCAAAAGAAAAAAGAAGAAAAAGAAATGAACAAAGCCTGCAAGAAGTATGGGATTATGTAAAAAGACCAAGTCTACGTCTGATTGGGGTGCCTGAAAGTGAGGGGGAAAATGGAACCAAGTTGGAAAACACTCTTCAGGATATCATCCAGGAGAACTTCCCCAACCTAGTAGGGCAGGCCAACATCCAAATCCAGGAAATACAGAGAACACCACAAAGATACTCCTCGAGAAGAGCAACTCCAAGACACATAATTGCCAGATTCACCAAAGTTGAAATGAAGGAAAAAATCTGAAGGGCAGCCAGAGAGAAAGGTCGGGTTACCCACAAAGGGAAGCCCATCAGACTCACAGCAGATCTCTCGGCAGAAACTCTCCAAGCCAGAAGAGAGTGGGGGCCAATATTCAACATTCTTAAAGAAAAGAATTTTCAACCCAGAATTTCATATCCAGCCAAACTAAGTTTCATAAGTGGAGAAATAAAATCCTTTACAGATAAGCAAATGCTTAGAGATTTTGTCACCACCAGGCCTGCCTTACAAGAGACCCTGAAGGAAGCACTCAACATGGAAAGGAACAACCGGTACCAGCCATTGCAAAAACATGCCAAAATGTAAAGACCATCGAGGCTAGGAAGAAACTGCATCAACTAACGAGCAAAATAACCAGTTAATATCATAATGGCAGGATCAAGTTCACACATAACAATCTTAACCTTAAATGTAAATGGACTAAATGCTCCAATTACAAGACACAGACTGGCAAACTGGATAAAGAGTCAAGACCCATCAGTCTGCTGTATTCAGGAGACCCATCTCACACGCAGAGACATACATAGGCTCAAAATAAAGGGATGGAGGAAGATTTACCAAGCAAATGGAGAACAAAAAAAAGCAGGGGTTGCAATACTAGTCTCTGATAAAACAGACTTTAAACCATCAAAGATCAAAAGAGACAAAGAAGGCCATTACATAATGGTAAAGGGATCAATTCAACAGGAAGAGCTAACTATCCTAAATATATATGCACCCAATACAGGAGCACCCAGATTCATAAAGCAAGTCCTTAGAGACTTACAAAGAGACTTAGACTCCCATACAATAATAATGGGAGACTTCAACACTCCACTGTCAACATTAGACAGATCAACAAGACAGAAAGTGAACAAGGATATCCAGGAATTGAACTCTTCTCTGCAGCAAGCAGACCTAATAGACATCTATAGAACTCTCCACCCCAAATCAACAGAATATACATTCTTCTCAGCACCACATCGTACTTACTCCAAAATTGACCATATAATTGGAAGTAAAGCACTCCTCAGCAAATGTACAAGAACAGAAATCATTTAAAATCTTTATTACTTTTGTGGAAAGCACTGAAATGTGATCATCCTAAATACAATTGTTGGAAATTTGATTTTAAAAATCCAAAATAATATTTGAAAATCTCTGCTGCTTTAAGTATTATAATCAGTAAACTCAAGTGAAAGTGATGTCTTCTAATCTCAGAGATTTCATAATCAAAATGTACTACATTTTTAGCACAAAAGTGAACCAATTCACTACGCCTAGGGAAAAATGTAAGTCTTATATATCACAGGTATCTTATTACTTCTTTATTGATTAAATACTGTGACACGTTCCTATCTTTTTACAATTAAATATTGTTAAAATAGCAATTAATTTTAAGACAAAATATTTTAACTCTTGTATACTTTAAAAGTTTATGTTTTAAAATATCAATATTTATTATAGTATTGGCATTATATATCTTGACTAGTACAAACAGCATTCTAATTCAAAGCAGAACAATCAATAATAATCCTATTTACTTTATAAAACAGATCTAAGGAAGAGAAAAGAATAGGATGAGAAAGAAGAGTACTAGAGTCTGTAAAAATTCAATTTATATATTAACTAAAATACCACTGCCCATCATCTGTTGTATAAATTATGGCCTACAGTTATCAAGGGAACAGTTATTGTCTTGACACTTCTTAATTGACTGTTTTTGATAATCAATAACTGTTCTGCATGCTAAGTTGTATTGGCACATCAAAGGAAATATGTTGTGAGTTTTAAGGAAGATATTGTGCTTTTCTTCGCATCAAATTCTGCAGATTGCTCCTCTTGTTTGTCCAATGTCATTGATGAAATTATCACCAGCTGTCTTGGTACTCAGAAATAGAAATTTCAACAATTTTGACTCCTCTCACCATCCATGTTGACTGCTAAGAAACATTACTTTTGTTCTGTCTTTCTCAACTCAGAATTTATTTTTTCTGTCTGTTTCCTGTGCTAATTTCTTCTCAAAATTTTAACTTCTAAGTATTGAATTATCAGAGAATCTGTTCTTGGATAGACTTTGTCTTCATTAACTGCTTTGGTTATACCTGGTTTATTGGTTTTAAACGTAATTGATTTGCTGCTGCTTATAAAATTATGTGTTTATTTTATTCTGTACATTGAAAAACCACTCATGAACCTGCTAGCTTACTTGGCATCTCCATTGGGTGTTGCATAGGCAATTCACATGTGGCATATTTTCAATGAAATATTTTATGCCACACTCCTCATCCCCCAAATTCTCATTATATGCTGATGTTGTTGCTCATCTCAATAATTGGCAACTCCCTTCCATGAGACGTTCCAAGCAAAATCATTGAAGGCATTTTTCCCTTGTCTCCACATCTAACTCCTCAGTAACATTTAAAAAAATAATAGTGTTAAATCTCAATATTACTATGGAATGTCAATGGCCTAAATGCTCCATTTAAAAAATAGAGAATGGCAGAACAGATTTTAAAAAACATCAAGTAACTATCTGCTGTCTGTAAAAGACTCAACTAACACATAAGGATTCATATAACACCAGGTTAAGGGGTAAAAAACTATATTCCATGTAAATATAAATCAAAGCAAACAGGAGTCACTGTTCTTCGATCAGACAAAACAGACCTTAAAGCTTTAAAGGAAAAAAGACAGAGAAGGCATTATATAATGATAAAAGGACCAGTCCAACAAGAAGATATTACAATTGGAAACTCATATGCACCTAACACTGGAAATCCCAGGTTTATAAAAACAATTGCTTGTAGACTTAAGAGATGAAATAGCAACATAATAATAGTGGGGGGACTTCAATAATCCACTGACAGCACTGGACAGATCATCAAGACAGAAAGACAACAAAGAAAAAGAATGGACTAAACTATACCCTATAACAAATGGACTTAACACATATTTATAGATCCTTATCATAAACTGCTGAATATACATTATTCTCATCAGCACGTGGAACATTCTCCAAGACAGACCATATGATAGGCCATGAAACAAGTTTCAACAAATTTAAGAAAATCTACATTGTATCAAGTATATTCTCAGGTCACAGTGGAATAAAACTGGAAATCACTCCAAAAGGAACCCTCAAAAATATATAAATACATGGAAATTAAATAATCTGTTCTTGATTACTTTTGCATTAGTGATGAAATCAAGATGGAAATTTAAAATTATTTAAAATGAACAATAATAGTGACACAAGTTATCAAAACTGCTTAAATATATCAAAAGCAGTGCTAAGAGGAAAGTTCATAACATTAAATGTCTAAATCAAAAAGTTTGAAAAGCACAAATTGACAACCTAATGTCACACCTCAAGGAACTAGAGAAACTGGAACAAACTACCTAAAGTCAGAAGAATAAAAGAAATAACAAAAATCAGAGCAGAACTAAATTAAATAGAAGCAAAGAAAATACAAAAGGTAAATGAAACAAAGAGCTTTTTATTTGAAAAGACAAACAAAATTGATAGGCCATTAGTGAAATTAACCAGGAAAGGAAGAGACACCATCCAAAAATGTTCGATTATAAATGAAACTGGAAATATTACATCCAATACCACAAAAATACACAAGGTCATTCAAGGGTACTATGAACACCATTACATGTACCAAGTATAAAATCTAGAGGAAATGGATAAATTCCTGGAAATATACTACCCTCCTAGATTAAATCAGGAAGAAACAGAAACCCTGACCAGACCAATAACAAGCAGTGAGATTAAATCAGTAATTAAAACAAAATGCCAACAAACAAAGTCCAGGACCAGATGGATTCAGAAGAATTCGTGCCAATCCTACTGACACTATTCCAAAAAACACAGAGAGGGAATTCTCCCTAAATCATTTTATGAAGTTAGTATCACCCTAATACCAAAAGCGGGAAAAGGTATAATGAAAAAAAAGAAAAGACCAGTATCCCTGATGAGCACAAATGCACAAATCCCCAACAAAATACTAGCTAACTGAATCCAACAGCGGAGCAAAAAAATAATATATTGTGATACATTACATAAACAAAATTAAAACAAAACCTATATGATCATCTCACTAGACACAGAAAAAGCATTTGATAAAATACAACATCCTTTTATGATAAAAACCCTCAACAAAACAGGCATGGAAGGGACTTACCTCAAAGTAAAAACAACAAACAAAAAAACACAAATACAAGTCCACATCCAACATCATATTGAATGGAGGACAGTTAAAAGAATGCCCTCTGAGAACTGGAATAAGAGAATGCCCACTGTGTTCACCACTTCTATTCAACATAGTACTGGAAGTCCTAGCCAGAGCAATCAGGCAAGAGAAATAAATAAATGACATCCAAATTGGAAAAGAGGAAATCAAACTGTCAATTTTCACTGATGATAGAATTGAATACCTAGAAAACCCTAAAGATTCATTCAAAAGGATCCTAGATTTGATAAACAAATTCAGTAAACTCTCAGGTTAAAAAATCAATATACACAAATCAGTAGCACTGCTATACACCAACATCAAACAAGTTGAGAATCAAATCAAGAACGTAATCTCTTTTACAATAGCTGGAAAAAAAAAAAAAAAAATACCCAGGAGCATATTTGACCAAAGAGGCAAGAGACCTCTACAAGGAAAACTACAAAACACTGCTGAAAGAAATCATAGATGACACAAACAAATAAAAACACATCCCATACTCATGGATGAGAAGAATAAATATTGTGAAAATGACCAAACTGCCCAAAGCAATATGCAGATTCTTAACCAAGGAATATACTTAATCAAGGAGGTGAAAGATCTTTACAAGGAAAACTACAAAACACTGCTGAAAGAAAACATAAATGACAAAAACAAGTGAAAACTCATCCCATGACCATGGATGAGAATAATAAATATTGTGAAAACAATCAAACTGCCCAAAGCAATCTACAGATTCAATGAAATTCCCGTCAAAATATCATCATTTTTCACAGAACTACAAAAAAAATCCTAGAATTCATATGAAACCAAAAGAATGTCTGCATAGCCAAAGCAATATTAAGCATAAAGAACATATATGGAGGCATCACATTACTGGATTTTAAAGTATGCTACAAGGCTATGGTTACCAAAACAGCATGTTACTGGTATAGAATAGGTTCTTAGAATAGAGAACTCAGAAATAAAGCCAAATACTTACAGCCAACTGATCTTCAACAAAGCATACAAAAACATAAACTGGGAAAGTGAGAGGTTAAGCTGGCTGGGCTTCTGGGTCAGGTGGGGACTTGAAGAACTTTTCTGTCTAGCTAAAGTATTGTAAACTCACCAATCAGCATTCTGTGTCTAGCTAAAGGTTTGTAAATGCACCAATCAGCACTCTGTCAAAATGGACCAATCAGCTCTCTGTAAAACAGACCAATCAGCTCTCTGTAAAATGGACCAATCAGTTCTCTGTAAATGGGCCAGATAAGGGAATAAAAGCAGGCCACTGGAGCCAGCAGTGGCAACCTACTGGGGTCCCCTTCCCTCCTGTGAACATTTTTCCTTTCCCTCTTCCCAATAAATCTTGCTGCTGCTCAGTCTTTGGGTCCACACCACCTTTATGAGCTGTAACACTCACCAGGAAGGGCTGCAGCTTCACTTCTGAAGTCAGCCAGACCATGAACCCACCAGGAGGAATGAAAAACTTCAGAGGTGCCCCGTCTTTATGAACTGTAACACTCACTGCAAAGGTCTGCAACTTCACTCCTGAAGTCAGCGACATGAAGTCAGAAGTGGTGAATACAATGGGCATTCTCTTATTCCAGTTGTCAGAGGGAATTCTTTTAACTTTCCTTCATTCACTATGATGTTGGATGTGGGCTTGTCGTGTTTATCTTTTTTGTTTTCACTTTGAGGTAAGTCCCTTCTATGCCTGTTTTGTTGAGGGTTTTTATCATAAAGAGATGCTGTATTTTATCAAATGCTTTTTCTGTGTCTAGTGAGATGATCATATAGGTTTTAATTTTGTTTATGTAATGTATCATGATATAGTATCTTTTTGCTCTTCACTCCTGAAGTCACGAACCCATCAGGAGGAACCAACAACTCTGGACGCGCTGCCTTTATCAACTGTAACACCCACCGTGAAGGTCTGCAGCTTCACTCCTGAAGTGAGCGAGACCACGAACCCACCAGAGGGAAGAAACTCTGGACACGTCCAAACATCAGAAGGAGCAAACTGTGGATACACCATCTTTAAGAATCGTAACACTCACTGCGAGGGTCTGCTGCTTCGTTCTTGACATCAGCAATACCGAGATCCCACCAATTCCGGACACAAAAGGACATCCTATTCAATAAATGATGCACAGAAAACTGGCAAGCCACATGTAGAAGAATGAAACTGGATCCCCCTCTCAGCTTATACAAAAAACAACTCAA